>NC_140169.1:44382039-44621539 GCF_963971535.1 Notolepis coatsorum | reverse complement strand
GGGGGAGAGAGAAAGAGAGAGAGAAAGAGAGAGAGAGAGAGAGAGAGAGAGAGAGAGAGAGAGAGAGGGAGAGAGAGAGAGAGGGGGAGAGAGAGAGGGGGGGGAGAGAGAGAGAGAGCGATAGAGAGAGCTGTTATGTAACAACAAGGAGGCTGACTGTTCCTGGAAAATACAAATTAAATAAAAACAGCCCAGGTTTCCACCACAGTGAGTCATCATCAGAGGCCTGCTTCAGATTCATAACCAATCACGCCTTCAGGCTCTCCACTTTGATCAATCACGGGGGACACTGTGTAGAGCGACTCCACATGTTCTACACCCTGCTTTTAGGTTGTGTTAAAGGGAGAGTTCACTTTAGTAGAAGACAATCTCAAAATGAATGGAAGTGGATGAGGAGCCTGACACCTGGTGGTGTTGACAGCAGATGACAGGGACAGCTGCGGTCACTAGCTTACTTGTAGAGGACTCTAGATCAGGGGTGGGCAACTTTCCACACTCAATCTGGGGGGCCGCATTGTTTATCGGCAGTCCTGCCAGTAGTACCCCATCACTCAAATAGCCCATAATAGTCACAGATGTGATAAATAAGGCATATAAACAATTATAATTTGTTGTAACTTTGTTTTTATTCCATTTCAAACACATTTAGTAATGCTTAGTTTCAACTTTATGAATTTATAAATACATCTGAATTTGAAAGTATTGCTGTAACCCAAATATATACAAAAATGACTAATTGTAATTAAGGCTTCTATTAAAATAAATGTATGAACTTAAAGCCCACTGCTCAACAAACACAAAGCAGCATTCCTGCTGCATTTCACTACAATAGTCAATCAAAAGTGCAATAATAAATGATTGTTAAATGTATACACTTTTATCCTGCTACTAAACAAAACATTCTTGAGTGCTTCATATCCATAACATGCTTTCAGTGTTATTAGTGTTATCTGAACACTACAAAAGTAAACAAGTAGCCAAGTGCAATACTCATCAGAATAATGAATTCCTTTTTGTGCAATTCTACATGCCTCCCATTGACCCTTTATCAAACTGGCATGACATTCACCCTCCCCCACAGTGGGTCAATAATGTTTTTTTCTTTTTTTTTCCCTCTTTTCCAATTTTTCTCCCATCCCACCGTTAGTCGTTATGCCAATTCCCAACCCCCTTCCTGGTTGTTGCGCACCCCCCCCCCCCCCCCCTACTGTTGGTCCGAGAGGCCGGAGACTGTCACATGCTTTCCTCCGACGCATGTGCAGCCAGCCGGCAGCCAGCCTGGCCGCGCAGATTCTCACCGGGAGAGTGTAATGTGTGGGAGGCCGCACTACCTCTCTCCATATCCTACCCTCGCTGAGCAGGCGCCCCGACCGAACTGTAGGGGTCGCTGTCCACAACGCCCAGGACCCACCCACGGCTCCCCTCCCGCTAACTCAGCCAAACGAGTTAGTATAGCGATCAGCCCGAGCCAAGGCAATGCTGACTCTCCGGGAGTCGAGACCACAGCCTCTTGCATTGGTGACGAGCACAATCTCCGCTACACCACCTGACCGCCCCATGGTTCTGTCTTTAACACTTTAATCGCCGGAAACGCCGAAACTCGTCATTGCCCGCCATGCTCATTCTGCCGAAGACGCCGTAACACGTCTTTGATATCAATATTTCAAAAATCTGTGATCGAAATCATATTTCTCCTCCGGGGACCTGAGATATACTGCTGATCTCCACTCAACTCTCTAACGGTTCAAGAGCGCCATCTGGTGGCCGATTGGCAGATCGCCCAACAGGAAGTGATGCGCCAAACAGGAAGTGCTCACCCATATTTTGTCCGGGCACTCGCGATCGTTAGCAGGACTCCATCTCGACACACTGGATAATCAATCGCTCGCCCTAACTCAATAAACAACGTTATTTGGACGTATATAGTATTATACAACCTGGAAATGGTTAATCTAGATCAGAGGTCGGGAACCTATGGCTCGCGAGCCATATATGGCTCTTCTGGTGACAGCATATGGCTCCCAGAAATTTTTGAGTAAAAAAAAGAAAAAAAAAAAAAATTATACTTGTGATATTTCTTAATAATACTGTGTCATTTTAAAGTAAACAGAAATTAGTTTTGAAGATACAGCTTAATAGTATCTGTAGCTGAAGATATAGCAAGCAGAGCTGGCGAGGGAACACAAGTGGACAGAAATTTAAAATCTTCAACCTGAAGACCAGCTGATTCTTAAAACTTGGAACGAGCTTCCTGTGACATACCACACAATGCAGCGTGAGTATTGCCGTATTGACCATGTTTGGCTCTACATATGCATGTGGGCAGTCATTCTCGCATATGAAGAACATTAAGACCAACCTACGCTCACGTTTAACTGATGGAAGCCTTGACGCCTGCATGAAGCTCAACCTCACCACGTATGAACCAGATTACAAGGCCATCAGCAAAACCATGCAGCACCAGAAGTCGCATTAAAAGTAAGACATATTTAATTTATTATACGTTAAAAATACTATATGGCTCTCAATGAAATATATTTAGAAATATTTGGCTTTTATGGCTCTCCCAGTCAAAAAGGTTCCTGACCCCTGATCTAGATCAACATCCCATAATAGAAAACTGTCTACTCCAAGCTTATCGCCCAACGGCCCGAGGAGACTGGGGGAAGTTTCAGCGTTTATTATTACCGTGTTCGATATAAACTGCTCTGATTATCATATCACCCACACTAGATGAATCATCTAACGTTGCCCACGGAATTATAAACGACCCCCCGCCCATCCGGTCAACATCAGATGATAAGTAGTAACTTCTAGAACCACCTCCAGTTGAAATTTTTTATCTGGCACCGATCTCTATCAAACTGTATTTCATCATCAATATAATGCATTTGGGGCTATAAATCAAGTTCTGGAGAAAGCTGCAGAAAACGATAAAAACATACTTATACTTTAGACCGTATTTTAGTATGAATATGTGAATGAAAAAGTATAACGTTGCTACACCCTGAACAATAGATATAAGACATTGAATGGGCCATAATAATGTCAATTTAGCAATACAATTTAAAAAGTTATAGCCCTGCAAAGAAGGGGAACTTCTGCATAGACAAATAGAGATGGCGAGGGATGGTAAATTATGAATTTAACCATGGCGATCAAAGTGTTAATGAGACACTTCACTTGTGGTCTCCCCTGTTGGTGCACAACAGAAGGAATGTTCAACTTCAACTTGTGCATGCGATCTGCATCAGATGAAATAACGTTTCATTTCATGTGTGTGGGGAAACACGCACACGAGGTCGGGACGCATCTTAGGGCTGGGCGATAATGGCCAAAAACGCTATCACGATAAAATAATAAAATCATTTTCATGTCACTCGATATTAGGGATGGGAATTGATAGGATTTTATCGATACGATTCCATTATCGATTCTGCTTATCGATTCGATTCTTTATCGATTCCCTTATCGATACCTGATCAATTTATAATTTAAATAAATAAATTGGAAATGCAACAGAACTACATTTAGTCATTTAGCTGACGCTTTTATCCAAAGCGACTTACAAGTTCTGTACGACAAGCCATCAGGAAGGGCACAACTCTATCAGCTGAGCAACAATGTTCATCAAAGTGTTGAGTGTACAGTGTAGGTTAGTTTATTAGGACAAGTGCATGACAGTACGGTTAGTTAGGGTTAGATATATTTTTTTTTATTCAGATAATGGTTGAAGAAGTGCGTCTTTAGTCGACGGCGAAAGATTGGACGTGATTCGGCTGTCCTAACTGGGGTGGGTAGTTCATTCCACCATTGTGGGGCAAGGACTGAGAATAGGCGACTTCTCTTTGATGACCCTCCCGGAGCTCGGATAGGAGTAGGTCTGAGGCGGCCAGAAGATGCAGAGCGTAGGGGTCTAAGCTGGTTAGAATAACAACATGCAACTTGACATTTCTGATTGTAATTTATTGTTGAGCCCCCATGTCAGAAAAAAATAAAACATTAACTAATAACAGGTCGTTATTCCTCACACACACACACACACACACACACACACACACACACACACACACACACACACACACACACACACACACACACACACACACACACACACACACACACACACACACACACACACACACACACACACACACACACACACACACACACACACACACACACACACACACACACACACACACACACACACACACACACACACACACACACACACACACACACACACACACACACACACACACACACACACACACACACACACACACACACACACACACACACACACACACACACACACACACACACACACACACACACACACACACACACACACACACACACACACACACACACACACACACACACACACACACACACACACAGAGAGAGAGAGATCCCTCCCCGGGCCCCTGTCCTATAAGGTATTGGCTTGTGTTGCTACACGGACACATTTGTATGTTGCACCACTGTACTTCCTGGCTTACAGACTTGTAAACAAACACTCCGTCTCATTATATGTGAACTAAAGAGTACAAGGTTTACACAACAGCCCCCACCTGCTGTTTTATTGTATTTGTACCTGTACTGTCAGCTGTTTATCTCTCTTTGTGAGCTTGATTAAATAGCGTTAGCTCACGTTAGCTCCGCAGCTAATTTTAGCTCGCCCTGATCTAAATCAATGACTAGGTTCTAAAGCATTCAAGTAGTTTTCACTGCACATAGAAGTAGCCAAACAGCGGGAGCATTTCGGGAGCATATTACCTGTTGTGAAGGGCCACGTTGCCTAATAATAATAAATAACCCTCCAATAGAATTTCTGTGTCAATGCCGTGTTCTTGTGTGGGTGTTCACCATCAATATTTGATGTACTGTTTGGCCAGTAATTAAAGTACATAACTAGTAGTGGTTTAATATATCACAATCTTTAATATAGTCAGGGTTTTGTAACCCCTCAGTTACATTACCAAAACCCAGGCAATTTCGAGCCCTTAAGGAATCAAATAGAGTCTGCCATGGCTACATGCTAACGCTAACATTATTGCGCAACTGTAGGCAGCGATAAGGGAATCGAAAGTCACGGGAGCCACACGGTTCCAGGCATCGGCCAATTAGGGGTTTTCGATTCCCATCCCTACTCGATATCGATAATAGGGATGCCCCGATCGATCGGCCACCGATCGTTATCGGCCGATAATCAGTATAAATATGCGATCGGGGAATTCCGATAATTAGTCATATTCGCCGATCGCGGAAACTGATCAAGTGGATATCTCACTCGCTTGTCTCAGACGCACAGGACCTGCAAACTGCTCCTCCTCCCTAGCCCCGCCCGTACCCGTGTAGAGTTTGTAAACACAGAGGAGGCGGACCTCCTCTGCTGAGTCTAGATAGTGCATTCGACCTGAGCTAACGTTAGCTACCTAGCTATCGTTACTGTTTAAACAAAATTACCCAGTCAACTATTCACTTTTAGTAGGCATTGTCTAACGGTATTTAGCCGGCTAGCTACTGATAGCTCCGGATATCAACAAATGCCCCAGGAAGTCTAGTAGTCCATGTTGATATCTCCGTTAGCTTACGTCATCTAGCCGGCTAGCAGTAGCTACAGATAGCTCCTGATATCAATGTCTTATAACATTGATTGAATGCGTATTCGAGCTGAGGGCTTGCTGAATGTGAAATGACCAAAGCATAACGTTACCAATAGGGTCCCGCTGCAGCGCCGGAGAATCCTTTTTTCGAGCTGGAGGCTACTAGAGTACACACAGACAGTGGAGCTGTTTGCAGATAGCGAGCATTTTGACTTGTTGCGTGGTGGCGATGTCTCGCAGATAATACAAGTACAAGTCTAATTATATAATATATATATTTTATTAAAAAAAAAGAAAGAAAAACTTTTTATATAAAATAATTTTAAATTTCTTTTTAATCAAAAACGATCGGTATCGGATCGGTATCGGCCGATATGGCTCACGTGATCGGGGGGAATCCCTAATCGATAATTATCGATATACATGAAATAATTATTTCTGTCAAGTTTAATTAACTTCTTATGCCCGGCGGGCTATTAATAGACTCACTTTTTTGCTGCGGTAGAACGAAGTAGAACTCAACGTCACTACGAGTTGGAGAGCCGTCGAGCCAACCCTTTGAGAAGCTTTGTGGTCCCGGCTTGAGTTCTCCATGAATGTGTCCATAATATAGATCCATGTTGTTAGATCCAACACTGTCTGAGTGTTTCTTTGTCGTAAAAGATTGTAAAAGCAGACACTAGCGTTTGTTGCTGCGCCGCTACGGAGCTACTTGCAGTTGCAGCACAAGCTTCACTGGTTCTTCTGGGCTGTCGGCTGACGCCACCACTCCCTTCAGACTCTAACGGGTTCTTCTGGGCTGTCGGCTGACGCCACCACTCCCTTCAGACTCTAACGGGTTCTTCTGGGCTGTCGGCTGACGCCACCACTCCCTTCAGACTCTAACGGGTTCTTCTGGGCTGTCGGCTGACGCCACCACTCCCTTCAGACTCTAACGGGTTCTTCTGGGCTGTCGGCTGACGCCACCACTCCCTTCAGACTCTAACGGGTTCTTCTGGGCTGTCGGCTGACGCCACCACTCCCTTCAGACTCTAACGGGTTCTTCTGGGCTGTCGGCTGACGCCACCACTCCCTTCAGACTCTAACAGGTTCTTCTGGGCTGTCGGCTGACGCCACCACTCCCTTCAGACTCTAACGGGTTCTTCTGGGCTGTCGGCTGACGCCACCACTCCCTTCAGACTCTAACGGGTTCTTCTGGGCTGTCGGCTGACGCCACCACTCCCTTCAGACTCTAACAGGTTCTTCTGGGCTGTCGGCTGACGCCACCACTCCCTTCAGACTCTAACGGGTTCTTCTGGGCTGTCGGCTGACGCCACCACTCCCTTCAGACTCTAACAGGTTCTTCTGGGCTGTCGGCTGACGCCACCACTCCCTTCAGACTCTAACAGGTTCTTCTGGGCTGTCGGCTGACGCCACCACTCCCTTCAGACTCTAACAGGTTCTTCTGGGCTGTCGGCTGACGCCACCACTCCCTTCAGACTCTAACAGGTTCTTCTGGGCTGTCGGCTGACGCCACCACTACCTTCAGACTCTAACGGGTTCTTCTGGGCTGTCGGCTGACGCCACCACTCCCTTCAGACTCTAACGGGTTCTTCTGGGCTGTCGGCTGACGCCACCACTCCCTTCAGACTCTAACGGGTGATACTGTTTCAGGTGATGGAACATGTTTGTCGTGTTACCCGCTTTGGTTAGCACCGGTCTTCGACACATTTTGCAACGAACGCTGCTCCGATTCTTGTCCGACTTTAGAAACCCAAAATGTGTCCATACTGCCGACGTTGAAACACCTTTCTTATTTACAATTTCTTCTACATTTGAGTGGGGTTGGCCGTAGGGTTGTCGTCTCCTTCACTGTCGCTCGAATTTCCGTTCATTTTCCTAACTAAGCTAATCTCCTCAGAATGATAACAGAACACAACAGTAGCACATGGACTGCTGTGGTGCGTGAGCGCGTCATCACACGTAACGTAGAGGTTGTTAGTGCGTGTGCATGATATCCAAGCATGGAAAATAGATATATAGAAGATTTGCGACCACGGGTCCACGTTTCATGTTTATTTCAAGGAAATAATTTATCGCGACCATGGAAAGTTGCGTGTATTTAACAGCTGAAAAGAATAACAATTGATCAATATTTGGATATTGGCCTGGGGCCACATGGAGCGTCGGTGAGGGCTGCATGCGGCCCGTTGCCCCTCCCTGCTCTAGATAGAGGTGAGACTAAACACTAAAGTGAACTATCCCTTTAACTGATGGGATCACGGCGCGTCTCGTGGACTTTCAGGCCGCATGGTTAGTCTCTCTCTCTCTCTCTCTGGGGCTCTGCAGCCTCTCTGTGGTTAGTGCTGCTGCTCTCTGGGGCTCTGCAGCCTCTCTCTCTCTCTCTCTCTGTGGGTAGATCAGGGGGGGTGGAGTGAGGTGGGCTGGGTTTGGAGCGTGAGGTTTCATCTATTTATTCTGTCCAATAGTCTGGGGGCCTGGATTCCCTCCCCTGCCCCCGACTCTTCTCTTCTTTCCCTTTACTTCTTCTCTTCTGCTTCTCATCCTCCCTTTACTTCCTCTCTTCTGCTTCTCATCCTCCCTTTACTTCCCCTCTTCTGCTTCTCTCCCTTTACTTCCTCCCTTTACTTCTCATCCTCCCTTTACTTCCTCTCTTCTGCTTCTCTCCCTTTACTTCCTCCCTTTACTTCCCCTCTTCTGCTTCTCTCCCTTTACTTCTCATCCTCCCTTTACTTCCTCTCTTCTGCTTCTCTCCCTTTACTTCCTCCCTTTACTTCTCATCCTCCCTTTACTTCCTCGTTTCTGCTTCTCATCCTCCCTTTACTTCCTCTCTTCTGCTTCTCTCCCTTTACTTCCTCCCTTTACTTCTCATCCTCCCTTTACTTCCTCTCTTCTGCTTCTCATCATCCCTTTACTTCTCATCCTCCCTTTACTTCTCATCCTCCCTTTACTTCTCATCCTCCCTTTACTTCTCATCCTCCCTTTACTTCCTCTCTTCTGCTTCTCATCCTCCCTTTACTTCTCATCCTCCCTTTACTTCTCATCCTCCCTTTACTTCTCATCATCTCTTTACTTCTCTTCTTTCCCTTTACTTCCTCTCTTCTGCTTCTCATCCTCCCTTTACTTCATCTTTTCTAACACATCAGCGAAATGAAACGCTTCAAAAACAGACCTGCTTCAAAAGGCAGTGTCCCAGTCTCCTGTATATCTGGGGGTTTGCTGAATGCATGACTAGTGAGTTGCACGTGTCCGAGGAGGTGGTTCTGTAATGTGTAGGGCTACCAGGTTAGCAGTAGTTATGGTCTTAACCCAACACAGAGTTCAGCTGTGGCAAGAACCTTTCCTCTTTAAACGAGCCGTTCAGAATTCACCATCATAGTAGTTAATAACGTGCGTGTGAAGAAGATGTCTTGATCATCACGTGTACAAGATGGTGGCTCGTGTGTACATCTCCTATTCTCTACCTAAAGTTGAACCTAAAATATGTTTCTGACAACATTTTGAACAACAAGATTGCTTTGGTATTGCTGGATCTTTGGTATTGCTGGATCTTTGGTATTGCTGGATCTTTGGTATTGCTGGATCTTTGGTATTGCTGGATCTTTGGTATTGCTGGATCTTTGGTATTGCTGAAAGTTGGATGTGCCACAATTATCCTATTTGTACAATAAAAGCAGCTTGCTTGTGTTACAGTCACAGAAACGGCCCATTGAGAACAGGACTGAAACAGAGGGGAATAGAGACTGTTAGAATGCAGTGCATTCAAAGACATGTTTAGGCAACGTCAAAGACTTATATTAACTTGTTGAAAAGGACTAAATTATGTCCCCTTTAAAGTAGACTTAAGACTTTATTAGTCAAACAGTAATATTTAATGTTTTTGAGGTTGAATGAGTTATTTCCAGGAAAATAAGTAAATCCCTGGTGAGCAGCACTCGATTTAAGATGAAAGAACATGATTACAGCCCTTCTGCTGTCCAAGACTACACAACCAGAATGCCAGCCCTTTCCATAGCATAGCCTTGGCCTAAATGACTACAGGCAGTAGCAAAAAGCCACATCAGACAGTGACAATAATAGAACAGGCTATATACAAAGCATGCCATCAAATAAACTTGACAACTAGAAAGGTGTGCTCAGTAGAGTGCAAATCTCCACCAGGCAACAGCCACCCATTTATTTTCTAGTAGCCTGCACGTTTGGCGGGGCTGAAGTGTAGGGGGGGCGGGGCAAACCTAGACCAATGAAAGCAGATCTCCCCAAAGTATTCCTATTACACTAGCACACTATTACACTAGTACATAGGCAATAATTCAACTTTATTGTACGATAGATGGACATCAGCTTGATAATTTTGCAGACCTCGATATTGTTGTTTACATAGTAAACAAGACAAGTCACATCTCCACTCCCTAGACCGTCAAGGTCGTTCCTATCGCCAGCCCTCACTACCTCCCTGTAACCGGTCCTAGAAGTGTCGATTCTACCTTCTTCAACGGACTTGACTCCCTACTCAAACTACAATATGGATCAACTAGTAAGCTGGTCATTTGCAGCGATTGATCGTATTTTTTCTTCAAGGAAGCAGAGCGCAGCTGATCCGCTGTGTCCAGTTGGGACATTTCAAGCGGGCTTTGACAGCTGGAATAAATGGGGATCAATTTGCCTTTACTCTCTTGAGATTAAAGATGTGGAGGATTTGTACATCCTCACATTCATGTTGATCGGCATGGGAGCGATCGCTATCGGGATCTGGTTCTGTACAAGATTAATTCGAAAACACGATAACCGTATGGAGATAGCTATGGACAGACTGGAAGCCTTCCACATGGAACTTGTAAAGAGACTCGCTGCCCATCAATCCGACGCTGCCCGATGCACCCCCCCCCCCCCCCCACTCTCAAGTGTGCTGGAGCCTATGGAACTCACAAGGTCACGTCGGGGAGTCGAGAGATAAGAACAGAAGACATAGCGTTCCTCCTACGCAACACCACCTACCACAACCAGACTTGGCTCGTTGCACTCCCCCCCCACCCCCGGCCCCTCCAGCCGCAGTCCCATCCCCCACACCCCTCGCCTCTGCCTTGACGCTGCTGATAACAAATGCACATGTTGATGAATTTATGACTGTGTGCCATTATTACTACCAAATGTAATAATTGTGAAAGCCCCTTGAATATTGAATTTTACTATAATGAAGAGCACTGCTCTGTTGTAATCCAAAATTGAACTATTTTATCACTGTTCTATGTTAAATACCCTGTTGTATGTCTGTTCCATGTTATAATTCTTAGACTATTTTTAAACCGAATCATTTTATTACTGAATGAAACTGTAAACAGAGAACCTATTTGGGATACTAGGTCCTAATGTGAAACACTGTGATTTACCTTACCTTGCTCATGCTCGCTTATGCCTATATTTTTACTGTTGTGAAGCACTTTGAACTGCAACTTCTGTATGAAAAGTGCTATACAAATAAAGTATTATTATATTATTATAAACATGTCACCAACATGTTAGCCAGTCATGCCGCTTCTGTTCCTTTCAAAGTGTAGAGATAACATGTTACTGCAGGTGAAGTGTAGAGATAACATGTTACTACAGAGTAACAGGTGAGATAACATGTCTAATAGATGTTTTTCTCAACGACTGCACAATTCCAGCCAGAAGGTTTGGAAGAATAAATGGACTTGGGTTTCAAAGCCACAGCTCTGGGAATGTTTTGGGTTCAAGCCGAATGAGAGAAGAGAGCGCATTGATAACACGAACGAGCAGTAACCCTAACCCAGTACAGTATGTCAACTGAATGAGCGTTTCATTCGTCTCCATTGAGTGAATATTTTCATGTAGGTGCTGAGAAGCAGTCGGGAGAGTGTTTTGGGACACGCATCAGAGTCTGGAGGGGATGAGACGGAGTACAAACTCACATTATCCACAACCTTCAGTGGCGGCACATCTACTCCCTCATCATTCTCTTCTCTCGCCTCTTATTTAGCTTTTTAAAAGAATGAGCTGTAAGCCGCTTAATTTTGGCACTTGCTTGCTTGAATGGGCTGAATAGGCTTCACAATGAATGAGCCGTTTCAGCTCTGATCTGCACCATTTCCTCAATGAGAACTTTTAGACATGCCTGGCCTGCTCAAATAATAAAAAGATAAGCAATACCAGTGCAGTCAAAATATCATGACTGCATCTTTGTTTTAACCTCTTAAAGTGGCAATTTTTTTACTTGAACTTGAGGACTGCGTACTTTCTTTGCAAAGCTTAGCTTTATACTTATAGCACATGCATGAGCCGGGTCTTGTTTGAAAGATCGCCTTCTGAAGTTACTAATGCAAAAAAGGAAAATAACTTTTAGTGCTAATGAAATAGAGTAACAGAGGTCTGAACTTGAGTTGAACTTGAACTAGTGTAAATATTGCCTTGAAAAGCTTGAGAAGCTGAAAAAGGTAGCAGGATGTAGCCTTCAATATATAAAGAAATTATATTGTTTTAAATGTAATTGTAGATACAATATTGTAGTTACAATTTCTTTAATAATTGAATTAACTTAAACTAGAAAAGTAAATACAGGGCTCCCCAGTGGCGAACCACATAACGCGGCACGGCCGACCCGGGTTCGATTCCCGAACCCGTCGTTATTTGTCGAATGTCTTCCCCCTACCCCGTCTCCCGTTTCACCTCTCTCTCTCTCTACTGGACTGCCCAGTAGAATAAAGCGATAAACGCTAAAAAAAATAAAAAAAAAAAAAAAAAAAAAAAGTAAATACAAACTAAATTAACAATATAACTTAGTTTACAGAAGGACAGTTTCCTTCTGAAGCACAATTTAATGCCTCATCCCCCCCCCCCCCACACCTCCAATGTACAGCCCCACCCAACCCCACCCCACCTACCCAACCTCCTCCAATGTACAGTTTCTATGTCAAATGTGTACACTCTTTTTCTGGATTTTTTTGAAAATAGATGTAGCAGTACTGTCTATCTGTATGTCGTGTGTGTCATATGATGAATTGAAAATGGGGGACCCTGATGTAAACAAGACAAACGTCTTTCTCTGGTCTGCATCCCCTTAACAATTGTATGTATTGAGCTGTACTGTACTGTACCCATTCTGCAATCTGTTAATAAACTTTTCAATCAATCAATCAATCAATCAATCAATCACACTCACCATTAACAACTCAACCATCACCCCCTCCCACCTGATTCAACCATCTCCCCCTCCCCCCTGAT
The DNA here is from genome assembly GCF_963971535.1 of Notolepis coatsorum. Classification (NCBI taxonomy): domain Eukaryota; kingdom Metazoa; phylum Chordata; class Actinopteri; order Aulopiformes; family Paralepididae; genus Notolepis; species Notolepis coatsorum. The sequence continues at coordinate 44,608,685 of NC_140169.1, read as the reverse complement.
TCAACCATCTCCCCCTCCCCCCTGATTCAACCATCTCCCCCTCCCCCCTGGTTCAACCATCACCCCCTCCCCCCTGGTTCGCAACCTCTGTGTCATCCTCGACCCCACCCTCTCATTTGACCCCCACGTCCGCTCCATTGTAAAAACATCTTATTTTCACCTCTGCAACATTGCCAAAATCCGTCATTGCCTCTGCCCCCCTGCTGCTGAATCCCTCATCCACGCCTTCATCTCCTCCCGCCTGGACTACTGTAACTCCCTCCTCACTGGCATCACCTCCCGCTCCCTCCATGAACTGCAGATGGTCCAGAACTCAGCCGCCCGCCTCCTCACTAACACCCGGTCCCGTGAACACATCACTCCTGTCCTCCACTCTCTCCACTGGCTCCCAATCAAGGAACGCATCAACTTCAAAACACTACTCCTCACCTTCAAAGCCCTCCATAGCCGCCCCCCCCCTACCTGACTGATCTCCTTCTTCCCTACCGCCCCACCCGTTCCCTCCGGTCCTCCTCCACTGCCTCCCTCAGCGTCCCATTTTCCAAATTAAAAGGTTTTGGTGATCGGGCCTTCTCACGTGCTGCACCCAGACTCTGGAACTCCCTCCCTCAGACCATCAGAGACTCTCCCTCACTCTCCACCTTTAAATCCAGACTCAAAACCTACCTGTTCTCCCAAGCATTCAACCTTCCCTACCCATAACCACCCTCCTCCAACCTACCACCCCCTTTTCCCCTCCCCTACCTTCTCTCCTCTTCTGCCCATCCCACCCCCTGGTTTCCCTTACTCACTTCCCGACTGTCTCCCCTAGTACTGACTCCTGTATTTGTTGTCTGTTACTCGTGCTTTTATGTTCTTGTGTATTCATACTGTTCCCCATTTCCCAGTGGTTCTATGTTTCTCTGTTTATTTGTTTTTTGCCTAATTGTCAGCGACTTTGGGTCATTGAAAAGCGCTATACAAAATAAATTAATTATTATAAAGTCCCATAGACAGAAACCTAGTACTAATAATAATCTATCATGAAGATGTATGATCATATATAAGATGACTGTACCATACAAAAAGGTATTAAAGTTAAGATCATAGATTTATTTCATTGCATATGATGAAGTTAAGATATTTTCAAGTTCAACATTGATTTTCTTTACATCCGAGTAAAATCTGCTCTCACCTCCAGATCAAGTCTACAACATGTCCTCTCACCTCCAGATCAAGTCTACAACATGTCCTCTCACCTCCAGATCAAGTCTACAACATGTCCTCTCACCTCCAGATCAAGTCTACAACATGTCCTCTCACCTCCAGATCAAGTCTACAACATGTCCTCTCACCTCCAGATCAAGTCTACAACATGTCCTCTCACCTCCAGATCAAGTCTACAACATGTCCTCTCACCTCCAGATCAAGTCTACAACATGTCCTCTCACCTCCAGATCAAGTCTACAACATGTCCTCTCACCTCCAGATCAAGTCTACAACATGTCCTCTCTCCTCCAGATCAAGTCTACAACATGTCCTCTCACCTCCAGATCAAGTCTACAACATGTCCTCTCACCTCCAGATCAAGTCTACAACATGTCCTCTCACCTCCAGATCAAGTCTACAACATGTCCCTCTCACCTCCAGATCAAGTCTACAACATGTCCTCTCACCTCCAGATCAAGTCTACAACATGTCCTCTCACCTCCAGATCAAGTCTACAACATGTCCTCTCACCTCCAGATCAAGTCTACAACATGTCCTCTCACCTCCAGATCAAGTCTACAACATGTCCTCTCACCTCCAGATCAACAACATGTCCTCTCACCTCCAGATCAACAACATGTCCTCTCACCTCCAGATCAACAACATGTCCTCTCACCTCCAGATCAAGTCTACAACATGTCCTCTCACCTCCAGATCAAGTCTACAACATGTGCTCTCACCTCCAGATCAAGTCTACAACATGTCCTCTCACCTCCAGATCAAGTCTACAACATGTCCTCTCACCTCCAGATCAACAACATGTCCTCTCACCTCCAGATCAAGTCTACAACATGTCCTCTCACCTCCAGATCAAGTCTACAACATGTCCTCTCACCTCCAGATCAAGTCTACAACATGTCCTCTCACCTCCAGATCAACAACATGTCCTCTCACCTCCAGATCAACAACATGTCCTCTCACCTCCAGATCAAGTCTACAACATGTCCTCTCACCTCCAGATCAAGTCTACAACATGTCCTCTCACCTCCAGATCAAGTCTACAACATGTCCTCTCACCTCCAGATCAAGTCTACAACATGTCCTCTCACCTCCAGATCAAGTCTACAACATGTCCTCTCACCTCCAGATCAAGTCTACAACATGTCCTCTCACCTCCATACCAACAAATGGCAGCAAAGGAAACAACAGACTCTATGAAAGCCCTGTAGACCAAAATCCTCAATGACTTATCCACCTGAAATGTGGCCAGAAGAGGTTCTGCTGACCTGGATAAGGCTCTTCTTATCAAAAGGAACAGATGAGCCTTATATTTGGCCTCAATAAGAGGGTGAACTATCTCAGCCACGTAAAGCTCAGCGTCAGTTTGCCTACATGTTGACGTGGCATTTTAATGTGTTACCTGTTTATATGACCAGTGTCCATGGACTTTTGTTATTCAAAAGGTTGGCTTTCTGTACAGAAATCGTATCTGTATTTGTATCTGTTCTTGATTATGGAGATGTCATTTATCATCATGCTTCAGCTTCCACCCTGAAACCCTTGGACTCCGTGTACCACTCTGCACTTAGATTTATTACTGGAGGTATGATACACACTATTGTATCCTGTACAGTAAGGTTGGTTGGCCATCCCTGGCAGCTCGGCCAGACTATCATTGGCTCTTGTACATTTTCAAGGCATTGACCGGCAAACAGCCACCGTATATAGCTGCCCTGTTGGACAGGAACGCTCCATCCCAGGGGTGGCCGGCTCGCGAGCCGCATGTGGCTTGTTGCCTGTCAATGCTCTTCCATCCAAAAAAAAAAAAAAAAAAAAAAATTAAAAAATTTTTTTTGTATGTCACTCATTCCATAAGGACGTAGAATAAACATTTACAGATTTTCTTTTTAATGGCCCATTTGCATGTTCTTGGTATCTGAATCTAGGGACATCTATGGATCTCGGGGAATGTATTCCCAGTGTCAGAAATAGTGTGTCTGTTACTAGGCTTGAGTAAATTGTAATGAACCAAAGGAGAATATCAATTCTATTTAAAAATGTTTTTAGAAATTATGTTTGACTGTGAATAACACCATGCTAAAATGTACCAGACCTGAAAAATCTAAGCAAATGAATAAAGGGAAGATGATTAAACAGAAGGTGTGGTAGATACAGTACTGAATTCTGCCATCTTTTTTACAATGTAAATTTCTCCACCATTTTCATCGTATTGCAACAGCGTTTTTTGCAAGACGTTCACAGAAAGGTAGAGAAACGATAGGTTATGACTATAACCAAGTTCTGTTAGTTAGGGGCGATGCTTGGCATCACTACTGCACTATCTCGCGTACGTGCATGCGTACTGAATAAACCACAAATGTACCTCTAATACCAGTATTAGTCTGACCACACCCCTCATCAGCTTACCTTCATAAGCAGGTGTGTGGTCACCTGCTCTCCTCCTTCCCAAGCTTTCACCACAAGGTGAGGACAAGGGCTGCAGCGGCCGTCTGATGCCAAGCATCGCCCCTAACTAACAGAACTTGGTTATAGTCATAACCTATCGTTCTGTATCGTTAGTGGCTTAGCTTGGCATCACTACTGCACAAGGGAGGCCAAGCGGAGCCACTTGGCTGACAAATACACCCCGCTGACAGCCCCCCAAAACCATCAGAACAGGGAGGGCCGAGCCCCCCCGACCCCCCCTAATGGAGGGTATCCCCCCTATTAGAGGCTTCACGGGAAGGCGACGGACCCGACCGTGCGAAGAGGCACTCAAGCAACTTAACGCACAGGGTGAGCAGACCGTGGCTTGACCCCACGACTACACACACGCACAACCCGCATGCCACCCGGGAACGAACGGAGGAACAACCTCGTTACTGCCCCCAGAATCACGGGGCCAAGGGCAAACCCAACCCCGTGGCAAGGCCGTAGCAGCGGAGCGCGAAGGAAGACCCAGACCCACCAAAAGGACTGGACTCCCTGGAATGGGGGCCCGGAGAAGTCCATGATGCCAGCATCAAGACCCCACCAGGTGGGCACGTAGTGCCCCGCCCCCCACATCGCCAGCGTATTCGGACAAAGGCCCCTCAGTTACTGCACCTGGTATTCCCAGGCGGAATCCCATCCAAGTACTAACCAGGCCAGAACCTGCTTAGCTTCCGAGATCGGACGAGATCGGGCGTGTTCAGGTTGGTATGGCCGTAAGCCGAGCGGGCCCCGTCCCCCCAATAGTACACCGCCTGGCACACTGACCCTGCAGAACAGGCAGTCAGCATGGCCGTAAGCACACAAAAAGGTTAACCAACGGAAGCAGGCAGCGCACCGGGGAAAAACCAGGCAACAGGCTGTTAACCCTAGCCTGGAGACTGCGGACGAGACAGGCGCCAGAGGGGACAGCTGAACACAGCCGCCCCGGCGGAAGGAGCGTAAGCTGGCGGTGTTGCATGACCAAGCCTCCATTTAAAAACCCCCACCCAGAGGGGTCGAGGCAGAGAAGGCTGACACGATTGGCAGACGTCATGAACGTGCAGGGGCACCCTCAAACGGTGAACCCGGGAGTTGACACTGCTCCAACACACCAGGGAATCAACCACCTCGGTGTTACCCAATGCGGTGGTTGTTCCTATAACCCCTCAAGAAAAAACTCCAAAACACACCTGCGGGCATACACCGGCTATACCGCAGTACAAGTGTTTCAGTTTCCAAAAAGGGTTAACCCAGGCCTACGGGTCGCAAACATCACTTCGGACCGGGCCTGGCGGTACGGGAAGCACAGGGTCACCAGAGGAGGTCAAAAAACCACCCCCACAGGCCCCTCTTCGCCATGCGTGAGAGAGGAGCGAAAAATAATGGAGAACCAGCCCCTAAGCACACCGTACCTGGTATTCCCCGGCGGTCTCCCAACCAAGTACTAACCAGGACCAACCTGTGTAGCGGCCGAGATCCGACGAGATCGAGCGCGTACAGAATGGCATGGCTGTAAGCCATGACGACAGTGCTGAGTAAAAACATACCCAACCAGGGTCTCCATAGCGCTTAACCCTGTGACACCCAGACCGACCTGGCATTTTTCCCCCTGAAAAAAGCCCAAGTCCCTCAGGGTACCAGAACAGCAGATCTGCATCCCCGGCGGACAACGGGTTCAACTGATCTGGACCAGCGTGACCAGAACCAGTCCCGTGCCCTAACCACGCCGACATGCCTACTCCAGGAGAAGGGCAGATATGCGTGTTGATCTTAACATGAAAAGAAGGCGCCACCCAGACGTTCGGACGAACCGCGCCTGGTGGCCCACCCCAAGGGCGTGAGACCCCACTACATATGTTCAGATCCATCCCGTCATCATCCCCCAGACATGAACGAGAATCCGTCGACAACCCACCCAGGTCATGGGATGTGGTCGTCGGAAGAGGAAAAACCCCCATCTCAGTTGCTTTATAAAAACGCTGTTTCAACCACAAGCAACCAAGGCGTGCCAGCCAATCGCCTGTTTACAGCGAGCTAGCACTATACGTGCGTCGGGACACACCCCCATCAATGAACAGGCTATTTAGACCTGTCATTGAATCCCCAAGGCGCCCAGGGGAACGACAAGAGGGGTGTGACACTCCCTAACTCCAACACTTCTGGAATAGAAAGAAGGAAGCATCAACAGTATGTATCCCAGTCTACACAGCCGGGGTAAAAAATGTTCACATTTTTACATCCCACCACCCTCCCATAGGAAAGAGACGGGGATCCCCAGAGAGACTTCCCACGCGAGCTGTACAGATTGAAAAGAATATATTGCACCTTGAGCCATGTAAAAAACTGGTTTTAGGGCCTCCGGGGAAGAGGCACTGAACCCATACACACTCAACAAACGAATTGAATCGAATATACATACAATAGAAAAGGACCCTTCTAGAGGGTCCACTCACTTTGACAATCTGAGGAGGAAGGCTCTGTACTCTGATGGAGGCTTCCTCACATGGAAGAAGGAGTCCGAACTCACAGAAGGCCTGAATAGGCGCTTGGTGAGGAGGAGCCCTGACCACCCCCCCTGAAAACAGATCCATCACATGGACCTGAACAGCACACGGAAGTCCTACCAACAGAGACGCGCACGGTGACGTACTCTATGGCGGGGGAATTCCTGCGGTGCACACGCCCAATATACCAGGCCGTGGGACCAGGAACTCCCTCCCCCCCCCCCCCCCCCCCCCCCCCCCGTAACGTGCCGAACCGCCACGTGACGGGAACCTTGAAGGACAGGGGGTGTACCCCTGACCGACAGAACAATGGGGAGAGGAAAGGTTACCAGTTCACCCCTTTACGACCCCACACCCATGATACGACGTAACGACAAAAAGAGAATATGACACAGTCATAGTCAGCTCTATGAAGCGTTTCACAGCTCCACACAGCGCATGAGCTAACCTGCTATCTGATTTTTACTAAGGAAAAACACAGAATAGAGAGGGCTCTAAGAACCCCGGTCCAACATACACATGTGCTTCTGTGGCCAGTACAACCCAGTTGTAGGTCACATGACACACACAACCCATCATCACCTACAAAAAATGGCAAAAACACTCAACAGAGGAACGCCGTTTTTTTCACAATGAGAGAATACATCATTCTTGATTAGTATCGACCACAGGCCTTGCTAAGCACACATGACAGCAACCAAACCAATTTCCCTTTAGGAAATAAGTTTCTCCAGCAGATTTAGCACAACCTCAGCAATCAAGCTAAGAGTTACATCGTATCCCTACCACACAAAAGACACAATTAATGCACAACATGTCTGATAGGAGGTGATAAAGTCCCCAGGGAACCGGGGGGGAAAACACAATCCTCCTATTTTACCCTCAATACGGCCAGTTAAAACAGGAAAACCTGTTAATGTGTGAACACACTGTTCATTGTCATTACAGTCTGAGAAAGAACATTCTTTTACTCACTTGTCACCAAGCATAGCTTCATAGGTTAGTTGCCTTAGTAGTGAGTACACGGTACACATAAACACCATGATGTTTCTCACACAACAACCAGATCAATACATCACGATCTGCACGGAGAAGCTAACTGCCAGTGACAAAAACAGCTCACACATAACCCGCAACGTATCCCAAATGCATTGCAACAACACACGTTTTGGGAAAAAACACCGTTATTCACAATACATTTAGCAAAGTAAAACCAGAAGACGTGTTATGAGGTCTGGCCAACCCCGTACCTACCCGGAACGCAGATCAGCGAAGTGCAGTCACAAGACACCGTAGAACACAGCCGACCTGTGTTGTTCGATCCGGGCAGCGTCGCCGCTCCAACCAGTCGCTACAGTCCTCTTTGTTGACGCAATCCCCGTCCAGGCTCAGGGCAGGGTCGACGAAACATCCCCTGTCAAGGATGACGTCGCGGTCAAGAGTGTAAAACATGTTAAAATCAAAGCACGTTCAACAGAATAGCATCAAGCCAACGGCGATCAGAAGCGAGCTCCGGCGGCGCGCGAGAAGCTAAGCTACCCCGCGCCAGCCATGGCCCTAGCAGCAAGCTAACGTTTACCCAGCGACCACGACATGCTAGCCCCGCAGCTAACAGCTGACTGGCTAATAGCAGGCCTTAAGCAGGCCATGCAGCGATCCAGCAGGCTAACGCAGCAGTTAACAGCTGACTGGCTAACCGTAAGCTATGAACATGTAAACAATGACATAACACTCACCCAGACAGGCCGCCGTTCTGAACCTCTCCTCACTTTTTAAGAGAAAAGAGAAAACAAGACGTCAACACCGCTTCACAACGGTGAACATCCGGCGGAATCAGCACAGTACCAACTGGCCTGTGTAGCTGACTTCGAACATGAATCTGCCGCTATCGCACATTACATGCACATATCCCCTCGTGAAGGAATACTCTCATTTGGATATGAAAGATGGGGTCTTAACACGGTGACAGAGAGAATCCACTCGTCCAGAACACACAGTCAATGGTCGCGGCCCACTAGTTAAAACTATAATGGTCTCCAGACCAAGGCCTTCTGTCGCCTAGGCGGCTAAACAAAGGACCCTAGCCTGGGGCCGGTTTCCATAAACTTTGTCAAGTAGCCCCCATAGCACTAACAGACAAGTGGAGCCCGCCAGCAAACACTACTCACCCAACCTGGAACGCACCGCTTCTCACAACAGCGGCATGTCCGACAGTTCAGCTGTGGCCTGACAGGTTTCACCCCAACAAACACAGCAAGGAACTGCAGTTGAGAAGCATGCAGCGGCGTGCTCCCAATACGAAAACCGGTGGAGGGTTTTTAGAATGATCATCATCTTCTAGACACTCCAGTACGAAGACAATATCGCCGTATTTTCTCGAAAATAGTGAGAGAGAAAATAAAGATATGATGTCAACGTATCCTTGTTTCCCAAGCTGTTCCTAATCCAATTTCTTCCATCATGGTGTCAAGTGTGGGGATCTACCGAGGCACCTCTTCCTTGTGGTGAAAGCGAGAAGGAGGAGAGCAGGTGACCACACACCTGCTTATGAAGGTAAGCTGATGAGGGGTGTGGTCAGACTAATACTGGTATTAGAGGTACATTTGTGGTTTATTCAGTACGCGTGCACGTACGCGAGATAGTGCAGTAGTGATGCCAAGCTAAGCCACTAACGATACAGAACTAACTGCGTTCTGTTTTATGGCAATAACGTTCAGGTTTGTGGGAGATAATCCCAAAAGATAACAGAAATAAAAAAGTAAATCCAGAAGTCAGATGATTGACAGGGGCTGGTGTGAGCTGGGTAGGGTAGTTTTTTGAAATTTGAAAGCCCTGGGTCTTTTCCTTCAAAAGACTACACTCACTTTTGGCTGTACCACTTCCTCCTGTCAATATGCGCCGGTTTCCGACTCAATGCCCTGAGATTTCTATAATCTTATATTTCACTAATAACAGTTAAAATCATTGGTAAACAAACGTAACACCGGTTCCTGACAGGGAGCGACGCGAGCGAGCGTGATTGCGAAAATGATTAAAATGTATTCGTTTCAATCAGACTATCCTGACCTACCGCGAGCGACAGCGAACTGAGCGGCGATGTCGCTCCCCCCTCAAATATTCGCTCGCTGTGTCTCTAGTTGAGCGATTACGCGGCAGAGTCCCGCCCCTAAACACTTTTTATTGGTCGAGAATCGCAGGCTGCTTTGCCCCTGTGCTTCTAGGTAAATACACACACAGACACACTCGGACAAGCACCGCGTCATATCAGGACAGTGTCGCGCACGATTTCGTCTCCAGTTCGCTCGCTCGCTGCCTGTCGGGAACCGGTGTAATGCTGAAAATATACATGTTTACTGTATATCTCGGGCTTAAGAGGTTAACCCTGTGAGGCCCAAATTAAAAAGACATTAGCAACTTCAGAGGCCAGAGGGTGAGACCTATAAACACATGAAGGGTGCCGTGACAAAAAAAAAGGTTGAGAAACGCTGGTATATGGTGTGGCTCTTTGTGGTACCACAGTAATCTTTGTGGCTCTTAGTCTCTGACTGGTTGGCCACCCCTGGTCCAGCCCATCAAACACGGTCTAGTAGTAACTGGATCACATTTAAAATACCACAGACTAGTACAGGACTCGGCAGGACAGCATTCGCTCATGCAGCCCCAAAGCCCTGGAACCACATTCAATCAAAGTTAAAGTTGGAAGTTCTTCCTTCCCTGACGGAATTTAAATGTCTGATTTCCTTTCTCTATGATTCATGTTGTAACTGTTTTTAGAGAGCCACTAAAGTGGATGTTGATGTTTATTCATCTAGGGTTTCTCTTCTCCAACTTGTTTTGCACATTGCTCTGCAGGTCTGCATGTACAGTGAGAGCACTCTGTCCCGTCATCCAGCCTCAACCACACGACGAGCCATGTGGATGACATTACCCAACAAGGGCGAGCCTAGAATTATAGGCCTACATCGTTTTCTGAAATTGAACCCTTGCACTGAAGAACCATATAAGTCTGTTTTGAAAATGGTTTGGACAGCCCATGTATTTGCAGTTGTAAAATCAATCCAAAATCACTTGAGATTGTGAATGTGATATATCAGAAGAAACTACTCTACCTCTACGGTCTTTAACTATGAATGAACACAACACTCTAACTCACCATCTTTAGATAATAAAGTACTCAACCTCTACTGTCTGTAACTATGAATGAACACAACACTAACTTACCATCTTTAGATAATAAAGTACTCAACCTCTACTGTCTTTAACTATGAATGAACACAACACTCTAACTCACCATCTTTAGATAATAAAGTACTCAGTCTCTACTGTCTTTAACTATGAATGAACACAACACTCTAACTCACCATCTTTAGATAATAAAGTACTCAACCTCTACTGTCTTTAACTATGAATGAACACAACACTCTAACTCACCATCTTTAGATAATAAAGTACTCAACCTCTACTGTCTTTAACTATGAATGAACACAACACTCTAACTCACCATCTTTAGATAATAAAGTACTCAACCTCTACTGTCTTTAACTATGAATGAACACAACACTCTAACTCACCATCTTTAGATAATAAAGTACTCAACCTCTACTGTCTTTAACTATGAATGAACACAACACTCTAACTTACCATCTTTAGATAATAAAGTACTCAACCTCTACTGTCTTTAACTATGAATGAACACAACACTCTAACTTACCATCTTTAGATAATAAAGTACTCAACCTCTACTGTCTTTAACTATGAATGAACACAACACTCTAACTTACCATCTTTAGATAATAAAGTACTCAACCTCTACTGTCTGTAACTATGAATGAACACAACACTCTAACTTAACATCTTTAGATAATAAAGTACTCAACCTCTACTGTCTTTAACTATGAATGAACACAACACTCTAACTTACCATCTTTAGATAATAAAGTACTCAACCTCTACTGTCTTTAACTATGAATGAACACAACACTATTACCATCTTTAGATAATAAAGTACTCAACCTCTACTGTCTTTAACTATGAATGAACACAACACTATTACCATCTTTAGATAATAAAGTACTCAACCTCTACTGTCTTTAACTATGAATGAACACAACACTATTACCATCTTTAGATAATAAAGTACTCAACCTCTACTGTCTTTAACTATGAATGAACACAACACTATTACCATCTTTAGATAATAAAGTACTCAACCTCTACTGTCTTTAACTATGAATGAACACAACACTCTAACTTACCATCTTTAGATAATAAAGTACTCAACCTCTACTGTCTTTAACTATGAATGAACACAACACTATTACCATCTTTAGATAATAAAGTCCTCAACCTCTACTGTCTTTAACTATGAATGAACACAACACTCTAACTTACCATCTTTAGATAATAAAGTACTCAACCTCTACTGTCTTTAACTATGAATGAACACAACACTCTTACCATCTTTAGATAATAAAGTACTCAACCTCTACTGTCTTTAACTATGAATGAACACAACACTATTACCATCTTTAGATAATAAAGTACTCAACCTCTACTGTCTTTAACTATGAATGAACACAACACTCTAACTTACCATCTTTAGATAATAAAGTACTCAACCTCTACTGTCTTTAACTATGAATGAACACAACACTATTACCATCTTTAGATAATAAAGTCCTCAACCTCTACTGTCTTTAACTATGAATGAACACAACACTCTAACTTACCATCTTTAGATAATAAAGTACTCAACCTCTACTGTCTTTAACTATGAATGAACACAACACTATTACCATCTTTAGATAATAAAGTACTCAACCTCTACTGTCTTTAACTATGAGTGAACACAACACTAACTTACCATCTTTAGATAATAAAGTACTCAACCTCTACTGTCTTTAACTATGAATGAACACAACACTCTAACTCACCATCTTTAGATAATAAAGTACTCAACCTCTACCGTCTTTAACTATGAGTGAACACAACACTAACTTACCATCTTTAGATAATAAAGTACTCAACCTCTACTGTCTTTAACTATGAATGAACACAACACTCTAACTTACCATCTTCAGATAATAAAGTACTCAACCTCTAATGTCTAACTATGAATGAACACAACACTCTAACTCACCATCTTTAGATAATAAAGTACTCAACCTCTACTGTCTTTAACTATGAATGAACTAGGGCTGGGCGATATGGAAAAAAATCATATCGCGATAACGATATGATAATGTTATCATATTTCTCTATATCGATAATTGTCGAATTGAAAGTATAAAAAAAAATAAAAAAATAACAACAAATGTATGTTTATTTTGCAGCAATTCTTTGTCATTGCCGCCATCTTTAGTGTTACATCCCCTCACACTCCAGTTCTCAGGCTGCAGCTGGTTTAAAAGCGAAAGTAAACCGGCTTCTCTGCTGGCTGTGGCTCCAGGGGAGTTGAACAGTTCTGGCTCTGCTCGTTTATTTTCTATCTTTTGGCGCTTTTTTGGTGGACAAACCACCGCACATGTGCACCGTGACTCGTGACTGGAGTCTAGTTCTGCTAGCACACATAGCCTACTGTGTACAGACGGTTTCAAACTGTATTTTAAATTAGAAAGCAAACAAAATAAATGGACAAGAGAAAAATAAATCTCAATTTGGTCAGTATTGTCATTTGGACAAGCAAAGCCATTACTTTAAGTTGCAGGCAAGAAAGACAAGTCTGTCCACTGTCTCTGGTTTTAAAACTGCCCTGTTGCAGTTTTATCTTTAGATAATAAAGTACTCAACCTCTACTGTCTTTAACTATGAATGAACACAACACTCTAACTCACCATCTTTAGATAATAAAGTACTCAACCTCTACTGTATTTAACTATGAATGAACACAACACTCTAACTCACCATCTTTAGATAATAAAGTACTCAACCTCTACTGTCTTTAACTATGAATGAACACAACACTCTAACTCACCATCTTTAGATAATAAAGTACTCAACCTCTACTGTCTGTAACTATGAATGAACACAACACTCTAACTCACCATCTTTAGATAATAAAGTACTCAACCTCTACTGTCTTTAACTATGAATGAACACAACACTCTAACTCACCATCTTTAGATAATAAAGTACTCAACCTCTACTGTCTTTAACTATGAATGAACACAACACTCCAACTCACCATCTTTAGATAATAAAGTTTGAAAACATTGTTCCCCTAAAAACGTCTTATAATGACTTATGGTTCTTCATCTGAGGTACTCCAATTGTATTCCGGACAATATTTTCAATCAAAGACCACTGAACATCTTCACACATATATATATATTAGAGGTGTAACGGTACACGTATCCGTACTGAACCGGTTCAGTATGCGCTGTTTACCGAACAAATGCAACGGAACGCACATGCAGAACTTTATTCAAAACTCCAAGTTCACCCCTTCCCAAAATATAACTTGCACAAAGGGTTGGATGTTCGTTCAGCCCACGCACAACACTGAGAGATGACCTGTAATTTAGCATAGCCTCATAGTGTGGTGAACACACACACGTAAACACACACACACACACACACACACACACACACACGTAGACACACACCCTCTCTCTCTCGTGCGTGAGGAGGATTGCTGCTAGATTGAGCACAGTCTCTCTGAGATCAAATTAATGATAGTTTGCGGCATATATATAGAACGGACATTCATACACAGCAACACTGACGCTTCTTTCTCTCTTCAATACCGCTTCACCCTGAGGGATGGTGGTTGCGGTTGTTGTCGTATTCAGTTCAATGACGTGGCGTGTCTCCTGTCCGGCATGCAGCACATTCAGGCCCACGCCCACAATCTAATATATTAAAAATATATATATATTTTACAAGTTGTTTATTAATTTGAATATAGAATATTCATTGACAGCACTATACTTAACAGTTACTGCATCAGCCCTGAGTGGAACATGGAAAGCCAAATAAATAAACGTAAACTTTCCCCCACTGTACTGAAAACCCGTACCGAACAGTGACTTCAAAACCGAGGTACGTACCGAGCCGTGGTTTTTGTGTACCGCTACACCCATAATGTATATGATATGATCTAGATTCTAGCCAGACCAGAGGCACACAGATAGGGACAGGTACCGCTACACCCATAATGTATATGATATGATCTAGTAGGGCTGGGCGATATAACGATAACGATAAATATCGCGATATATTTTAATAATCGATATCGAATATCGAAATAAAAAAAAATCGAAAAATCGTTTTTTTTTTTTCTTTTTCTTTTTTTTACTTGCAACAGGGCAGTTTTAAAACCAGAGACAGTGGACAGACTTGTCTTTCTTGCCTGCAACTTAAAGTAATGGCTTTGCTTGTCCAAATGACAATACTGACCAAATTCAGATTTATTTTTCTCTTGTCCATTTATTTTGTTTGCTTTCTAATTTAAAATACATTTTGAAACCGTCTGTACACAGTAGGCTATGTGTGCTAGCAGAACTAGACTCCAGTCACGAGTCACAGTGCACATGTGCGGTGGTTTGTCCACCCAAAAAGCGCCAAAAGATCGAAAATAAACTAGCAGAGCCAGAACTGTTCAACTCCTCTGGAGCCACAGCCAGCAGAGAAGCCGGTTTACTTTAGCTTTTAAACCAGCTGCAGCCTGAGAACTGGAGTGTGAGGGGATGTAACACTAAAGATGGCGGCAATGACAAAGAATTGCTGCAAAATAAACATACATCTGTTGTTAAAAAAAAAAAAAAAAAAAAAAAAAAATTTATATACTTATAACAATTCGATAATTATCGATATCGAGAAATAAAATAAAATTATCATATCGTTATCGCAATATGATTTTTTTCCATATCGCCCAGCCCTATGATCTAGCCAGACCAGAGGCCAGGGCTGTACGCTAAGCTTTTTCACTAGGGGCACACTTGCCCCTAAATGAGAAATTTAGGGGCAAAGAATATTTTTTAGGGGCACATTTTTAAATAACTATTTTACCATTATAGTAGGGCTGGGCGATATGGCCTCTAAATGATATCGCGATATTTTGACATTTCCTCTAAAGCACTTAAAAATGCTTGATTGAACCCTTTGATGCATACAGTCACGCCAATATGATGATTATAATAAGTCCCTGCAACATATGTTTGCATTATTAAACCATGAAGATGCTTTAAAAAATAATTTAATGAAAATGTACTAAGAGTAGTCTACTGACACTAATAAAAAAAATTATTTACATCTAAGACAATTTATATAAAAACTCTTGGGTGCCTTTTACACAGTACTGTGTTTTCTATCCACTTTAGCCAAACACACACATATATATATATATACACACACACACACATATACATATGTATATATATACACACACTACTGTGAGAAAATAATAATCACACAGACTTAATGATTTTAGAATATTTCAGATAATGAAATTAAATGTTTATATCATCAACTATCCAGTTAGTATTTATACTGTGTGTAACATTTGGCTACTTTAAATCATTGAATGGAGAGAGAGAGAGAGAGAGAGAGAGAGAGATAGAGAGATAGAGAGATAGAGAGATAGAGAGAGAGAGAGAGAGAGAGAGAGAGAGAGAAATCGTCTAAGCTGCCGTAGGTGATGACGTCACACTCGAATGTAAACAGGAAGAGATGGAGACACACAGAGATGGGAATTGAATGATATACAGAAACGAATAAATATGAAGTTATGTTTAAACTTCTGTTGTCAAGCGTTGTCAATATAACCCACCCCCTTTCCTCACGAATGGAACTAGTCTTGTGGAGTCCGCTTTGACCGTTTTCCAGGGTTAGCAGAGATCGCTAGTTAGCTTAGCATAATCCTAATGGAGACCTTGGTTAGAAGCTACCGTTAGCTCATTGCTCGTGTCAATTAAATTGCATGTTATTAAAGGTCCGCGCTGGTCTGTCTAATGAAATTACAACCGCAACATTATATTGCACTGTACAGCCCTGGTTGTAAGCTAATGTTTTACTACAATTTGTATGGATTAATTTAGGAGTGAAATGCGAATGAAGGGTTGAAATCACCACTCGCAAGCTTGCCCCCAGATATTATTTTAAACTCGCACGGACCAAATTAGGGGGCAATTTGCGATCATATCATCGCAGTGTACAGGCCTGGAGGCACACAGATAGGGACAGGTACCGCTACACCCATAATGTATATGATATGATCTAGCCAGACCAGAGGCACACAGATAGGGACAGGTACCGCTACACCCATAATGTATATGATATGATCTAGCCAGACCAGAGGCACACAGATAGGGACAGGTACCGCTACACCCATAATGTATATGATATGATCTAGCCAGACCAGAGGCACACAGATAGGGACAGGTACCGCTACACCCATAATGTATATGATATGATCTAGCCAGACCAGAGGCACACAGATAGGGACAGGTACCGCTACACCCATAATGTATATGATATGATCTAGCCAGACCAGAGGCACACAGATAGGGACAGGTACCGCTACACCCATAATGTATATGATATGATATGATCTAGCCAGACCAGAGGCACACAGATAGGGACAGGTACCGCTACACCCATAATGTATATGATATGATCTAGCCAGACCAGAGGCACACAGATAGGGACAGGTACCGCTACACCCATAATGTATATGATATGATATGATCTAGCCAGACCAGAGGCACACAGATAGGGACAGGTACCGCTACACCCATAATGTATATGATATGATCTAGCCAGACCAGAGGCACACAGATAGGGACAGGTACCGCTACACCCATAATGTATATGATATGATCTAGCCAGACCAGAGGCACACAGATAGGGACAGGTACCGCTACACCCATAATGTATATGATATGATCTAGCCAGACCAGAGACACACAGATAGGGACAGACAGGTGGAGCAGCTGCTAGAGACTAGTGGAACATTCTCTTCATGCATGCTGCCAACCTTGTTGAGGTGGGGGTTCCTGGTGATGTCATAGCCCCTCTTCTTGGTGCTGACGCTGCCCTTGCGGCTCGTCCCGGAGTGACAGACTCTGACCGGGGTCACGACCCTCAGAGCGCCCCCCGCTGCCGACACAGTGCGTCTGCACAGCGACAGCACTGCTTTTCCTTGAAGACAATTCATGTGGCCTGCGAGTAAGAACAAGGGGTTATGTAAAACAGCTGGGTGGTAAAAATGCACCTCCGTCCCCCGTGTGGGGAAAAAATAAATAAACTTGACCTAGCAATTCATTGCGAAATCCCGTACAGTAATTCAAGATGTTGACGTCTAATCTACCCCCCCCCCTCCACAAGTAAACAACTTGCTTAATGTCTGAAGATAAACTAGGTTGAATTAACATTACTTCATACACAGTTGCCACGATCGTAGCTAGAAGCAATGTATTTAGAAAGCTATACTTCAGTGAATAATCCTCCTTCTGCGTATGAACATCTATAGAATCTTCCTGTACATTTTTGGACTGTATATACATATTTTAGAATGTATGTCTTTGACTGTGTGTTCTTATTTTTTTTTTTTACTACCTAAATGTTTATTGTAAGTGTGATGATCTGTGGTGCTGAATTTCCCTCTGAATTAATAAAAAAGTACTTCTATTGTATTCTAAAACTCAGAATTCATGGCGTTTTTTGTTTGTTTGTTTTTTTGTTTGTTTTGCAGCGAAGCTAACTGGTAGCTGGAGCTTTGAGGAGGTGAGTCTTCCTTCAATCTGCTGCTTCCTTACTGTACCGTTAACCCTTTCACTGCCACAATACACAGGTTAACCCTTTCACTGCCACAATACACAGGTTAACCCTTTCACTGTGACAATACACAGGTTAACCCTTTCACTGCGACAATACACAAGGTTAACCCTTTCACTGCGACAACACACAGAGGGTTAACCCTTTCACTGCGACAACAGTCACAACACACAGAGGGTTAACCCTTTCACTGCGACAATACACAGAAGGTTAACCCTTTCACTATGACAATACACATGTTAACCCTTTCACTGTGACAATACACATGTTAACCCTTTCACTGCCACAATACACAGGTTAACCCTTTCACTGCCACAATACACAGGTTAACCCTTTCACTGACACACACAACAGCCCCGGTTAATAATAATGTCCCGCTGGGCTAACGTAACGTCAGTCAAGCTAGTAGTGCCTCATGTTTATTTATTGTTTATCTCTCTCATACCTGAACAACGTTCCTGTCACCAGTCTGCACAGAGTCGCACTGCGAGCCGCCGGTGTTCTGTTCTGTCCGCAGACGCTGTTTGTGATGATCAGTGGATCAGTCGGGATCGATCAGCGGCTGGTCTCTCTCTCTCTGTCTCGTTGACATTCAGACTCACTTCACTTCCAGGCTCTAAGGCCCGCCCTCCCTCGGGACCCACCAATCAGCTGTAAGGCCCGCCCTCCTCCTCGGGACCCACCAATCAGCTGTAAGGCCCGCCCTCCTCCTCGGGACCCACCAATCAGATGAAGCGAAATCAGTTCAGTGGACCAAACAAAACTAAAAAGATGAGTAGGGGGTATCTGCAGAGCCGCAGAGCCAGGCTGGACGGGTTGGAGGCGATCTGGACAAGTATTAGTGGTCTGGACAAGTAGTTGCACTACTGCGCACCATTTTCAACTTCACTTTCGTCTCGTTTACATATGGTACATAGACAGTAATGTTACATCTAGACATCTAGACATCTAGCCACGCGTCCGGCCCGTCCCCCTGTAGCCCCGTTCATCCGCCACTAGAGGGAGCAGTGCCACATTCTTTACCATGCCTGTAATGGCTTCTTGTTGGTCAACCAGGTTAGTGTCACACATTCCAAAAAGAATCTAAAACGAGATCCAAGGTAGAATTCAATTATAGGTTCATTTTAAGCAGCAGCTGAGTCGCTGAAGAGCCTTGTGTACTTTAGCTGAGACCGAGAGCGGGCTGAGAGAATAAACGTGTAACACGATACAGTACATCTCTACACACACGGCCAGCAAGCACACGGGGGAGCCATTGTGTGCAGTGTACACACACACACACACGCACACACACACACACACACACACACACACACACACACACACACACACACACACACACACACAGGGGCGGATTTAGGATTGTAGGAGATCCGGGGCTTGGCCCAGATGGGCCCCCCTTTTTTTATTTTTTTTTTTATTTTTTTTTATTTTTTTTTTTTTATTTTTTTTTTTTTGGGCAGGCAAGGCGTGGTTTGGAGGGGCTCAGGCACGACCCCCTCCACGACAGATTTTTTTTGAATTTAATGAACCTGTACGTGCAATTTCCTGCAATATAGAGCCTTCAATCTTGACCAATAAAGCTGCTCTTTTCACTATAAAACTCAGTTAACCATAACGTAGTTATGGTTAGATTTATATATTGGGGGGGGATATATCATATTTTTCATATAATCAAAAAGTGGTGGAGCAAGATTATACCTTTGCTCCCCCAAGTTCAATAGTGGGAGAGCAGAGATGCTCCGAATGCTCTTATGGCCAGGCGTCTATGATTCACTGATACAAAGTAAAATAGTGCAGTGCAATAAAATAGTTAGTAAAATAGAATAAAATAATGCAATAGTGCATTGCAATAAAATAGTTATCATCGTATTTAATCGGGAGGCCGGTAAGGAGTGCATTACAGTAGTCGAGTTGGCTTGAGATAAAGGCATGGATCTGGTTTTCAGCGTCCTTTTGATTTATAAATGGCCGTACTTTAGCTATGTTTCTAAGGTGGAAGAATTAAGTTTTTGTCAACTTGTTGATTGTGATTTAAAGCTTAGGTCTGAGTCTACCATAACACCAAGACTTAACTCACTCAAATACAGTTAGCAGCTGGATAGACCACAGATGGAAATTAGCTTCTGCTAAATCTGGTGCAAACATATTTTCATGTAACAATGATGAATTGTAAAAAAAAAAAAAAATCATTTTATTTTTTTTTATTTTTTTTAAATAGATTCGGGGCTTTTCAGAATACATCCGGGGCTTGAGCCCAGGTAGCCACCCCCTAGCTCCGCCCCTGACACACACGCGCGTCGGATGGTAATCATAACCGTGTCGTGTCACTCTAATGTCTTGGCTAGCCGCGACCGGCGTCCCGGGCGAGAGGGGGGGGGGGGGAAGAAGAGGAGGAGGAGGAGGAGGAGGAGGAGGAGGAGAGCAGAGCAGAGCTCATAGTGGTCAACAGTGTCAGACTGTGGTTGTACTGGGCAGCTCCTAGTGGTCAACAGTGGTCACACTGTGGTTGTACTGGGCAGCTCCTAGTGGTCAACAGTGTCAGACTGTGGTTGTACTGGGCAGCTCCTAGTGGTCAACAGTGTCAGACTGTGGTTGTACTGGGCAGCTCCTAGTGGTCAACAGTGTCAAGACTGTGGTTGTACTGGGCAGCTCCTAGTGGTCAACAGTGGTCACACTGTGGTTGTACTGGGCAGCTCCTAGTGGTCAACAGTGTCAGACTGTGGTTGTACTGGGCAGCTCCTAGTGGTCAACAGTGGTCACACTGTGGTTGTACTGGGCAGCTCCTAGTGGTCAACAGTGTCAGACTGTGGTTGTACTGGGCAGCTCCTAGTGGTCAACAGTGTCAGGCTGTGGTTGTACTGGGCAGCTCCTAGTGGTCAACAGTGTCAGTGGTTGTACTGGGCAGCTCCTAGTGGTCAACAGTGGTCACACGGTTGTACTGGGCATATCCTAGTGGTCAACAGTGTCAGACTGTGGTTGTACTGGGCAGCTCCTAGTGGTCAACAGTGTCAGACTGTGGTTGTACTGGGCAGCTCCTAGTGGTCAACAGTGTCAGACTGTGGTTGTACTGGGCAGCTCCTAGTGGTCAACAGTGTCAGACCGTGGTTGTACTGGGCAGCTCCTAGTGGTCAACAGTGGTCACACTGTGGTTGTACTGGGCAGCTCCTAGTGGTCAACAGTGTCAGACTGTGGTTGTACTGAGCAGCTCCTAGTGGTCAACAGTGTCAGATTGTGGTTGTACTGGGCAGCTCCTAGTGGTCAACAGTGTCAGACTGTGGTTGTACTGGGCAGCTCCTAGTGGTCAATAGTGTCAGACCGTGGTTGTACTGGGCAGCTCCTAGTGGTCAACAGTGGTCACACTGTGGTTGTACTGGGCAGCTCCTAGTGGTCAACAGTGTCAGACTGTGGTTGTACTGGGCAGCTCCTAGTGGTCAACAGTGTCAGACTGTGGTTGTACTGGGCAGCTCCTAGTGGTCAACAGTGTCAGACTGTGGTTGTACTGGGCAGCTCCTATTGGTCAACAGTGTCAGACTGTGGTTGTACTGGGCAGCTCCTAGTGGTCAACAGTGTCAGACTGGTTGTACTGGGCAGCTCCTAGTGGTCAACAGTGTCAGACTGTGGTTGTACTGGGCAGCTCCTATTGGTCAACAGTGTCAGACTGTGGTTGTACTGGGGAGCTCCTAGTGGTCAACAGTGTCAGACTGTGGTTGTACTGGGCAGCTCCTAGTGGTCAACAGTGTCAGACTGTGGTTGTACTGGGCAGCTCCTAGTGGTCAACAGTGTCAAGACTGTGGTTGTACTGGGCAGCTCCTAGTGGTCAACAGTGTCAGTGGTTGTACTGGGCAGCTACTAGTGGTCAACAGTGGTCACACTGTGGTTGTACTGGGCAGCTCCTAGTGGTCAACAGTGTCAGACTGTGGTTGTACTGGGCAGCTCCTAGTGGTCAACAGTGGTCACACTGTGGTTGTACTGGGCAGCTCCTAGTGGTCAACAGTGTCAGTGGTTGTACTGGGCAGCTCCTAGTGGTCAACAGTGGTCACACTGTGGTTGTACTGGGCAGCTCCTAGTGGTCAACAGTGTCAGACTGTGGTTGTACTGGGCAGCTCCTAGTGGTCAACAGTGGTCACACTGTGGTTGTACTGGGCAGCTCCTAGTGGTCAACAGTGTCAGACTGTGGTTGTACTGGGCAGCTCCTAGTGGTCAACAGTGTCAGGCTGTGGTTGTACTGGGCAGCTCCTAGTGGTCAACAGTGTCAGTGGTTGTACTGGGCAGCTCCTAGTGGTCAACAGTGGTCACACGGTTGTACTGGGCATATCCTAGTGGTCAACAGTGTCAGACTGTGGTTGTACTGGGCAGCTCCTAGTGGTCAACAGTGTCAGACTGTGGTTGTACTGGGCAGCTCCTAGTGGTCAACAGTGTCAGACTGTGGTTGTACTGGGCAGCTCCTAGTGGTCAACAGTGTCAGACCGTGGTTGTACTGGGCAGCTCCTAGTGGTCAACAGTGGTCACACTGTGGTTGTACTGGGCAGCTCCTAGTGGTCAACAGTGTCAGACTGTGGTTGTACTGAGCAGCTCCTAGTGGTCAACAGTGTCAGATTGTGGTTGTACTGGGCAGCTCCTAGTGGTCAACAGTGTCAGACTGTGGTTGTACTGGGCAGCTCCTAGTGGTCAATAGTGTCAGACCGTGGTTGTACTGGGCAGCTCCTAGTGGTCAACAGTGGTCACACTGTGGTTGTACTGGGCAGCTCCTAGTGGTCAACAGTGTCAGACTGTGGTTGTACTGGGCAGCTCCTAGTGGTCAACAGTGTCAGACTGTGGTTGTACTGGGCAGCTCCTAGTGGTCAACAGTGTCAGACTGTGGTTGTACTGGGCAGCTCCTATTGGTCAACAGTGTCAGACTGTGGTTGTACTGGGCAGCTCCTAGTGGTCAACAGTGTCAGACTGGTTGTACTGGGCAGCTCCTAGTGGTCAACAGTGTCAGACTGTGGTTGTACTGGGCAGCTCCTATTGGTCAACAGTGTCAGACTGTGGTTGTACTGGGGAGCTCCTAGTGGTCAACAGTGTCAGACTGTGGTTGTACTGGGCAGCTCCTAGTGGTCAACAGTGTCAGACTGTGGTTGTACTGGGCAGCTCCTAGTGGTCAACAGTGTCAAGACTGTGGTTGTACTGGGCAGCTCCTAGTGGTCAACAGTGTCAGTGGTTGTACTGGGCAGCTACTAGTGGTCAACAGTGGTCACACTGTGGTTGTACTGGGCAGCTCCTAGTGGTCAACAGTGTCAGACTGTGGTTGTACTGGGCAGCTCCTAGTGGTCAACAGTGGTCACACTGTGGTTGTACTGGGCAGCTCCTAGTGGTCAACAGTGTCAGTGGTTGTACTGGGCAGCTCCTAGTGGTCAACAGTGGTCACACTGTGGTTGTACTGGGCAGCTCCTAGTGGTCAACAGTGTCAGACTGTGGTTGTACTGGGCAGCTCCTAGTGGTCAACAGTGTCAGACTGTGGTTGTACTGGGCAGCTCCTAGTGGTCAACAGTGTCAGACTGTGGTTGTACTGGGCAGCTCCTAGTGGTCAACAGTGTCAGACCGTGGTTGTACTGGGCAGCTCCTAGTGGTCAACAGTGGTCACACTGTGGTTGTACTGGGCAGCTCCTAGTGGTCAACAGTGTCAGACTGTGGTTGTACTGGGCAGCTCCTAGTGGTCAACAGTGTCAGACTGTGGTTGTACTGGGCAGCTCCTAGTGGTCAACAGTGTCAGACTGTGGTTGTACTGGGCAGCTCCTAGTGGTCAACAGTGTCAGACTGTGGTTGTACTGGGCAGCTCCTAGTGGTCAACAGTGTCAGACTGTGGTTGTACTGGGCAGCTCCTAGTGGTCAACAGTGTCAGACTGTGGTTGTACTGGGCAGCTCCTATTGGTCAACAGTGTCAGACTGTGGTTGTACTGGGCAGCTCCTAGTGGTCAACAGTGTCAGACTGTGTTGTACTGGGCAGCTACTAGTGATCAACAGTGTCAGACTGTGGTTGTACTGGGCAGCTACTAGTGGTCACACTGTGGTTGTACTGAGCAGCTCCTAGTGGTCAACAGTGTCAGACTGTGGTTGTACTCGGCAGATCCTAGTGGTCAACAGTGTCAGACTGTGGTTGTACTGGGCAGCTCCTAGTGGTCAACAGTGGTCAGACTGTGGTTGTACTGGGCAGCTCCTAGTGGTCAACAGTGTCAGACTGTGGTTGTACTGGGCAGCTCCTAGTGGTCAACAGTGTCAGACTGTGGTTGTACTGGGCAGCTCCTAGTGGTCAACAGTGTCAGTGGTTGTACTGGGCAGCTCCTAGTGGTCAACAGTGTCAGACTGTGGTTGTACTGGGCAGCTCCTAGTGGTCAACAGTGTCAGACTGTGGTTGTACTGGGCAGCTCCTAGTGGTCAACAGTGTCAGTGGTTGTACTGGGCAGCTACTAGTGGTCAACAGTGGTCACACTGTGGTTGTACTGGGCAGCTCCTAGGGGTCAACAGTGTCAGACTGTGGTTGTACTGGGCATCTCCTAGTGGTCAACAGTGGTCACACTGTGGTTGTACTGGGCAGCTCCTAGTGGTCAACAGTGGTCACACTGTGGTTGTACTGGGCAGCTCCTAGTGGTCAACAGTGTCAGTGGTTGTACTGGGCAGCTCCTAGTGGTCAACAGTGGTCACACTGTGGTTGTACTGGGCAGCTCCTAGTGGTCAACAGTGTCAGACTGTGGTTGTACTGGGCAGCTCCTAGTGGTCAACAGTGTCAGACTGTGGTTGTACTGGGCAGCTCCTAGTGGTCAACAGTGTCAGACTGTGGTTGTACTGGGCAGCTCCTAGTGGTCAACAGTGTCAGACCGTGGTTGTACTGGGCAGCTCCTAGTGGTCAACAGTGGTCACACTGTGGTTGTACTGGGCAGCTCCTAGTGGTCAACAGTGTCAGACTGTGGTTGTACTGGGCAGCTCCTAGTGGTCAACAGTGTCAGACTGTGGTTGTACTGGGCAGCTCCTAGTGGTCAACAGTGTCAGACTGTGGTTGTACTGGGCAGCTCCTAGTGGTCAACAGTGTCAGATTGTGGTTGTACTGGGCAGCTCCTAGTGGTCAACAGTGTCAGACTGTGGTTGTACTGGGCAGCTCCTAGTGGTCAACAGTGTCAGACTGTGGTTGTACTGGGCAGCTCCTAGTGGTCAACAGTGTCAGACTGTGGTTGTACTGGGCAGCTCCTATTGGTCAACAGTGTCAGACTGTGGTTGTACTGGGCAGCTCCTAGTGGTCAACAGTGTCAGACTGTGGTTGTACTGGGCAGCTCCTAGTGGTCAACAGTGTCAGACTGTGGTTGTACTGGGCAGCTCCTAGTGGTCAACAGTGTCAAGACTGTGGTTGTACTGGGCAGCTCCTAGTGGTCAACAGTGTCAGTGGTTGTACTGGGCAGCTACTAGTGGTCAACAGTGGTCACACTGTGGTTGTACTGGGCAGCTCCTAGTGGTCAACAGTGTCAGACTGTGGTTGTACTGGGCAGCTCCTAGTGGTCAAAAGTGTCAGACTGTGGTTGTACTGGGCAGCTCCTAGTGGTCAACAGTGGTCACACTGTGGTTGTACTGGGCAGCTCCTAGTGGTCAACAGTGGTCACACTGTGGTTGTACTGGGCAGCTCCTAGTGCAACAGTGTCAGACTGTGGTTGTACTGGGCAGCTCCTAGTGGTCAACAGTGTCAGACTGTGTTGTACTGGGCAGCTCCTAGTGGTCAACAGTGTCAGACTGTGGTTGTACTGGGCAGCTCCTAGTGGTCAACAGTGTCAGACTGTGGTTGTACTGGGCAGCTCCTAGTGGTCAACAGTGTCAGACTGTGGTTGTACTGGGCAGCTCCTAGTGGTCAACAGTGTCAGACTGTGGTTGTACTGGGCAGCTCCTATTGGTCAACAGTGTCAGACTGTGGTTGTACTGGGCAGCTCCTAGTGGTCAACAGTGTCAGACTGTGTTGTACTGGGCAGCTCCTAGTGGTCAACAGTGTCAGACTGTGGTTGTACTGAGCAGCTCCTAGTGGTCAACAGTGTCAGACTGTGGTTGTACTGGGCAGCTCCTAGTGGTCAACAGTGTCAGACTGTGGTTGTACTGGGCAGCTCCTAGTGGTCAATAGTGTCAGTCCGTGGTTGTACTGGGCAGCTCCTAGTGGTCAACAGTGGTCACACTGTGGTTGTACTGGGCAGCTCCTAGTGGTCAACAGTGTCAGACTGTGGTTGTACTGGGCAGCTCCTAGTGGTCAACAGTGTCAGACTGTGGTTGTACTGGGCAGCTCCTAGTGGTCAACAGTGTCAGACTGTGGTTGTACTGGGCAGCTCCTATTGGTCAACAGTGTCAGACTGTGGTTGTACTGGGCAGCTCCTAGTGGTCAACAGTGTCAGACTGGTTGTACTGGGCAGCTCCTAGTGGTCAACAGTGTCAGACTGTGGTTGTACTGGGCAGCTCCTATTGGTCAACAGTGTCAGACTGTGGTTGTACTGGGCAGCTCCTAGTGGTCAACAGTGTCAGACTGTGGTTGTACTGGGCAGCTCCTAGTGGTCAACAGTGTCAGACTGTGGTTGTACTGGGCAGCTCCTAGTGGTCAACAGTGTCAAGACTGTGGTTGTACTGGGCAGCTCCTAGTGGTCAACAGTGTCAGTGGTTGTACTGGGCAGCTACTAGTGGTCAACAGTGGTCACACTGTGGTTGTACTGGGCAGCTCCTAGTGGTCAACAGTGTCAGACTGTGGTTGTACTGGGCAGCTCCTAGTGGTCAACAGTGGTCACACTGTGGTTGTACTGGGCAGCTCCTAGTGGTCAACAGTGTCAGTGGTTGTACTGGGCAGCTCCTAGTGGTCAACAGTGGTCACACTGTGGTTGTACTGGGCAGCTCCTAGTGGTCAACAGTGTCAGACTGTGGTTGTACTGGGCAGCTCCTAGTGGTCAACAGTGTCAGACTGTGGTTGTACTGGGCAGCTCCTAGTGGTCAACAGTGTCAGACTGTGGTTGTACTGGGCAGCTCCTAGTGGTCAACAGTGTCAGACCGTGGTTGTACTGGGCAGCTCCTAGTGGTCAACAGTGGTCACACTGTGGTTGTACTGGGCAGCTCCTAGTGGTCAACAGTGTCAGACTGTGGTTGTACTGGGCAGCTCCTAGTGGTCAACAGTGTCAGACTGTGGTTGTACTGGGCAGCTCCTAGTGGTCAACAGTGTCAGACTGTGGTTGTACTGGGCAGCTCCTAGTGGTCAACAGTGTCAGACTGTGGTTGTACTGGGCAGCTCCTAGTGGTCAACAGTGTCAGACTGTGGTTGTACTGGGCAGCTCCTAGTGGTCAACAGTGTCAGACTGTGGTTGTACTGGGCAGCTCCTATTGGTCAACAGTGTCAGACTGTGGTTGTACTGGGCAGCTCCTAGTGGTCAACAGTGTCAGACTGTGTTGTACTGGGCAGCTACTAGTGATCAACAGTGTCAGACTGTGGTTGTACTGGGCAGCTACTAGTGGTCACACTGTGGTTGTACTGAGCAGCTCCTAGTGGTCAACAGTGTCAGACTGTGGTTGTACTCGGCAGCTCCTAGTGGTCAACAGTGTCAGACTGTGGTTGTACTGGGCAGCTCCTAGTGGTCAACAGTGGTCAGACTGTGGTTGTACTGGGCAGCTCCTAGTGGTCAACAGTGTCAGACTGTGGTTGTACTGGGCAGCTCCTAGTGGTCAACAGTGTCAGACTGTGGTTGTACTGGGCAGCTCCTAGTGGTCAACAGTGTCAGTGGTTGTACTGGGCAGCTCCTAGTGGTCAACAGTGTCAGACTGTGGTTGTACTGGGCAGCTCCTAGTGGTCAACAGTGTCAGACTGTGGTTGTACTGGGCAGCTCCTAGTGGTCAACAGTGTCAGTGGTTGTACTGGGCAGCTACTAGTGGTCAACAGTGGTCACACTGTGGTTGTACTGGGCAGCTCCTAGTGGTCAACAGTGTCAGACTGTGGTTGTACTGGGCATCTCCTAGTGGTCAACAGTGGTCACACTGTGGTTGTACTGGGCAGCTCCTAGTGGTCAACAGTGGTCACACTGTGGTTGTACTGGGCAGCTCCTAGTGGTCAACAGTGTCAGTGGTTGTACTGGGCAGCTCCTAGTGGTCAACAGTGGTCACACTGTGGTTGTACTGGGCAGCTCCTAGTGGTCAACAGTGTCAGACTGTGGTTGTACTGGGCAGCTCCTAGTGGTCAACAGTGTCAGACTGTGGTTGTACTGGGCAGCTCCTAGTGGTCAACAGTGTCAGACTGTGGTTGTACTGGGCAGCTCCTAGTGGTCAACAGTGTCAGACCGTGGTTGTACTGGGCAGCTCCTAGTGGTCAACAGTGGTCACACTGTGGTTGTACTGGGCAGCTCCTAGTGGTCAACAGTGTCAGACTGTGGTTGTACTGGGCAGCTCCTAGTGGTCAACAGTGTCAGACTGTGGTTGTACTGGGCAGCTCCTAGTGGTCAACAGTGTCAGACTGTGGTTGTACTGGGCAGCTCCTAGTGGTCAACAGTGTCAGACTGTGGTTGTACTGGGCAGCTCCTAGTGGTCAACAGTGTCAGACTGTGGTTGTACTGGGCAGCTCCTAGTGGTCAACAGTGTCAGACTGTGGTTGTACTGGGCAGCTCCTAGTGGTCAACAGTGTCAGACTGTGGTTGTACTGGGCAGCTCCTAGTGGTCAACAGTGTCAGACTGTGGTTGTACTGGGCAGCTCCTATTGGTCAACAGTGTCAGACTGTGGTTGTACTGTGCAGCTCCTAGTGGTCAACAGTGTCAGACTGTGGTTGTACTGGGCAGCTCCTAGTGGTCAACAGTGTCAGACTGTGGTTGTACTGGGCAGCTCCTAGTGGTCAACAGTGTCAGTGGTTGTACTGGGCAGCTACTAGTGGTCAACAGTGGTCACACTGTGGTTGTACTGGGCAGCTCCTAGTGGTCAACAGTGTCAGACTGTGGTTGTACTGGGCAGCTCCTAGTGGTCAACAGTGTCAGACTGTGGTTGTACTGGGCAGCTCCTAGTGGTCAACAGTGGTCACACTGTGGTTGTACTGGGCAGCTCCTAGTGGTCAACAGTGGTCACACTGTGGTTGTACTGGGCAGCTCCTAGTGGTCAACAGTGTCAGTGGTTGTACTGGGCAGCTCCTAGTGGTCAACAGTGGTCACACTGTGGTTGTACTGGGCAGCTCCTAGTGGTCAACAGTGTCAGACTGTGGTTGTACTGGGCAGCTCCTAGTGGTCAACAGTGTCAGACTGTGGTTGTACTGGGCAGCTCCTAGTGGTCAACAGTGTCAGACTGTGGTTGTACTGGGCAGCTCCTAGTGGTCAACAGTGTCAGACCGTGGTTGTACTGGGCAGCTCCTAGTGGTCAACAGTGGTCACACTGTGGTTGTACTGGGCAGCTCCTAGTGGTCAACAGTGTCAGACTGTGGTTGTACTGGGCAGCTCCTAGTGGTCAACAGTGTCAGACTGTGGTTGTACTGGGCAGCTCCTAGTGGTCAACAGTGTCAGACTGTGGTTGTACTGGGCAGCTCCTAGTGGTCAACAGTGTCAGACTGTGGTTGTACTGGGCAGCTCCTAGTGGTCAACAGTGTCAGACTGTGGTTGTACTGGGCAGCTCCTAGTGGTCAACAGTGTCAGACTGTGGTTGTACTGGGCAGCTCCTATTGGTCAACAGTGTCAGACTGTGGTTGTACTGGGCAGCTCCTAGTGGTCAACAGTGTCAGACTGTGTTGTACTGGGCAGCTCCTAGTGGTCAACAGTGTCAGACTGTGGTTGTACTGGGCAGCTCCTAGTGGTCAACAGTGGTCAGACTGTGGTTGTACTGGGCAGCTCCTAGTGGTCAACAGTGTCAGACTGTGGTTGTACTGGGCAGCTCCTAGTGGTCAACGGTGTCAGACTGTGGTTGTACTGGGCAGCTCCTAGTGGTCAACAGTGTCAGACTGTGGTTGTACTCGGCAGCTCCTAGTGGTCAACAGTGTCAGACTGTGGTTCTACTGGGCAGCTCCTAGTGGTCAACAGTGTCAGACTGTGGTAGTACTGGGCAGCTCCTAGTGGTCAACGGTGTCAGACTGTGGTTGTACTGGGCAGCTCCTAGTGGTCAACAGTGTCAGACTGTGGTTGTACTCGGCAGCTCCTAGTGGTCAACAGTGTCAGACTGTGGTTGTACTGGGCAGCTCCTAGTGGTCAACAGTGTCAGACTGTGGTTGTACTGGACAGCTCCTAGTGGTCAACAGTGTGAGACTGTGGTTGTACTGGGCAGCTCCTAGTGGTCAGACTGTGGTTGTACTGAGCAGCTCCTAGTGGTCAACAGTGTCAGACTGTGGTTGTACTGGGCAGCTCCTAGTGGTCAACAGTGTCAGACTGTGGTTGTACTGGGCAGCTCCTAGTGGTCAACAGTGTCAGACTGTGGTTGTACTGGGCAGCTCCTAGTGGTCAACAGTGTCAGTCTGTGGTTGTACTGCGCAGCTCCTAGTGGTCAACAGTGTCAGACTGTGGTTGTACTGGGCAGCTCCTAGTGGTCAACAGTGGTCAGACGGTGGTTGTACTGGGCAGCTCCTAGTGGTCAACAGTGTCAGACTGTGGTTGTACTGGACAGCTCCTAGTGGTCAACAGTGTGAGACTGTGGTTGTACTGGGCAGCTCCTAGTGGTCAGACTGTGGTTGTACTGAGCAGCTCCTAGTGGTCAACAGTGTCAGACTGTGGTTGTACTGGGCAGCTCCTAGTGGTCAACAGTGTCAGACTGTGGTTGTACTGGGCAGCTCCTAGTGGTCAACAGTGTCAGACTGTGGTTGTACTGGGCAGCTCCTAGTGGTCAACAGTGTCAGTCTGTGGTTGTACTGGGCAGCTCCTAGTGGTCAACAGTGTCAGACTGTGGTTGTACTGGGCAGCTCCTAGTGGTCAACAGTGTCAGACTGTGGTTGTACTGGACAGCTCCTAGTGGTCAACAGTGTGAGACTGTGGTTGTACTGGGCAGCTCCTAGTGGTCAACAGTGGTCACACTGTGGTTGTACTGGGCAGCTCCTAGTGGTCACCAGTGTCAGCATGTGGTTGTACTGGGCAGCAGCTCCTAGTGGTCAACAGTGTCAGACTGTGGTTGTACTGGGCAGCTCCTAGTGGTCAACAGTGGTCACACTGTGGTTGTACTGGGCAGTTCCTAGTGGTCAACAGTGTCAGAATGTGGTTGTACTGGGCAGCTCCTAGTGGTCAACAGTGTCAGACTGTGGTTGTACCTAGCAGCTCCTAGTGGTCACAGTGTCAGACGGTGGTTGTACTGGGCAGCTCCTAGTGGTCAACAGTGTCAGACTGTGGTTGTACTGGACAGCTCCTAGTGGTCAACAGTGTGAGACTGTGGTTGTACTGGGCAGCTCCTAGTGGTCAGACTGTGGTTGTACTGAGCAGCTCCTAGTGGTCAACAGTGTCAGACTGTGGTTGTACTGGGCAGCTCCTAGTGGTCAACAGTGTCAGACTGTGGTTGTACTGGGCAGCTCCTAGTGGTCAACAGTGTCAGTCTGTGGTTGTACTGGGCAGCTCCTAGTGGTCAACAGTGTCAGACTGTGGTTGTACTGGGCAGCTCCTAGTGGTCAACAGTGTCAGACTGTGGTTGTACTGGACAGCTCCTAGTGGTCAACAGTGTGAGACTGTGGTTGTACTGGGCAGCTCCTAGTGGTCAACAGTGGTCACACTGTGGTTGTACTGGGCAGCTCCTAGTGGTCACCAGTGTCAGCATGTGGTTGTACTGGGCAGCAGCTCCTAGTGGTCAACAGTGTCAGACTGTGGTTGTACTGAGCAGTTCCTAGTGGTCAACAGTGTCAGAATGTGGTTGTACTGGGCAGCTCCTAGTGGTCAACAGTGTCAGACTGTGGTTGTACCTAGCAGCTCCTAGTGGTCACAGTGTCAGACTGTGGTTGTACTGGACAGCTCCTAGTGGTCAACAGTGTGAGACTGTGGTTGTACTGGGCAGCTCCTAGTGGTCAACAGTGTCAGACTGTGGTTGTACTGGGCAGCTCCTAGTGGTCAACAGTGTCAGACTGTGGTTGTACTGGGCAGCTCCTATTGGTCAACAGTGTCAGACTGTGGTTGTACTGGGCAGCTCCTAGTGGTCAACAGTGTCAGACTGTGGTTGTACTGGGCAGCTCCTAGTGGTCAACAGTGTCAGACTGTGGTTGTACTGGGCAGCTCCTAGTGGTCAACAGTGTCAAGACTGTGGTTGTACTGGGCAGCTCCTAGTGGTCAACAGTGTCAGTGGTTGTACTGGGCAGCTACTAGTGGTCAACAGTGGTCACACTGTGGTTGTACTGGGCAGCTCCTAGTGGTCAACAGTGTCAGACTGTGGTTGTACTGGGCAGCTCCTAGTGGTCAAAAGTGTCAGACTGTGGTTGTACTGGGCAGCTCCTAGTGGTCAACAGTGGTCACACTGTGGTTGTACTGGGCAGCTCCTAGTGGTCAACAGTGGTCACACTGTGGTTGTACTGGGCAGCTCCTAGTGGTCAACAGTGTCAGTGGTTGTACTGGGCAGCTCCTAGTGGTCAACAGTGGTCACACTGTGGTTGTACTGGGCAGCTCCTAGTGGTCAACAGTGTCAGACTGTGGTTGTACTGGGCAGCTCCTAGTGGTCAACAGTGTCAGACTGTGGTTGTACTGGGCAGCTCCTAGTGGTCAACAGTGTCAGACTGTGGTTGTACTGGGCAGCTCCTAGTGGTCAACAGTGTCAGACCGTGGTTGTACTGGGCAGCTCCTAGTGGTCAACAGTGGTCACACTGTGGTTGTACTGGGCAGCTCCTAGTGGTCAACAGTGTCAGACTGTGGTTGTACTGGGCAGCTCCTAGTGGTCAACAGTGTCAGACTGTGGTTGTACTGGGCAGCTCCTAGTGGTCAACAGTGTCAGACTGTGGTTGTACTGGGCAGCTCCTAGTGGTCAACAGTGTCAGACTGTGGTTGTACTGGGCAGCTCCTAGTGGTCAACAGTGTCAGACTGTGGTTGTACTGGGCAGCTCCTATTGGTCAACAGTGTCAGACTGTGGTTGTACTGGGCAGCTCCTAGTGGTCAACAGTGTCAGACTGTGTTGTACTGGGCAGCTCCTAGTGGTCAACAGTGTCAGACTGTGGTTGTACTGGGCAGCTCCTAGTGGTCAACAGTGTCAGACTGTGGTTGTACTGGGCAGCTCCTAGTGGTCAACAGTGTCAGACTGTGGTTGTACTGGGCAGCTCCTAGTGGTCAACAGTGTCAGACTGTGGTTGTACTGGGCAGCTCCTATTGGTCAACAGTGTCAGACTGTGGTTGTACTGGGCAGCTCCTAGTGGTCAACAGTGTCAGACTGTGTTGTACTGGGCAGCTCCTAGTGGTCAACAGTGTCAGACTGTGGTTGTACTGAGCAGCTCCTAGTGGTCAACAGTGTCAGACTGTGGTTGTACTGGGCAGCTCCTAGTGGTCAACAGTGTCAGACTGTGGTTGTACTGGGCAGCTCCTAGTGGTCAATAGTGTCAGTCCGTGGTTGTACTGGGCAGCTCCTAGTGGTCAACAGTGGTCACACTGTGGTTGTACTGGGCAGCTCCTAGTGGTCAACAGTGTCAGACTGTGGTTGTACTGGGCAGCTCCTAGTGGTCAACAGTGTCAGACTGTGGTTGTACTGGGCAGCTCCTAGTGGTCAACAGTGTCAGACTGTGGTTGTACTGGGCAGCTCCTATTGGTCAACAGTGTCAGACTGTGGTTGTACTGGGCAGCTCCTAGTGGTCAACAGTGTCAGACTGGTTGTACTGGGCAGCTCCTAGTGGTCAACAGTGTCAGACTGTGGTTGTACTGGGCAGCTCCTATTGGTCAACAGTGTCAGACTGTGGTTGTACTGGGCAGCTCCTAGTGGTCAACAGTGTCAGACTGTGGTTGTACTGGGCAGCTCCTAGTGGTCAACAGTGTCAGACTGTGGTTGTACTGGGCAGCTCCTAGTGGTCAACAGTGTCAGACTGTGGTTGTACTGGGCAGCTCCTATTGGTCAACAGTGTCAGACTGTGGTTGTACTGGGCAGCTCCTAGTGGTCAACAGTGTCAGACTGTGTTGTACTGGGCAGCTCCTAGTGGTCAACAGTGTCAGACTGTGGTTGTACTGGGCAGCTCCTAGTGGTCAACAGTGGTCAGACTGTGGTTGTACTGGGCAGCTCCTAGTGGTCAACAGTGTCAGACTGTGGTTGTACTGGGCAGCTCCTAGTGGTCAACGGTGTCAGACTGTGGTTGTACTGGGCAGCTCCTAGTGGTCAACAGTGTCAGACTGTGGTTGTACTCGGCAGCTCCTAGTGGTCAACAGTGTCAGACTGTGGTTCTACTGGGCAGCTCCTAGTGGTCAACAGTGTCAGACTGTGGTAGTACTGGGCAGCTCCTAGTGGTCAACGGTGTCAGACTGTGGTTGTACTGGGCAGCTCCTAGTGGTCAACAGTGTCAGACTGTGGTTGTACTCGGCAGCTCCTAGTGGTCAACAGTGTCAGACTGTGGTTGTACTGGGCAGCTCCTAGTGGTCAACAGTGTCAGACTGTGGTTGTACTGGACAGCTCCTAGTGGTCAACAGTGTGAGACTGTGGTTGTACTGGGCAGCTCCTAGTGGTCAGACTGTGGTTGTACTGAGCAGCTCCTAGTGGTCAACAGTGTCAGACTGTGGTTGTACTGGGCAGCTCCTAGTGGTCAACAGTGTCAGACTGTGGTTGTACTGGGCAGCTCCTAGTGGTCAACAGTGTCAGACTGTGGTTGTACTGGGCAGCTCCTAGTGGTCAACAGTGTCAGTCTGTGGTTGTACTGCGCAGCTCCTAGTGGTCAACAGTGTCAGACTGTGGTTGTACTGGGCAGCTCCTAGTGGTCAACAGTGGTCAGACGGTGGTTGTACTGGGCAGCTCCTAGTGGTCAACAGTGTCAGACTGTGGTTGTACTGGACAGCTCCTAGTGGTCAACAGTGTGAGACTGTGGTTGTACTGGGCAGCTCCTAGTGGTCAGACTGTGGTTGTACTGAGCAGCTCCTAGTGGTCAACAGTGTCAGACTGTGGTTGTACTGGGCAGCTCCTAGTGGTCAACAGTGTCAGACTGTGGTTGTACTGGGCAGCTCCTAGTGGTCAACAGTGTCAGACTGTGGTTGTACTGGGCAGCTCCTAGTGGTCAACAGTGTCAGTCTGTGGTTGTACTGGGCAGCTCCTAGTGGTCAACAGTGTCAGACTGTGGTTGTACTGGGCAGCTCCTAGTGGTCAACAGTGTCAGACTGTGGTTGTACTGGACAGCTCCTAGTGGTCAACAGTGTGAGACTGTGGTTGTACTGGGCAGCTCCTAGTGGTCAACAGTGGTCACACTGTGGTTGTACTGGGCAGCTCCTAGTGGTCACCAGTGTCAGCATGTGGTTGTACTGGGCAGCAGCTCCTAGTGGTCAACAGTGTCAGACTGTGGTTGTACTGGGCAGCTCCTAGTGGTCAACAGTGGTCACACTGTGGTTGTACTGGGCAGTTCCTAGTGGTCAACAGTGTCAGAATGTGGTTGTACTGGGCAGCTCCTAGTGGTCAACAGTGTCAGACTGTGGTTGTACCTAGCAGCTCCTAGTGGTCACAGTGTCAGACGGTGGTTGTACTGGGCAGCTCCTAGTGGTCAACAGTGTCAGACTGTGGTTGTACTGGACAGCTCCTAGTGGTCAACAGTGTGAGACTGTGGTTGTACTGGGCAGCTCCTAGTGGTCAGACTGTGGTTGTACTGAGCAGCTCCTAGTGGTCAACAGTGTCAGACTGTGGTTGTACTGGGCAGCTCCTAGTGGTCAACAGTGTCAGACTGTGGTTGTACTGGGCAGCTCCTAGTGGTCAACAGTGTCAGTCTGTGGTTGTACTGGGCAGCTCCTAGTGGTCAACAGTGTCAGACTGTGGTTGTACTGGGCAGCTCCTAGTGGTCAACAGTGTCAGACTGTGGTTGTACTGGACAGCTCCTAGTGGTCAACAGTGTGAGACTGTGGTTGTACTGGGCAGCTCCTAGTGGTCAACAGTGGTCACACTGTGGTTGTACTGGGCAGCTCCTAGTGGTCACCAGTGTCAGCATGTGGTTGTACTGGGCAGCAGCTCCTAGTGGTCAACAGTGTCAGACTGTGGTTGTACTGAGCAGTTCCTAGTGGTCAACAGTGTCAGAATGTGGTTGTACTGGGCAGCTCCTAGTGGTCAACAGTGTCAGACTGTGGTTGTACCTAGCAGCTCCTAGTGGTCACAGTGTCAGACTGTGGTTGTACTGGACAGCTCCTAGTGGTCAACAGTGTGAGACTGTGGTTGTACTGGGCAGCTCCTAGTGGTCAACAGTGTCAGACTGTGGTTGTACTGGGCAGCTCCTAGTGGTCAACAGTGTCAGACTGTGGTTGTACTGGGCAGCTCCTATTGGTCAACAGTGTCAGACTGTGGTTGTACTGGGCAGCTCCTAGTGGTCAACAGTGTCAGACTGTGGTTGTACTGGGCAGCTCCTAGTGGTCAACAGTGTCAGACTGTGGTTGTACTGGGCAGCTCCTAGTGGTCAACAGTGTCAAGACTGTGGTTGTACTGGGCAGCTCCTAGTGGTCAACAGTGTCAGTGGTTGTACTGGGCAGCTACTAGTGGTCAACAGTGGTCACACTGTGGTTGTACTGGGCAGCTCCTAGTGGTCAACAGTGTCAGACTGTGGTTGTACTGGGCAGCTCCTAGTGGTCAAAAGTGTCAGACTGTGGTTGTACTGGGCAGCTCCTAGTGGTCAACAGTGGTCACACTGTGGTTGTACTGGGCAGCTCCTAGTGGTCAACAGTGGTCACACTGTGGTTGTACTGGGCAGCTCCTAGTGGTCAACAGTGTCAGTGGTTGTACTGGGCAGCTCCTAGTGGTCAACAGTGGTCACACTGTGGTTGTACTGGGCAGCTCCTAGTGGTCAACAGTGTCAGACTGTGGTTGTACTGGGCAGCTCCTAGTGGTCAACAGTGTCAGACTGTGGTTGTACTGGGCAGCTCCTAGTGGTCAACAGTGTCAGACTGTGGTTGTACTGGGCAGCTCCTAGTGGTCAACAGTGTCAGACCGTGGTTGTACTGGGCAGCTCCTAGTGGTCAACAGTGGTCACACTGTGGTTGTACTGGGCAGCTCCTAGTGGTCAACAGTGTCAGACTGTGGTTGTACTGGGCAGCTCCTAGTGGTCAACAGTGTCAGACTGTGGTTGTACTGGGCAGCTCCTAGTGGTCAACAGTGTCAGACTGTGGTTGTACTGGGCAGCTCCTAGTGGTCAACAGTGTCAGACTGTGGTTGTACTGGGCAGCTCCTAGTGGTCAACAGTGTCAGACTGTGGTTGTACTGGGCAGCTCCTATTGGTCAACAGTGTCAGACTGTGGTTGTACTGGGCAGCTCCTAGTGGTCAACAGTGTCAGACTGTGTTGTACTGGGCAGCTCCTAGTGGTCAACAGTGTCAGACTGTGGTTGTACTGGGCAGCTCCTAGTGGTCAACAGTGTCAGACTGTGGTTGTACTGGGCAGCTCCTAGTGGTCAACAGTGTCAGACTGTGGTTGTACTGGGCAGCTCCTAGTGGTCAACAGTGTCAGACTGTGGTTGTACTGGGCAGCTCCTATTGGTCAACAGTGTCAGACTGTGGTTGTACTGGGCAGCTCCTAGTGGTCAACAGTGTCAGACTGTGTTGTACTGGGCAGCTCCTAGTGGTCAACAGTGTCAGACTGTGGTTGTACTGAGCAGCTCCTAGTGGTCAACAGTGTCAGACTGTGGTTGTACTGGGCAGCTCCTAGTGGTCAACAGTGTCAGACTGTGGTTGTACTGGGCAGCTCCTAGTGGTCAATAGTGTCAGTCCGTGGTTGTACTGGGCAGCTCCTAGTGGTCAACAGTGGTCACACTGTGGTTGTACTGGGCAGCTCCTAGTGGTCAACAGTGTCAGACTGTGGTTGTACTGGGCAGCTCCTAGTGGTCAACAGTGTCAGACTGTGGTTGTACTGGGCAGCTCCTAGTGGTCAACAGTGTCAGACTGTGGTTGTACTGGGCAGCTCCTATTGGTCAACAGTGTCAGACTGTGGTTGTACTGGGCAGCTCCTAGTGGTCAACAGTGTCAGACTGGTTGTACTGGGCAGCTCCTAGTGGTCAACAGTGTCAGACTGTGGTTGTACTGGGCAGCTCCTATTGGTCAACAGTGTCAGACTGTGGTTGTACTGGGCAGCTCCTAGTGGTCAACAGTGTCAGACTGTGGTTGTACTGGGCAGCTCCTAGTGGTCAACAGTGTCAGACTGTGGTTGTACTGGGCAGCTCCTAGTGGTCAACAGTGTCAAGACTGTGGTTGTACTGGGCAGCTCCTAGTGGTCAACAGTGTCAGTGGTTGTACTGGGCAGCTACTAGTGGTCAACAGTGGTCACACTGTGGTTGTACTGGGCAGCTCCTAGTGGTCAACAGTGTCAGACTGTGGTTGTACTGGGCAGCTCCTAGTGGTCAACAGTGGTCACACTGTGGTTGTACTGGGCAGCTCCTAGTGGTCAACAGTGTCAGTGGTTGTACTGGGCAGCTCCTAGTGGTCAACAGTGGTCACACTGTGGTTGTACTGGGCAGCTCCTAGTGGTCAACAGTGTCAGACTGTGGTTGTACTGGGCAGCTCCTAGTGGTCAACAGTGTCAGACTGTGGTTGTACTGGGCAGCTCCTAGTGGTCAACAGTGTCAGACTGTGGTTGTACTGGGCAGCTCCTAGTGGTCAACAGTGTCAGACCGTGGTTGTACTGGGCAGCTCCTAGTGGTCAACAGTGGTCACACTGTGGTTGTACTGGGCAGCTCCTAGTGGTCAACAGTGTCAGACTGTGGTTGTACTGGGCAGCTCCTAGTGGTCAACAGTGTCAGACTGTGGTTGTACTGGGCAGCTCCTAGTGGTCAACAGTGTCAGACTGTGGTTGTACTGGGCAGCTCCTAGTGGTCAACAGTGTCAGACTGTGGTTGTACTGGGCAGCTCCTAGTGGTCAACAGTGTCAGACTGTGGTTGTACTGGGCAGCTCCTAGTGGTCAACAGTGTCAGACTGTGGTTGTACTGGGCAGCTCCTATTGGTCAACAGTGTCAGACTGTGGTTGTACTGGGCAGCTCCTAGTGGTCAACAGTGTCAGACTGTGTTGTACTGGGCAGCTACTAGTGATCAACAGTGTCAGACTGTGGTTGTACTGGGCAGCTACTAGTGGTCACACTGTGGTTGTACTGAGCAGCTCCTAGTGGTCAACAGTGTCAGACTGTGGTTGTACTCGGCAGCTCCTAGTGGTCAACAGTGTCAGACTGTGGTTGTACTGGGCAGCTCCTAGTGGTCAACAGTGGTCAGACTGTGGTTGTACTGGGCAGCTCCTAGTGGTCAACAGTGTCAGACTGTGGTTGTACTGGGCAGCTCCTAGTGGTCAACAGTGTCAGACTGTGGTTGTACTGGGCAGCTCCTAGTGGTCAACAGTGTCAGTGGTTGTACTGGGCAGCTCCTAGTGGTCAACAGTGTCAGACTGTGGTTGTACTGGGCAGCTCCTAGTGGTCAACAGTGTCAGACTGTGGTTGTACTGGGCAGCTCCTAGTGGTCAACAGTGTCAGTGGTTGTACTGGGCAGCTACTAGTGGTTAACAGTGGTCACACTGTGGTTGTACTGGGCAGCTCCTAGTGGTCAACAGTGTCAGACTGTGGTTGTACTGGGCATCTCCTAGTGGTCAACAGTGGTCACACTGTGGTTGTACTGGGCAGCTCCTAGTGGTCAACAGTGGTCACACTGTGGTTGTACTGGGCAGCTCCTAGTGGTCAACAGTGTCAGTGGTTGTACTGGGCAGCTCCTAGTGGTCAACAGTGGTCACACTGTGGTTGTACTGGGCAGCTCCTAGTGGTCAACAGTGTCAGACTGTGGTTGTACTGGGCAGCTCCTAGTGGTCAACAGTGTCAGACTGTGGTTGTACTGGGCAGCTCCTAGTGGTCAACAGTGTCAGACTGTGGTTGTACTGGGCAGCTCCTAGTGGTCAACAGTGTCAGACCGTGGTTGTACTGGGCAGCTCCTAGTGGTCAACAGTGGTCACACTGTGGTTGTACTGGGCAGCTCCTAGTGGTCAACAGTGTCAGACTGTGGTTGTACTGGGCAGCTCCTAGTGGTCAACAGTGTCAGACTGTGGTTGTACTGGGCAGCTCCTAGTGGTCAACAGTGTCAGACTGTGGTTGTACTGGGCAGCTCCTAGTGGTCAACAGTGTCAGACTGTGGTTGTACTGGGCAGCTCCTAGTGGTCAACAGTGTCAGACTGTGGTTGTACTGGGCAGCTCCTAGTGGTCAACAGTGTCAGACTGTGGTTGTACTGGGCAGCTCCTAGTGGTCAACAGTGTCAGACTGTGGTTGTACTGGGCAGCTCCTAGTGGTCAACAGTGTCAGACTGTGGTTGTACTGGGCAGCTCCTAGTGGTCAACAGTGTCAGACTGTGGTTGTACTGGGCAGCTCCTATTGGTCAACAGTGTCAGACTGTGGTTGTACTGTGCAGCTCCTAGTGGTCAACAGTGTCAGACTGTGGTTGTACTGGGCAGCTCCTAGTGGTCAACAGTGTCAGACTGTGGTTGTACTGGGCAGCTCCTAGTGGTCAACAGTGTCAGTGGTTGTACTGGGCAGCTACTAGTGGTCAACAGTGGTCACACTGTGGTTGTACTGGGCAGCTCCTAGTGGTCAACAGTGTCAGACTGTGGTTGTACTGGGCAGCTCCTAGTGGTCAACAGTGTCAGACTGTGGTTGTACTGGGCAGCTCCTAGTGGTCAACAGTGGTCACACTGTGGTTGTACTGGGCAGCTCCTAGTGGTCAACAGTGGTCACACTGTGGTTGTACTGGGCAGCTCCTAGTGGTCAACAGTGTCAGTGGTTGTACTGGGCAGCTCCTAGTGGTCAACAGTGGTCACACTGTGGTTGTACTGGGCAGCTCCTAGTGGTCAACAGTGTCAGACTGTGGTTGTACTGGGCAGCTCCTAGTGGTCAACAGTGTCAGACTGTGGTTGTACTGGGCAGCTCCTAGTGGTCAACAGTGTCAGACTGTGGTTGTACTGGGCAGCTCCTAGTGGTCAACAGTGTCAGACCGTGGTTGTACTGGGCAGCTCCTAGTGGTCAACAGTGGTCACACTGTGGTTGTACTGGGCAGCTCCTAGTGGTCAACAGTGTCAGACTGTGGTTGTACTGGGCAGCTCCTAGTGGTCAACAGTGTCAGACTGTGGTTGTACTGGGCAGCTCCTAGTGGTCAACAGTGTCAGACTGTGGTTGTACTGGGCAGCTCCTAGTGGTCAACAGTGTCAGACTGTGGTTGTACTGGGCAGCTCCTAGTGGTCAACAGTGTCAGACTGTGGTTGTACTGGGCAGCTCCTAGTGGTCAACAGTGTCAGACTGTGGTTGTACTGGGCAGCTCCTATTGGTCAACAGTGTCAGACTGTGGTTGTACTGGGCAGCTCCTAGTGGTCAACAGTGTCAGACTGTGTTGTACTGGGCAGCTCCTAGTGGTCAACAGTGTCAGACTGTGGTTGTACTGGGCAGCTCCTAGTGGTCAACAGTGGTCAGACTGTGGTTGTACTGGGCAGCTCCTAGTGGTCAACAGTGTCAGACTGTGGTTGTACTGGGCAGCTCCTAGTGGTCAACGGTGTCAGACTGTGGTTGTACTGGGCAGCTCCTAGTGGTCAACAGTGTCAGACTGTGGTTGTACTCGGCAGCTCCTAGTGGTCAACAGTGTCAGACTGTGGTTCTACTGGGCAGCTCCTAGTGGTCAACAGTGTCAGACTGTGGTAGTACTGGGCAGCTCCTAGTGGTCAACGGTGTCAGACTGTGGTTGTACTGGGCAGCTCCTAGTGGTCAACAGTGTCAGACTGTGGTTGTACTCGGCAGCTCCTAGTGGTCAACAGTGTCAGACTGTGGTTGTACTGGGCAGCTCCTAGTGGTCAACAGTGTCAGACTGTGGTTGTACTGGACAGCTCCTAGTGGTCAACAGTGTGAGACTGTGGTTGTACTGGGCAGCTCCTAGTGGTCAGACTGTGGTTGTACTGAGCAGCTCCTAGTGGTCAACAGTGTCAGACTGTGGTTGTACTGGGCAGCTCCTAGTGGTCAACAGTGTCAGACTGTGGTTGTACTGGGCAGCTCCTAGTGGTCAACAGTGTCAGACTGTGGTTGTACTGGGCAGCTCCTAGTGGTCAACAGTGTCAGTCTGTGGTTGTACTGCGCAGCTCCTAGTGGTCAACAGTGTCAGACTGTGGTTGTACTGGGCAGCTCCTAGTGGTCAACAGTGGTCAGACGGTGGTTGTACTGGGCAGCTCCTAGTGGTCAACAGTGTCAGACTGTGGTTGTACTGGACAGCTCCTAGTGGTCAACAGTGTGAGACTGTGGTTGTACTGGGCAGCTCCTAGTGGTCAGACTGTGGTTGTACTGAGCAGCTCCTAGTGGTCAACAGTGTCAGACTGTGGTTGTACTGGGCAGCTCCTAGTGGTCAACAGTGTCAGACTGTGGTTGTACTGGGCAGCTCCTAGTGGTCAACAGTGTCAGACTGTGGTTGTACTGGGCAGCTCCTAGTGGTCAACAGTGTCAGTCTGTGGTTGTACTGGGCAGCTCCTAGTGGTCAACAGTGTCAGACTGTGGTTGTACTGGGCAGCTCCTAGTGGTCAACAGTGTCAGACTGTGGTTGTACTGGACAGCTCCTAGTGGTCAACAGTGTGAGACTGTGGTTGTACTGGGCAGCTCCTAGTGGTCAACAGTGGTCACACTGTGGTTGTACTGGGCAGCTCCTAGTGGTCACCAGTGTCAGCATGTGGTTGTACTGGGCAGCAGCTCCTAGTGGTCAACAGTGTCAGACTGTGGTTGTACTGGGCAGCTCCTAGTGGTCAACAGTGGTCACACTGTGGTTGTACTGGGCAGTTCCTAGTGGTCAACAGTGTCAGAATGTGGTTGTACTGGGCAGCTCCTAGTGGTCAACAGTGTCAGACTGTGGTTGTACCTAGCAGCTCCTAGTGGTCACAGTGTCAGACGGTGGTTGTACTGGGCAGCTCCTAGTGGTCAACAGTGTCAGACTGTGGTTGTACTGGACAGCTCCTAGTGGTCAACAGTGTGAGACTGTGGTTGTACTGGGCAGCTCCTAGTGGTCAGACTGTGGTTGTACTGAGCAGCTCCTAGTGGTCAACAGTGTCAGACTGTGGTTGTACTGGGCAGCTCCTAGTGGTCAACAGTGTCAGACTGTGGTTGTACTGGGCAGCTCCTAGTGGTCAACAGTGTCAGTCTGTGGTTGTACTGGGCAGCTCCTAGTGGTCAACAGTGTCAGACTGTGGTTGTACTGGGCAGCTCCTAGTGGTCAACAGTGTCAGACTGTGGTTGTACTGGACAGCTCCTAGTGGTCAACAGTGTGAGACTGTGGTTGTACTGGGCAGCTCCTAGTGGTCAACAGTGGTCACACTGTGGTTGTACTGGGCAGCTCCTAGTGGTCACCAGTGTCAGCATGTGGTTGTACTGGGCAGCAGCTCCTAGTGGTCAACAGTGTCAGACTGTGGTTGTACTGAGCAGTTCCTAGTGGTCAACAGTGTCAGAATGTGGTTGTACTGGGCAGCTCCTAGTGGTCAACAGTGTCAGACTGTGGTTGTACCTAGCAGCTCCTAGTGGTCACAGTGTCAGACTGTGGTTGTACTGGACAGCTCCTAGTGGTCAACAGTGTGAGACTGTGGTTGTACTGGGCAGCTCCTAGTGGTCAACAGTGGTCACACTGTGGTTGTACTGGGCAGCTCCTAGTGGTCAACAGTGTCACACTGTGGTTGTACTGGGCAGCTCCTAATGGTCAACAGTGTCAGACTGTGGTTGTACCTAGCAGCTCCTAGTGGTCAACAGTGTCAGACTGTGGTTGTACTGGACAGCTCCTAGTGGTCAACAGTGTCAGACTGTGGTTGTACTGGGCAGCTTCTAGTGGTCAACAGTGTCAGACTGTGGTTGTACTGGGCAGCTCGTAGTGGTCAACAGTGGTCAGACTGTGGTTGTACTGGACATCAGCTCCCAGGTGTGAATGTGTGGAAGTGTGTCCAGAGTGTGAAGCAGGGTGTTGCTGAAAAGGAGCAGACAGACACCCAGAACCCACCTTGTGGGTAAATACAATAAAGGATATTCTTGCGTAACTGTGAACAGTGCCACTATATATAATATTCATATTCATTGTTTGGTTTCATTTGGTCTCTGGCTGCTTCCTTTGCATCTAAACGCACCGTCCTCTCGCTGCCTCCCTGCCTCCCGTCCCCCGGGGGGCGATACTTCACAGATACTACACGCCGACGCCATGAAACCCACAGACATCACGTTATATCTTTACATTAACATGCTCCTCCGACTCACCCACCCTGCGCGCACGCGGTACAAAGGCCATCCGAAGAAATACTTTCATCCACTTAGAAAGTAGCCCGACTCCAGTCGCGTAAAACTGTTCTCCTATTGGGTCAATGGTCCGGTCGATGGTCTCCAACTACACACCCTCAAGACCCCTACGCCCGTCTGGCCACCTCAGACCCACTCCTTCTACCACGAGCTCCGGGAGGGTCATCAAGGAGAAGCCGCCTATTCTCAGTCCTTGCTCCACAATGGTGGAACGGACTTCCCACGACAGTCAGGACAGCAGCCGAAACACGACAGCGATCTTTTGCCATCGACTAAAAAAACACACTTCTTCAATCAATATCTGAAATAAAAGAAATAATAATAATAACAACTCTAACCTTCTTACTGTCCTCCTTGAAAGTAGCAATAGTCCTCCATTCAAGTTCTACTTAAGTAAATGTAGAGAAGTGTTTGCTATTGCGTGTACTTAAGTATCTAAAGTAAAAGTACACATTCTACATGACGTTTGTGTATCCATAGGTTGTGTTAAAGTGGTATGTG
The DNA here is from genome assembly GCF_963971535.1 of Notolepis coatsorum. NCBI lineage: Eukaryota > Metazoa > Chordata > Actinopteri > Aulopiformes > Paralepididae > Notolepis > Notolepis coatsorum. Next base: position 44,563,883 of record NC_140169.1, on the reverse strand, counting down.
GTCCAGTGGTGTAAAAAAAATAGAACCATATATTATATATATGGCCAAAAACACCAGCGTCCTTCATCGTTAACCAATCACATGTTTGGGCCAGGTGTGGTTTTGAATGCAGTTTAAAGCCGCCAGTGCCCCTGGGAGTCTGTGGAAGACCTGTGTTGCTCTGGGAGTCTGTGGAAGACCTGTGTTGCTCTGGGAGTCTGTGGAAGACCTGTGTTGCTCTGGGAGTCTGTGGAAGACCGGTGTTGCTCTGGGAGTCTGTGGAAGACCTGTGTTGCTCTGGGAGTCTGTGGAAGACCTGTGTTGCTCTGGGAGTCTGTGGAAGACCTGTGTTGCTCTGGGAGTCTGTGGAAGACCTGTGTTGCTCTGGGAGTCTGTGGAAGACCTGTGTTGCTGGCGTTGGCTTCAACAGTGATGCAGAGCTCCGCTCTATTGCTGCCGGCGCAGGTGGACTCACTCACGCTCATCTCCCAGAAGCTGCCTCATGCAGCTCTAACTGGATATGGAGCTTTTGCAAAACATGAAAGACGGCATCCAATATTGCACAGTGACTTTATAATACATTATAAAGGCAGTGGTGGAAAGTAACTAAGTATTTGTACTCAAGTTGTGTACCAGTTTCGAGTTACTTGTACTTCATGTGAGTATTTTCATTTTAGGGAACTTTATACTTTTTTACTCCATTACATTTCAAGGGAAATGTTGTACGTTTTACTCCACTACATGTATCTGAATCCATCAGTTACTAGCTATTTTGAAGAAAAATATGTTTGCATAGAAAACGCAATATAAAATAAAAAATGTATGAAGATGATATACTTTTTCACATTTGAAGCCTGTTAACTTCAACGGGATGTAATCAGTGCAGCGTAACTGGACCACATACCACTTTAACACAACCTTTAATCAGAGCAGCATAACTGGACCACATACCACTTTAACATAACCTTTAATCAGAGCAGCATAACTGGACCACATACCACTTTAACATAACCTTTAATCAGAGCAGCATAACTGGACCACATACCACTTTAACATAACCTTTAATCAGAGCAGCATAACTGGACCACATACCACTTTAACATAACCTTTAATCAGAGCAGCATAACTGGACCACATACCACTTTAACATAACCTTTAATCAGAGCAGCATAACTGGACCACATACCACTTTAACATAACCTTTAATCAGAGCAGCATAACTGGACCACATACAACTTTAACATAACCTTTAATCAGAGCAGCGTAACTGGACCACATACCACTTTAACATAACCTTTAATCAGAGCAGCATAACTGGACCACATACCACTTTAACATAACCTTTAATCAGAGCAGCATAACTGGACCACATCCCACTTTAACATGACCTTTAATCAGAGCAGCATAACTGGACCACATACCACTTTAACATAACCTTTAATCAGAGCAGCATAACTGGACCACATCCCACTTTAACATGACCTTTAATCAGAGCAGCATAAGTGGACCACATACCACTTTAACATAACCTTTAATCAGAGCAGCATAACTGGACCACATCCCACTTTAACATGACCTTTAATCAGAGCAGCATAACTGGACCACATACCACTTTAACATAACATTTAATCAGAGCAGCATAACTGGACCACATACCACTTTAACATAACATTTAATCAGAGCAGCCTAACTGGACCACATACCACTTTAACATCACCTTTAATCAGATCAGCATAACTGGACCACATACCACTTTAACATCACCTTTAATCAGAGCAGCATAACTGGACCACATACCACTTTAACATCACCTTTAATCAGAGCAGCATTAGGTTATATATTTACCACCGTTGACATATTTACACACCAACCATTCAGGTTATATATTTAGGTATATTATACCCACCGTATTTAAGTTTAAGTCACACGGTGTGTCATCTCTGTGTTCGTTTCGGGACAGCACATCATGTGATCTGTTTTTTTACATCTGTTAGAATTAGTGCTGTATACGTTAACATAAATTAATAAGAGTTAAAAGAGTTTCATAAAAACATAGGTTATATTACACACACACACACACACACACACACACACACACACACACACACACACACACACACACACACACACACACACACTTACAAAGTATAATACAAGTTTAAATTAGAAATACAATATATCAGTAATAGTACAAAGCTGCGTTATAGAGTGATTATTAGACATCTCATATTAGGTATAAACTAGAGTAGCTAGAGTTACAGATGATGTATTGCCTAGTATCAATATAATCAATGAAGGGTTGCAGAGTCCGATGGCATTGATCTCCTATGATGTTGTTGAACAGTTCATCAGCTCGCTCCACCCTGCATCACACTCTTCATCAGCTCCACCCTGCATCACACTCTTCATCAGCTCCACCCTGCATCACACTCTTCATCAGCTCCACCCTGCATCACACTCTTCATCAGCTCCACCCTGCATCACACTCTTCATCAGCTCCACCCTGCATCACACTCTTCATCAGCTCCACCCTGCATCACACTCTTCATCAGCTCCACCCTGCATCACACCCTTCATCAGCTCCACCCTGCATCACACCCTTCATCAGCTCCACCCTGCATCACACTCTTCATCAGCTCCACCCTGTATCACACTCTTCATCAGCTCCACCCTACATCACACTCTTCATCAGCTCCACCCTGCATCACACTCTTCATCAGCTCCACCCTGCATCACACTCTTCATCAGCTCCACCCTGTATCACACTCTTCATCAGCTCGCTCCACCCTGCATCACACTCTTCATCAGCTCCACCCTGCATCACACTCTTCATCAGCTCCACCCTGTATCACACTCTTCATCAGCTCCACCCTGCATCACACTCTTCATCAGCTCCACCCTGCATCACACTCTTCATCAGCTCCACCCTGCATCACACTCTTCATCAGCTCCACCCTGCATCACACTCTTCATCAGCTCCACCCTGCATCACACTCTTCATCAGCTCCACCCTGCATCACACTCTTCATCAGCTCCACCCTGCATCACACTCTTCATCAGCTCCACCCTGCATCACACTCTTCATCAGCTCGCTCCACCCTGCATCACACTCTTCATCAGCTCCACCCTGCATCACACTCTTCATCAGCTCCACCCTGCATCACACTCTTCATCAGCTCCACCCTGTATCACACTCTTCATCAGCTCCACCCTGCATCACACTCTTCATCAGCTCCACCCTGCATCACACTCTTCATCAGCTCCACCCTGTATCACACTCTTCATCAGCTCCACCCTGCATCACACCCTTCATCAGCTCCACCCTACATCACACTCTTCATCAGCTCCACCCTGCATCACACTCTTCATCAGCTCCACCCTGCATCACACTCTTCATCAGCTCCACCCTGTATCACACTCTTCATCAGCTCGCTCCACCCTGCATCACACTCTTCATCAGCTCCACCCTGTATCACACTCTTCATCAGCTCCACCCTGCATCACACTCTTCATCAGCTCCACCCTGCATCACACTCTTCATCAGCTCCACCCTGCATCACACTCTTCATCAGCTCCACCCTGCATCACACTCTTCATCAGCTCCACCCTGCATCACACTCTTCATCAGCTCCACCCTGCATCACACTCTTCATCAGCTCCACCCTGCATCACACTCTTCATCAGCTCCACCCTGCATCACACTCTTCATCAGCTCGCGCCACCCTGCATCACACTCTTCATCAGCTCCACCCTGCATCACACTCTTCATCAGCTCCACCCTGCATCACACTCTTCATCAGCTCCACCCTGTATCACACTCTTCATCAGCTCCACCCTGCATCACACTCTTCATCAGCTCCACCCTGCATCACACTCTTCATCAGCTCCACCCTGTATCACACTCTTCATCAGCTCCACCCTGCATCACACCCTTCATCAGCTCCACCCTACATCACACTCTTCATCAGCTCCACCCTGCATCACACTCTTCATCAGCTCCACCCTGCATCACACTCTTCATCAGCTCCACCCTGTATCACACTCTTCATCAGCTCGCTCCACCCTGCATCACACTCTTCATCAGCTCCACCCTGCATCACACTCTTCATCAGCTCCACCCTGTATCACACTCTTCATCAGCTCCACCCTGCATCACACTCTTCATCAGCTCCACCCTGCATCACACTCTTCATCAGCTCCACCCTGCATCACACTCTTCATCAGCTCCACCCTGCATCACACTCTTCATCAGCTCCACCCTGTATCACACTCTTCATCAGCTCGCTCCACCCTGCATCACACTCTTCATCAGCTCCACCCTGTATCACACTCTTCATCAGCTCCACCCTGCATCACACTCTTCATCAGCTCCACCCTGCATCACACTCTTCATCAGCTCCACCCTGCATCACACTCTTCATCAGCTCCACCCTGCATCACACTCTTCATCAGCTCCACCCTGCATCACACTCTTCATCAGCTCCACCCTGCATCACACTCTTCATCAGCTCCACCCTGCATCACACTCTTCATCAGCTCCACCCTGCATCACACTCTTCATCAGCTCGCTCCACCCTGCATCACACTCTTCATCAGCTCCACCCTGCATCACACTCTTCATCAGCTCCACCCTGCATCACACTCTTCATCAGCTCCACCCTGTATCACACTCTTCATCAGCTCCACCCTGCATCACACTCTTCATCAGCTCCACCCTGCATCACACTCTTCATCAGCTCCACCCTGTATCACACTCTTCATCAGCTCCACCCTGCATCACACCCTTCATCAGCTCCACCCTACATCACACTCTTCATCAGCTCCACCCTGCATCACACTCTTCATCAGCTCCACCCTGCATCACACTCTTCATCAGCTCCACCCTGTATCACACTCTTCATCAGCTCGCTCCACCCTGCATCACACTCTTCATCAGCTCCACCCTGCATCACACTCTTCATCAGCTCCACCCTGTATCACACTCTTCATCAGCTCCACCCTGCATCACACTCTTCATCAGCTCCACCCTGCATCACACTCTTCATCAGCTCCACCCTGCATCACACTCTTCATCAGCTCCACCCTGCATCACACTCTTCATCAGCTCCACCCTGCATCACACTCTTCATCAGCTCCACCCTGCATCACACTCTTCATCAGCTCCACCCTGCATCACACTCTTCATCAGCTCCACCCTGCATCACACTCTTCATCAGCTTCACCCTGTATCACACTCTTCATCAGCTCCACCCTGTATCACACTCTTCATCAGCTCCACCCTGCATCACACTCTTCATCAGCTCCACCCTGCATCACACTCTTCATCAGCTCCACCCTGCATCACACTCTTCATCAGCTCCACCCTGTATCACACTCTTCATCAGCTCCACCCTGCATCACACTCTTCATCAGCTCCACCCTGCATCACACTCTTCATCAGCTCCACCCTGTATCACACTCTTCATCAGCTCCACCCTGTATCACACTCTTCATCAGCTCCACCCTGCATCACACTCTTGTTGAGCACCGGTCGTAAACCGAGGTCAGATTGATTATCCCATAACTCTTTAGTCCGAATCCCAGCTTCAAGCAGCGTCCCGCGAAGCGTGAGACATCTAGGACTCAATTTGTCTATAACGTTCAGGGCTTAAACTCAGCAGACCTCGGCTCACACACAGGAACCCCCCGTCCCCTCCAGTAATACAGTTGATTAAATGGAGTTGCGGGGTATATTTTTATTCTATTTGCACTGGGAAGGACTCTCTTTACTTAGATGAGGTCCATTTTCCCTATCCTATGTACACGTATTATCACTATATGGCTTTACTTGATAATCCCATTATACAGAATGCACCTTTAGTCCTTAATGCATAATCATAAGTCTCCTTTTACTCCGTAGGGATAAAGCCTATAGTTATAGTTACAGTTACAGCATTGCAAATTGAGGTCCCTCCTACCGCCGTTTCAACGCCCTCTGCCGCCCGTTAACGGCTCTCGTCAAATGGTTTTATTAGGGTGGGTGCGGTTTCTGTTTTGTGCCGCCAGGAGGCGCAAAGTCAAAGTCAAGTTGGAATTATATCCTTCCTTCGAGACAACCGAACTTGCTATGCCTCCTAAATGTGAATCGGAAATACAAAAATACCGGCTACAGCAAAGACCTATGGCTATTCCAAATGGCACGTAAACCCCATTGTTTTAGTGGTTTGTCCACTAATGTCCATTATTGAGGACCAAGTACGTGCCCTTAATCGGCAGCGTGTGCCGGGAACAGTGCAGGAGTGGACGACCAAATCGACCAGGGTAAATACTGTTTTATCTGCCGCTTACGTGACGTGACAGGGGCTACTGTTTCATATGATCTAACGAGTGGTGGTCACTGCTGTTTTCAAGTCCAATTGATCGTCAAATGCGAGGGGAGCACACAAACAAGAACTCCGTTATAATCCCATACAAAGAGCAAATTGACTGGCTTAATGCACAAAGAAAACAACACATTTCGAGTAGTCTTCCCTTGTACACATACTGTAAACAGTACTGTATATTCTCGAAGTCAACTTCCTTTGACTGGGTAGAGCAGACGGGAGAGTCGACCAAAGCAGACCCTGGTCCCCCAAGTCAAATTCTACGTATGTCTGCTCTACCCATTTCATAACAGGTGAGAATAAGGAACACATATTTATATAGTAAATTAAGTTGTATTGGCTGTGAGGCTGTAAACAGCAGATGTTAGCTGCTAGCTGATTGATTGATTAGCTAGCAGTCTCTGCTAGCTACTTCCCCATAATAGTCCATTCTCAGTATAGCCTACATGCCTTTTTCATTTGTATATGTTACTAGTATACTATTTATCAATCACATTCAGTGTTGTTGTCCTTGCTCTAAGGACTTGTTATTGAATAGTCGTATTGCTTGTAATATACATGTCATATGTATATACTCTCTGTCAGGATCTATGGGGTAACAGTACTGTATATTTGCATATCATATTATGTCACAAATGTAACAGTACTATATACCTGTATGTCATGTATGTCCCTATGCCATAAATGTCATGATGTCATGTATGTTGAGTATGTCACAAATGTCACTATGAATTGAAAATGGGGGACCCTGATGTAAACAAGACGAAAGTCTCTCTGGTCTGCATCCCCTTAACAATTGTGTGTATTGAGCCGTACTGTATTGTATCCATTCTGCAATCTGTTAATAACGTTTTCATTCATTCATTCATTCATTCATTCATTCATTCATTCATTCATTCATTCATTCATTCATTCAGGTGCAAAGGTCAACGACCAAACACACCCAGACTACATTCCATCTGTATTCCCTTCAACATCACAGTCTACACCATCTATGTCAACGAACATCAGTCGCCATGAGCGGCGTGCAAAAGCAGACCCTGGTCCCCCAAGTCAAATTCTACGTATGTCTGCTCTACCCATTTCATAACAGGTGAGAATAAGGAACACATATTTATATAGTAAATTAAGTTGTATTGGCTGTGAGGCTGTAAACAGCAGATGTTAGCTGCTAGCTGATTGATTGATTAGCTAGCAGTCTCTGCTAGCTACTTCCCCATAATAGTCCATTCTCAGTGTAGCCTACATGCCTTTTTCATTTTTATATGTTACTAGTATTCAGTTATGTGCCAAAATCAATGGGTTCCTAAATTGCAGTTTCTTATTAGTATGGTTTTTATTTCATTTAAAGTGACTCCCCACAAGAGGACTAAACGTTGCAGCCAAGACATCCAAGTTGAGGCAGCAGCCCAAGTTGAGGAAGCAGCCACACCTCCCATCACTGAGCAGTCTCTGTTTGACGAGATGCAGTCTCTCAGAGAGGAGAGGGATGCAGCCAAGGAGGATGGTGACCAACAGAGAACCAAGGTCGAGTCGGACAGCAACAACACCAAATGCAAAATGATGACAGGTGTTACCTGGCCAGTGCTTCAGAACTTGTTTTCTTACTGTCACACAGAGAAGACAAGGAGCACCATAATCTCACCCATAGATCAGCTATTTATCACCCTTGTCAAACTGCGTCACGACATGTCCTTTGACCTCATTTCCCACATCAGAGGTGTGTCAAAGGCAACAGTCATCAAAGTGTTCTGGACCTGGATAGACCTGATGTACGTCAAGCTTGACTTCTTGATTAAATGGCAGTGCAGGGACCAAATATTCTCAACCATCCCCCCAGTATTCAAAACAAAGTTTCCCCGTCTCACATTACAGTTCTACTTTTGTTTTGATGTGAAAAGTGATGCTGCATAAGATGACTGCACTTAGCACTGACTGAGAAAGTACACATTACAGTTCTACTTTATAAAATGCTAATTGTAAATATGTTTGTCAATGTCAATGTTTGTCAACCACATACCAGGGGCACAACAACTATAGCAAACATCATTTTGAAAGAATAACCTTGCTTTATTGTTCAAATATACAAATAAGAATGAAATGTTCTGTTCTTCTATTGCAGTTTTATCTGTGAGTGCTATTTCAGCATGCACAACAATGCAAGTAAAGAAAATGCAAAACTAACTTCTGCTATTGCTTTTTTTTAGATACAAAAATACAAAAAATGTATTGTCACATTAACTTTCTGTGACTGAGTGCTATTTCACAACAATGCATGTAAAAAATGGTTATTTTTTTAGATACAAAAATACAAAAGTGCTATTTCAAGTTTAAACATGCATAACATATGCATAACAGCAGCATTGGCAGGCCTACAATTTCAACATGCACAACAATGCATGTAAAAAATGCTTATTTTTTTTATATACAAAAATACAAAAGTGCTATTTCAAGTTTAAACATGCATAACATATGCATAACAGCAGCATTGGCAGGCCTACAATTTCAACATGCACAACAATGCATGTAAAAAATGCTTATTTTTTTTATATACAAAAATACAAAAGTGCTATTTCAAGTTTCAACATGCACGACAATGCATAACATATGCATAACAGCAGCATTGGCAGACCTACATTTTCTCCAAGAAGGAAGCCATAACATAAAACTTCAAAAGGGCTAAAAACTAAATTACAAACATCACAAAACAAACTGGTCAGACTACTGCTTGACCTTACTCCTAGAACGCACCTCACCCCTGCCCACTTTGACAATATAGGATGGCTTAAAGTAGACGACAGAGTACAGCAACTTAGTTAGGGTTAGACTTCTTTTTCTTTTTTCTGCACTCCGGGCAATACCATGTCTTGCTTTTCGGTAGCCTTTTGAGGTTTAGACACCTGGGATGGAACCAGTCATCACAGGTGTCACAGCCAACCATGCTCTCTGATTCTGTTGTTGTTTTACACAAGCAGTAGACTGGAGTGCTTGTGCTGCTGGCCGCCTGTTGCTCCTGTTGGGTGGGTAACACTGGTAAATTTGTGGCAACATTCTTTTTATTATTTATTTAAAAAATATTATTTTGTATAACTCACCCTGCCATACAGTCACAGTGACCTGCAACCACCTTTCCCGTGCCATCTAAGGCCACCCAAGGATGTAGGATGGTCTGACATCCGCCCGCAACAAGGTGCACCTTGTCAGTTTCCGGTGGAACACAAAGAAGCGGTATGCCTCTAAAGACTTATAGTTCTCCATGGCTTCTGATGAGAATACACCTGAAATAATAATGTAACTCTGGCCTGATCAATATTCTTCAGTTTTTTATCTTATCTTATCTCCTATCGGTACTGTTGTCATTATGAATTGAAAATGGGGGACCCTGATGTAAACAAGACGAAAGTCTTCCTCTGGTCTGCATCCCCTTAACAATTGTGTGTATTGAGCTGTACTGTATTGTACCCATTTTGCAATCTGTTAATACAATTTCCATTCAATTACTGTATCTATGGAGGACAAACATGTCATGTCCAAATGTCATATCTAGCTACAGGCTATTCAATGGCACATTTTCATATTATTCCTTGCACAGGGCTTAATATTTCTCTTTTCTAACAGAGAATTGAAATAAAATATCCCTATAGGCCGTAAAGTGAATGCTGTATCGTTTCACCCCTTTTTTTAAGTTTTAAATAGACAATAATAAAAATACTAGATGTAAACAAGACGAAAGTCTTTCTCTGGTCAGTATTGTACCCATTGTAGTGGAATATACTATGGAATATATTACATTGGATGCCATTTTGTCACAGGAAAGATTAGCCTCTAGGATGGAACTGTGACCGTACTCAGATGCATTTGACACCTCCCTGCCCCCTCTCCTTGATGAGGTGTTAATAGGTGGGTAGGTGGGGTGGGGGGCTGTACATTGATGGTGGGGGGGGGGTTGTCTCAACACTGTTTTTTTCAAGTCAGGTCAAGTCAGCTTTATTTGAACTCTGCAGAGGAAGGATGAACTTTGCAATGTACAAACGTCTTTCTCTGGTCTGCATCCCCTTAACAATTGTGTGTATTGACTGTAGTTTACCCATTCTGCAATGGTAATAAAATTCTCATTGTAAAAAAATAAGTTGTATCTATTCTATTCTACTATTTTATTGCACTGCACTATTTTACTCTGTCTATTTTATCTTACTATTTTTTAGATTGCTGGACGGTAGTCCAGATGTGACAAAACTAGTGATTGTATGACTTGCTTGGTACAGTAGCTGTGTCTGTTAAAAAATAGGCATTCCGTCTAATAATTGAAATACTTCTGCTCATTTTTGTTACAGTATTGTAGTGGCCATACTGGTTGTTTACATCAGGGTCCCCCATTTTCAATTCATCGTAACATATATGACATACACGACATACAGATAGACAGTACTGCTACATCTATACATTTATGACATACCAGATTTGCAAATACAGTACTGTTTGTGATACATAGTAGTATAGACATAGCAGCATAGGTAGTACTGTAGTAGTAGATAGTAATACATACTGTATTCTAATGATATTCCTACTTCTGCAGTAGTTGCATTTATTTTACAACATATTCAAAATAGTTTTGGGAGCAGGACTAAGTGGATTATGACTTCTGGAATCTATTCAGTTCATGACAACAATACATGACAACAATAACAATACACTTTTGTATTTATTAATGTCCAGATGTGACAAAATGGCATCCAATGTAATAAAAAAAAGTCAATCAACGAACTCGATTCTTGTACCGGATCTCCTCCCTGGTAAACAAGAATACCCTGAAGACTCTGGCAGGAGCACTCATTCAAGGGTACTACAGTACGACTATGCTTGCACCTCATGGTACCAAAGCACCTCAAAGGCACTAAAAACCAAATTACAAACATCTCAAAACAAACTAGTCAGACTACTGCTTGACCTGACTCCTAGAACCCACCTCACCCCTGCACACTTTGCCAACCTAGGATGGCTTAGAGTAGACAACAGAGTACAGCAACTTGCAATGGGCCTGGTCTACAAGATACACTACACGACCAAGGTACCCATGTACATGTCAAAATACTTCCCAAAGGTCAGTGAATACCACGATCACAACACCAGAGGGAGCTCCACAAATCATGTAAAACCCAGATTTGGCTCAAACAAGGGACTAAACACGTTTCGCAATTATGCCACAACAATGTGGAACGCCCTACCCAAAGCTGTAAAGGAATGTAAATCACTACCCACCTTCAAAAACACTCTCAAAGAACACCTACGGGAGACTGCAATTCAAAACTGGCCCCTACAAATGTCCTAACCCAGTTGTACAATAAAGACCAAGCATGGCTTTGTCAGTATTCCAATGTACAGCCCCACCCCACCTACCCAACCTCCTCCAATGTACAGTTTCCATGGCAAATGTATGTCAGTATTCCAATGTACAGTGTCCCTAGTAAGAGATATGTACAGATATAGATATAGTATTAATATGTACAGTGATACAGGTATAAAGACACTATGGTAGTAAGTCATACTGACCAGCAGTGTAACTAGTAAGAGTAGGTAAGAGATATGTACAGATATAGATATAGTATTAATATGTACAGTGATACAGGTATAAAGACACTATGGTAGTAAGTCATACTGACCAGCAGTGTAACTAGTAAGAGTAGGTAAGAGATATGTACAGATATAGATATAGTATTAATATGTACAGTGATACAGGTATAAAGACACTATGGTAGTAAGTCATACTGGCCAGCAGTGTAACTAGTAAGAGTAGGTAAGAGATATGTACAGATATAGTTATAGTATTAATATGTACAGTGATACAGGTATAAAGACACTATGGTAGTAACTAGTAAGTCATACTGACCAGCAGTGTAACTAGTAAGAGTAGGTAAGAGATATAGTATTACTATGTACAGTGATACAGGTATAAAGACACTATGGTAGTAAGTCATACTGACCAGCAGTGTAACTAGTAAGAGTAGGTAAGAGATATAGTATTACTGTAACATGTACAGTGATACAGGTATAAAGACACTATATGGTAGTAAGTCATACTGGCCAGCAGCGTAACTAGTAAGAGTAGGTAAGGGATGTACAGATATAGATATAGTATCTACAGATATGTAAATGTCATTAACAGATTGCAGAATGAGTACAATACAGTACAGCTCAATACACACAATTGTTAAGGGGATGCACAGACCAGAGAAAGACTTTAGTCTTGTTTACATCAGGGTCCCCTATTTTCAATTCAGTGATATATATTTTTGGGCATACACTTACAATATAAGCAGCTGGGAAACACATTATATGATGTATTCAGGGCCATTTCACGTTGATTAAACGTTACACATTACATCCTGCTAAATTAACGTTAACTAATATTACGCGGCCAGTGTTGAAAAGCCTTGAGGTCGCATTCAATTTTCGAGAGACCATAACGTTAACTTGACAGCAATGTGGATACAGCTTTATTTGAGCAGTTGCTACTGTAACGTTACCTTAGTTGACTACATAACTGTAGTAAACAAACTAACGTTAAACCTAATTTAATTTACCAGTAAATTCAGTACAGCGACAGCTGAAATCCACAGGACAGCCTGATCACAATAATCAACGGGCCAGTTACATTTCCCCCAACCAGAGCCTAACTAGAGCCACATTCTGCGAATCAGAGGCAGAGTAGGGCGGGTCTTCGGTGCCAGCACGTTGGGTTGTCTCGTAAAGAATAATACTGCACTGTATCTGAGTATCTAGATGATTATCCATAAAAAACGCACGTTAATCGAAAATACCACACCATTACTGTACCAATGACAGTCAAATAATCTACAGAAAAGCATTACATTGCAAAATAATATGTCCAAGACTAGTGTCGCATGCACACACACACACAGATTGTAGAATAGCTCCCTCTCTCCACGAGATGCTTCCAGCTGCAGCTCCGGAGACCAGCGCTTACAAGCCCCCGCACATACAAGCCCGCACATAGCAACCCCTCGCTTCCATTGGCTGATTTTGGTCACGTGATTTTGGCACGTTGCACTGCGGGATTGATTGATTGATTGATTGAAAACTTTATGGTGACGTGATTTTGTGTCACGTTGCACGTTGCACTGCGGGATTGATTGATTGATTGATTGAAAACTTTATTAACAGATTGCCGTATGATTTGGGTCACGTTGCACTGCGGGATTGATTGATTGATTCATTGATTCATTGATTGATTGATTGATTGATTGATTGAAAACTTTATTAACAGATTGATTGATTGATTGAAAACTTTATTAACAGATTGTAGAATGGGTACACGTGACCTGACCGATTGATTGATTGATTGATTGATTGATTGATTGATTGAAAACTTTATTAACAGATTGCAGAATGGGTACAGTGACCGATTGATTGATTGATTGATTGATTTATTGATTGATTGATTTATTGATTGATTGATTGAAAACTTTATTAACAGATTGCAGAATGGGTACAGTGACCGATTGATTGATTGATTGATTGATTTATTGATTGATTGATTTATTGATTGATTGATTGATTGAAAACTTTATTAACAGATTGCAGAATGCAGTACAGCTCAATACACACAATTGTTAAGGGGATGCAGACCATGCAGTACTGTTACATTTGTGACATACAGTAAATATATACAAGGGGGAGGGAACTGTACATTTATGATGAATTGAAAATGGGGGACCCTGATGTAAACAAGACGGAAGTCTTTCTCTGGTCTGCATCCCCTTAACAATTGTGTGTATTGAGCTGTACTGCAGATATATTTCAATTGCCTTACTTATTTACATAAGTATTATAGGCCTACAGCAGTATTGTACAGACAGTCTGTGTGAAGTCTGTGTGGTTATCCAGCTGCACAAAGGCAGAGCAAGAGGCTCTACAGAGGGTGGTGAAGGCGGCAGGCAGGATTGTCGGGACTCCTCTATCAAACATCACCTCCGTCTTCACCTCCCGCTGCCTCCACCGCTCCAAGTGTATCATCAAGGACCAGTCTCACCCAGCACATCACCTCTTTCAGCTCCTTCCCTCAGGGAGGAGATACCGGTCCATACATGCCAAGAGTTAAAGATTTAAGAACAGCTTTTTCCCCCAAGCAGTCAGACTGTTAAACGCTCATTGACTGTCCCCTCACGTGCACCATGCACTTACCTGGACTTGATAATCACTGTTACCACTCATCATGCACTTTATTTAAAATATTCTGTTATGTACAGTGTTATATGTGTTTCATGTATGTATATATTGTACTACGGTCTGTGGGAGCTCCCCTGAAATTTCACTCACGGTCATATAAGAGTTTTAATGTAGACGGTTTTATTAATGAAATGTTGGGTATAAACTGGGAGGAGGTATGTTGTGAGGATGACCCAGAGGTTGCACTGGACTTATTTATGTCAGAAACAAATCAGCCCCATGGATAGATAGTAGCTTTTAATGAATTTTAATGAATGAGAGAGACATACTGTAGCCAAAAAAGCATCAGTGTGTTCCAGTTCTGCAGATGACAGACAAAAGTACCGTTCCTTACGTAATCAAGTCACAAAGTTAAATAAGGTGAGAAAAAGGGAATATTTTAAACCATGGTTATATGATGTGAGAAATGATGGTAAAAATCTATGGAATGTTTTAAATCAAATTATGGGTAGAAAATCCAATGTCTGTACACCTTTTGTTGAGTCATATGGAATTGTCCTAACCAAACCATGTGATATTGCCAACCATTTTAATGATTTTTATGCAAGTAAGATATCTCAGCTCAGGCAGGGAATGCACATCTCAAACAATACAAAATCAAATGACATAATTAAGAATATCATAATGAAAGATAAAGGGTGTACATTTGATTTTCAACAGGTTGAGGTTAGTGATATTGAAAGGTTACTCCAGGCTCTACCTGACAGCAAGTTAGCTGGCACAGACAACTTGGATAGTAAATTATTGAGAATTACTGCTACGATCATAGCAAGTCCAGTGTCATATTATTAATAGATGTATACAACGTATATGTACATTACATTTTCTATATTAGGTCTGGAGTTGCCCTCATTAAAAACTGATTTGGAGTCTTTGGGTAAAGGAGTAACCTTAGCCTCCTTCCATATCTTTGGACATAGTCCCACTTGTATACATCTATTAATAATATGACACTGGACTTGCTATGATCGTAGCAGTAATTCTCAATAATTTACTATCCAAGTTGTCTGTGCCAGCTAACTTGCTGTCAGGTAGAGCCTGGAGTAACCTTTCAATATCACTAACCTCAACCTGTTGAAAATCAAATGTACACCCTTTATCTTTCATTATGATATTCTTAATTATGTCATTTGATTTTGTATTGTTTGAGATGTGCATTCCCTGCCTGAGCTGAGATATCTTACTTGCATAAAAATCATTAAAATGGTTGGCAATATCACATGGTTTGGTTAGGACAATTCCATATGACTCAACAAAAGGTGTACAGACATTGGATTTTCTACCCATAATTTGATTTAAAACATTCCATAGATTTTTACCATCATTTCTCACATCATATAACCATGGTTTAAAATATTCCCTTTTTCTCACCTTATTTAACTTTGTGACTTGATTACGTAAGGAACGGTACTTTTGTCTGTCATCTGCAGAACTGGAACACACTGATGCTTTTTTGGCTACAGTATGTCTCTCTCATTCATTAAAATTCATTAAAAGCTACTATCTATCCATGGGGCTGATTTGTTTCTGACATAAATAAGTCCAGTGCAACCTCTGGGTCATCCTCACAACATACCTCCTCCCAGTTTATACCCAACATTTCATTAATAAAACCGTCTACATTAAAACTCTTATATGACCGTGAGTGAAATTTCAGGGGAGCTCCCACAGACCGTAGTACAATATATACATACATGAAACACATATAACACTGTACATAACAGAATATTTTAAATAAAGTGCATGATGAGTGGTAACAGTGATTATCAAGTCCAGGTAAGTGCATGGTGCACGTGAGGGGACAGTCAATGAGCGTTTAACAGTCTGACTGCTTGGGGGAAAAAGCTGTTCTTAAATCTTTAACTCTTGGCATGTATGGACCGGTATCTCCTCCCTGAGGGAAGGAGCTGAAAGAGGTGATGTGCTGGGTGAGACTGGTCCTTGATGATACACTTGGAGCGGTGGAGGCAGCGGGAGGTGAAGACGGAGGTGATGTTTGATAGAGGAGTCCCGACAATCCTGCCTGCCGCCTTCACCACCCTCTGTAGAGCCTCTTGCTCTGCCTTTGTGCAGCTGGATAACCACACAGACTTCACACAGACTGTCTGTACAATACTGCTGTAGGCCTATAATACTTATGTAAATAAGTAAGGCAATTGAAATATATCTGCAGTACAGCTCAATACACACAATTGTTAAGGGGATGCAGACCAGAGAAAGACTTCCGTCTTGTTTACATCAGGGTCCCCCATTTTCAATTCATCATAAATGTACAGTTCCCTCCCCCTTGTATATATTTACTGTATGTCACAAATGTAACAGTACTGCATGGTCTGCATCCCCTTAACAATTGTGTGTATTGAGCTGTACTGCATTCTGCAATCTGTTAATAAAGTTTTCAATCAATCAATCAATCAATAAATCAATCAATAAATCAATCAATCAATCAATCAATCGGTCACTGTACCCATTCTGCAATCTGTTAATAAAGTTTTCAATCAATCAATAAATCAATCAATCAATCAATCAATCGGTCACTGTACCCATTCTGCAATCTGTTAATAAAGTTTTCAATCAATCAATCAATCAATCAATCAATCAATCAATCAATCAATCGGTCAGGTCACGTGTACCCATTCTACAATCTGTTAATAAAGTTTTCAATCAATCAATCAATCTGTTAATAAAGTTTTCAATCAATCAATCAATCAATCAATGAATCAATGAATCAATCAATCAATCCCGCAGTGCAACGTGACCCAAATCATACGGCAATCTGTTAATAAAGTTTTCAATCAATCAATCAATCAATCCCGCAGTGCAACGTGCAACGTGACACAAAATCACGTCACCATAAAGTTTTCAATCAATCAATCAATCAATCAATCCCGCAGTGCAACGTGCCAAAATCACGTGACCAAAATCAGCCAATGGAAGCGAGGGGTTGCTATGTGCGGGCTTGTATGTGCGGGGGCTTGTAAGCGCTGGTCTCCGGGGCTGCAGCTGGGTACTATTGCTCTCCACCGTGTAACTCGACTCACCCTACTGGTTGAACCAGGCAGAGCAGCGTAAAAAGACGTCATCTAGCGTCATCTAGCTTGCTACCGGCGGTAGACGCCTCGTTTTCCAGTCCCACATCTGTATATCCCCATTATAGCTAGGGATAAAGCCACTTACACATATTATCACTATATGGCATTACTTGATAAAACCAGGTTTATCAGAATCCACCTTTAGTCCTTAATTTACTCTGTTCGCCGTTGAGTTTACTGTATGGCATTACTTGATAAAACCAGGCTTGCCGAACCCACCTTTCTCCTTACTCACAATGATATACCTTCTCCTCCTCCTCCGTCTGGGGAAAAAGTTCTTTTTTATATCATATATTAGGCACAATACAGGCACATTCAGGCACATTATCATTATTATTATTATTATTATTATTATTATTACTGGTAAAGTTACAATGCAAAAATACATCTCCATCCTTACCCGTCTTTTTGGGAAAAATAGAAGCAGAACGTGGTTTCCAAAAGAAGATTGTTTTTATTTTTTAACAGTAGAAAATTACATTTAAGGGTTCAGTTTCATTTATAAAAGTACACAGGTTTTTCAGCTTACTATATATCAGGTTTCAGTCATCTCCTCAAAATCTCTCAAAAAAGTCTGGCTCTTGCCTCCGCAACAGTCTCTTTTATTTGACATTATACCATATTCCTGATTGGTTTAAACACAGTGATGTCACAGGGTCGTCATTTAGTTTTAGCAAACAGACATACAGTACATAATTCGTTATGAACTCCTCCTTCTTTGTATTACTGTTAGTTATCTAGTGGTTTTTTTAAGTAACAGAAAGTCCCTTTTTCCTTCTAAACAGACAACGGCTTTGTCTGTGGTGACCATGTGATTTCGTACCATGTACGAGGCCTCTCCAGTATCTCTTAAGGATCCCTCCAGACAAACAGTTTTTACACATTATTCTGTTAGTATTATTCTCTACTGACACTCAATTTATAAGCATGCCATTTTGAAAACTTTTACTGTACACATCAAACATTTAATTTGTTATATAGTTTCCTTTTTTAAGATCTCCCTCTATAGATTCAAGACTCTGTTTTTCAACCAGCAACCCTTCCCGTCTGAAAGGGTTAAGCTCTTACAGCTCTCTCTCCCCTCTCCAGAGGCCCACATTCCCCAGGGTTCCTCCCTTTTCACAGACACCAGGCACCTTGTCTGCAGATATTAAAGGCTCATTTCCATTTTTTATAAGTAGAGCCAGCTATCCTCCAGAGTTCAGTTTAAAGATTATACTGGTCACATAGGAACGACTCAGGATGTCATTGTCCAAAAGTGTCGCTTGTTTTGTGACACTTCACACCCACTCTGCCATCCTGTGAGGTCTTTGTCCATCGTTAATTGAATAATTGAAAAATAAAGCATATGATTACATGTGAAAAATAGGTATATAGGGCTGTATTGGAACGACTCAGGATGTCTATTTCAAAATGTGTCATTTGTTTTGTGACACTTTACACCCACTCTGCCATCCTGTGAGGTCTTTGTCCATCGTCAATTGAATAATTGAAAAAATGAAGCATATGATTACATGTGAAAAATAGGTAAATAGGGCTATATTGTTACATAAACAACAACAAAAAAATTCAAAATAGAAATCACTGTTCTTCTTTAGAGAACAGGGCTTTTGCTTTTTAAAAATAGTAATCACTGTTCTTTCTCAGAGAACAGGGCTCTTGCTTCTTTTTTGATTATATTTCTACCAAAATTTTTATGTCATTGGTAAGGTGATTTTGATGACTTTCGTGCTTTCTTCGGCCTCTCGTAGTCCGCCCAGCCTCTGGTAGATGGTGGCGATGTACTTGTACCGGGGACTTCTTGTCTTGACCCCCCGGATCGAGAGGCCAGGGATCTTGGGTCTGGCAGGCTTTGACCTTTTTCACCTCCCCTGACTTCTTGACCGACCACACTACTGTGCTCGGTGGAGGGCAGGACAGGATAAATCTTCGGATCCCTCCGCGCATAACGGATTCCAGATTGAACTTTGATGTTAGACGTGCTCATCTTAGGGTAAAAGACCAAATCAATTCTATAATATTCGCAGCTGTTTCCCCAGCTCTTGACGGTCGCCCATGTCTTGCCGAAATTTGTGTCACCCTCTCGGGTAACCATGTAGATCTTCACCCAGGCCGGGAGGATACCGGCCCAGTTACCTCCCACCAGAACATGGGCGACACTGGATCTCTCTTCTGACGCAGCGTCCAAGCAGAAGAAGTCCTCGTACTGCATCCTGGTGAAAGGGTCAGAATAAGGTCTTCTCCCGGGTTTTATTCCCACTATGTCAGGCCAACTGGCAGGGGACTTAAGTTCTTCATTTGTCATCATTCTGCCAGTTCCTGCATATAACTGAGATCGTTGGCCGTCATCTATAGCGTCCCATTTTCCTCTCTGGAGCATTATTTTATTCATCCAGGTTACTCCTAGGCCCAGAGGCAATTTATCCTCCGGTGTTGTCATCGCAGTTGCTGTCTGGCCCTGGTCAGGCATTTTTGGTGAAACCAGACTTGGTGATGATGACACGAGGGCCGCTCTCAATATATCAAGGGGGTCATGATCCAAAATACTCAATACGCTATCACCATGTAACATAAGTTCGTCTGAGATGGTATATCCCTTAACCGCCATTCTCCGGTGGTGTCTGTTCGTTCCAGCGTCTCTGACTAGTGTGTGAGAGAGACAACACTGGTCCTTTTTTATCTTCATTTCAGAAGAGGCTCCGTCATAGTTGAAGGCCAAATTCTCTTTTTTGCATAATTTACGGCCCTCCCTGACCGGGAGAGGAGGCCCATACGACGTAGTAGATTTATTGTAATAATGACCCCTATTATCACAATGCAGGGGAGGGCCCATCTCACAATCCCCATCATCACCGCCCTGGCTGTCTGTACCATGGAAGTGGCAAAATTCCAAACATCACCCACTCCATCTGCCACGGCCCCCCCTATATCTTCAGCTGCACGCCCGATAATGGTACCGAGTACTATCGCAAATTGAGTTATGTCTCTCCTCCTGCTCCATTCGTCCACATGCGGTGCCCGATCCTGTGAACAGGACCCGTTTGTCATGTTGTTAGCATGCGAAATGGGAAAAACACCATCCAGGTAGAATCCTCTTGTTGTCCAGCCAAACCCCGGACCCAGCCCTCCTCCCGTTTCCAAATAATCAGATATGGGTTTCCATGGGGATACAAAGTCAAACAGGGCCTTGTTGCATCCCGTACAGGTGTTAAACAGATGTTGATTGTTTCCCCGTCTGTTATTGCAGTACTGGGTATTGATGAAATTCCATCGGTTCAACAGGTATGCCTCCGGTGGCCAATAGTAGGGGAATCCTCTATCCAGGGTGTGTTCAAACAGCGTTGCTAGGGGTCCGCATTTTGAAGTTTTTGCCTGCCATGTGGCTTCATTCTCTCTAGCTCCCCATCGCGCAGTGGGAGAAGAGCGGTAGCAGTTAGCCACTATCAAGGGGATGCTCACCTGCCGGGGGAATTTTGAGTCATAATACAGTGTTCCACCCTCCCCCGAAACTGCCCTCCATCTCATTAGGTCACTGGTGTCCCGTGAGGTTGGAGAGTCAAACCAGTGCATGTTACTCCATGCATGTTCTTGCGGCGGAGGGTTACGCACAATGTAGTACCTTTCTACCATTCTTCGAGGGTCGCATCCTATCTCCTGAGCCTTAGCCAGAGGGAGAGTGCCCCAATGGATCCACGTACTGTTAATCCCATCCCGGGATCTCCCCCTAGTCAGGGTCCTAGTAGAAGCTAGGTCTACCATAGCTGAGGTAGCTTCCTCCACATGTAGGTGCGGATAAGTATCCTTCTCTGTACACAGACTCTGATCATTCTGCGTACAATACTGTTTCCCCCATTTACCATAAGTTGTTCCGGGGTAGGCCCCGAGCTGGGCCCCCGTCGCTCTGAAGCTTGGTTCCAGACCCCACCTCATTATGTAGCCACTAGAGGTCTTTCTAGTGAGAATAAGAGGTGGGGGTAGTAGGATTTCGCCTAATTGTCTCTCTTTAATGTTTACCATAGTGAATGGTAGCTGTGGATCCTTCTCCTTCCAATCGTGTACCCACTCCAATATATCCTCTTTTTCTGATCCATCGGGATTGAGGTTTGGATTAGGTTTGCTTTCTTTTGGGGGATCTTTGTTATTGCTCCCCACCGCCACTACCAATGCTCCGGGGTATGGGGTGCTGGAATTTGGGTCTATATGCCTACCCACATTTAGTTGGAACCCCAAAACCTGAGCAGCTAACTGTTGGTGGATGAACAGGGTCAACTTGGTCTCTTCCGTATCTGGCTCCTTCTGCCAGCATGCCGCCACCAGGTTGACCTCCTCATCCGTGAGGCCTATTCCTGCATAGGCCTTCCATTCATTGAGGGGCCGTTTTGCCCACCTGCTATGGTATCTGTCGAATTTTGAGGGTTCTGGGTATACTCTATACCTCCTCAAATAATTCCTGAAATTCACACGACAGGTGGCTTCCTGGCCCAGAGTTCCATTCGAGTATGGGCGTGGGACCCCCATATTCCGTGCTTCTCGGCATATAGGGACTAATTCACCCGCTTCTCTCATCATTCTTTTTCCCACTTCAATGGTGGTAAGACCCCTCCATACCTCGTCAGTTTTTGCCAGGTTATCAGATAGGCAATCGAGGAGAGAGTCTAGTATTTGCGTGCCCCACTTTCCCTCAAGTTTCTCCACCTGGCTCGGGGTCAAGGTTGGGACGTCTGTGTACCATAAGGTCCTCCCCCCCGCCAGGGGGAGACCGCGCACCCATGGAAGTGTAGGTGGGTATGGTTTGATTTTTACCCGTCCTGGGTTGGTTACCGCCACAGTCCATTTGAACCATGTAGCGGTAGTCTGAAAAGGACATCCTCCTGCTTGGTCAGTAGCTGTGAGAGGTATATCCTGTTCAGGCCGTTCCTGGACCTGAGCCTCCGGCTGAGTGTCTTGTCTGGGGGTCAAGAACCCAAAAAAGGCCTCAACCTCTCGTTCCCATGCCGGGGGCCATTTTGTATACAGGGTCACCTTGGTCAAGGTAGATTCTCCTGTGTCATCACTGGGTTTCCTGCCCGGGGTCACTTCTACTGCTCAGGTCCCATTCAGTCTGGTAGTAGAACAGTTAGATAATGCCTCCCAAGGCCCCCACTCCGGGTCACCCTGATACCTGGAGTGTGCTCTGACCCTGATGCAGGGGTATATCCGTGCCTCTCCCTTGGCTAGTTTCAATTTGGTTGAGATTTCGCCTCTGGGGCTAGAAGGGTATACTGCTGTCACCTCCGCTCCTGCCGCACCGAGGCATATCTCGTCCCTCTGAGCGGCCAAATCTTTCCATGTCATGTATGGATTACATCCCTCCTCTGGGTTTAGTAACCAGCATTGTGGTTCCGGATCAGGCAGTGAGCAGTCAGGGAATTGTTCCTTGGCCTGACCTGTGTCACTAAAAGAGGTAGATATATAGTCCGACCAGGCCTCCCATCTCTCTGATGCGTTTCTTGGTTCACACGGGACCTGAGTGACCATCCTATAGTGGGTCACTGGTATTCCTCTATGGTCCTTAACCGTTGGTTCTTCAAACTCCCATTCAGTACGAGTCCTGGGATAATCAATTGCCCTTATTAATCCCAGGGTTAGTGTGATGACAAGTACTACCAGAGTCACTCTGATTATCCATTTACTTGCCACAGCCTTGGCGGATTTCTTGGGTTGAGTCGCCAGGCTTGGCGATATCTCTTCTATGTTGGGAGCGGCCCTGTTCTCGGATTCATTGTCAGAATCTGACTGCTCCCATTCCCGATCTATATCCATTGTCAAGCAGGTCATGATCTCTCTTCGAGCGGATTCATCATTTGGGCTGGGCACCGCATATGCCCCTTTGTTTAGACAGGTCATGTGCTCATATATATAGTCCCTGCCCATATGCGTTGGTTGTCTGCTTATGACTGGCAGGTCATGGTATTTTGGGTTGGGTGGTGCCCAATATTCTGATGTCTGGGTACTGGGCCCCAGTGTGTCTTCGGGACTAGGCCCACTGCGCATGGGTATGGGTTGTTCCCCGTACTCCGGGGCTACCAGGTTATAGGTGTTTGTGGGGTTCTTCAGGTAGGCCATATTCCTCCCTCTCGCCTTTCCTTCGCTGCCTGAGAAGAAAAGGTGAGACGGTTATCGCCTGTGCGCATCAAGCATGTACTACTTGGTCAAGGCTTCTGATCTTCGCCTGATGCGATCCCATATACTGGGCGCCCTCGAGCCTGGTCCCATGCCGTCGGGGTAGTGTACCCTCTTTGGTTTGATCATGGACCCCTTCCTAATGCTTCCGATCACAGGAGTGTCTTTCCCCGGGGCAATCTCCACAGAGAGGCCTCTGATAGGATGTGGCATATGCCCCACACTCAGCGTGACAGAGAGTATCACCCATTGGTATTCTTTTCCATTCACGGGTCTCTCTGTATCTCCTGGGGATATAGACTTCCCTTTCGTGCCCGTTTTAGTTACTCCAGGCCCGTCCCTCACCAGTAGTTCTAGTGATAGGGTTTCACGGAACCCTTCTCTGAGCTCTCCACTTATAGTCGTCAACCAATCGAATTCACCACCGTGTCTGTGTCCAGAGCTGGGGAAGGGCAAGGAGATCAGTCCCGAGGTTAGTAGCACAGCCCTTTTAGCCAACATCATGCGCACCAGGCTGGCTACATCCAGTAGAAGGTCATTTCCTTTTAGTCTATCATTGGTCATGACCTCCTGTCCCTTGGTGAACAGTCTTGACCTCTCCTCCGTATCCTTCACCCAGAATGTGTCTGGTCCTTTCACCAGGAACATCTTATCCCCCCTTGAAGGCATTGCCCTGGGGAAACAGGTGTTTATGGTTTTCTCAAGATAGGTTTCCATCAGGCTGGCCAGGTTTTCCGTGCTGCCCTTGAAGGCTATACCTCCTCGACCCGCGGCCCCTTTGCGGACTGGAGCATCCCCATCTTGCAGGTATCCACTGCCCTTTGTCAGGTATATTCCTGACCCTAGTTTCACTTCCGTATGGTCTTGGCATTTGGCTAGAGCATAACCCAGCCATGATCACCCGCACTTGGATGCTAACTGTGGGGTCATAGGAGGGTACGCTGCCAGTACTATACGGGGTCCATATTCCATATAACATGCTTGGCAGACAATTATTCTGCATCCCCTCGGGCCCTCTTTTGGCCCAAAGGTGTAGGTATCATCGCCTGGGCGATATAGAGGTTTGTGATCCGTGGGGACCTGTTCTGGACGATTCCGTGATGGTCCTTGCCATAGTAGGTTAGTCACCTGGACGAGGCACAAGGTGCATTTATCCAGGTTGTGTCCCCATTTCGTCCATCTGATTATACTTCCTCCTGGTCCCTCCACAGGTTCTGCTTCCGGGGTGTCGGGGTGACGTATTAGTGATCTGTTATCCGACAGATACCCCTTTTTCGCCGCCTTAACTGCTCCATCAGCCACACCCATAAAAACGCTGGCGCCTCGTATGTTTCCAGTGTCCCCGTTCAAAGGGGACAATCCTGGCGCCATACAGATCAATATTTTGTGCCTGGCGCACTCCAAGGCGAAAGGCATGGATTCTCTAAGTCCCGGTACACCCCTTTGGGCCATCTTGCTTCCCGTTTTCTGTGGCGTAGAGCTTGAGATTCCAGCCATCTTTCCCTTTCTTCACCCGGTCTTGCGGACTTGATTTACGTGCACTATACCTAGGTTCTGTAATCTAAATCGCCTGGGACTAAGTATTTCAACGATGGTATCTTTGCTTTCACACTTCTTGCTGGGATTTCCTGCCAGGGGTTTTCGGAGCACCCACACGGCTTCACCTAAGGAGAAGGGAGAAGAGACAGCCGTGTTATCTTCTGAAACACATCTCTTATCCTCTCTTCCCAAGTTCACAGCTTGGTGTATCCTAAGGAGAGAGATTGGTTCATCCCAGGATCGCAACATATCCTCCTTGATTATCTGCTCTTTTATAGAGCGCACAGCCCTCTCGGCCACTCCGTTCGTATTGGGCTGGTAGGGCACCGAGTATTGGGCCATTACACCCGCTTCCTCCAGTAGTGTCTTCACTGTTCCGTGAGTGAAGTAGGTGGCATTATCCATCCTGAGCGATGTAGCCCTTGGCTCTTCCCTTAGGAACTGTGATATGCAGTTGCATATTACTGCAGCCGTCGGAGTGGGGATAGGGTACATTCTGAGTCTACCTGGCCCATTGTCCACTATCACCAGTCCCTGCCTGTGTTTTTTTTTCGTCCCCTCCGACATGGGTCCAAACACGTCGGCGGAAAAATGCAGCCCTGCTTCCGATACTGCTATTTGTCCCAGTGGCACAGGCTCAGGTTTCGTCCCTCTCACCAGCGCACATTGTTCACAGGCCTTCCGGATTGTTATCGCTCTTTGTTTCGCTTTAGGTATGTGAATGTGGTTGGTTCTTAGGTATACCAACATCCTCTTACTTCCAACATGTCCAAGGTTATCATGTACCAGTCGGATCATGTGAGTAGCCTCGTCCTCCGGTACTCTCACCGTGCCGTTGTCTTCCCAGGCAGTGGGCGTGACTAAGGCCAGTCTTTTGAGTTTTAGCCCGCTGACCTCAGGGCGGTTTTGGGCCAGGGTGTCGACTTCTTTGTTTCCCTGGTAGTGGACCCCGGTTTCCTCCGTATGGCTTTTTAGCCATTTCCAAGCTATTTTCATGCCTCGGAATTGTTCCACTATGAGGGCTCAGAGGTCACCATGGGCCATTGGTCTGCCTGTGCTGGTTTCATATCCTTTCGCTTTCCAGTACTCCAGGTTCTCTGTTCCTCCGTTGTAACAGTATTGGCTATCGGTTACAA
The DNA here is from genome assembly GCF_963971535.1 of Notolepis coatsorum. Taxonomy (NCBI): domain Eukaryota; kingdom Metazoa; phylum Chordata; class Actinopteri; order Aulopiformes; family Paralepididae; genus Notolepis; species Notolepis coatsorum. The sequence goes on along the minus strand of NC_140169.1, from coordinate 44,537,366 downwards.
TAAGTAGTTTCGGTATGTGCTTCCCTTTGGCCATTATTATGCCCTCCAGTATAGCTGTTACCTCTGCCGTTTGGGCTGATCCCTCGGTCCAGCCACTCGCTGTTTTGATGTTCTCATTGTTGTGTTTTAGAACATAGGCCCACTTGGCCTTTGTTCCGTCCTGTTTGTGCTGACTTCCGTCTGTGTAGAGTACCCAGTTGGGTTCGGCCTCAGGCTCGGTGAGCTTGGTTTTCGTTTCTAGGGGACACTTGGTTCCTGTTGTGATAAATCTCATTTTAGGATCTGTTAACATCATTGACCAATGTCCCCATCGTGAGGTCATGGCCCTCGAGCCTGTAATAGTTCCCTTCGAGGCACTCTGCAGGGCAGGAAATTCGGTGGTTACTATTATATCTTTGTCTTGAGCCAAGTCCTTCAGGGCATTCCAGAATCTAAATACTCCACATAGGATTCGTTCTTCTTCTGTATACCGCTCCTCCGTATTGGTGAACTGCATGGATAAAATTAGACAAGGGGTCTTCCCCTTTCTATTCTGACATTTCAGAGTTATCCCTTGCGTACCCTCCACTTGTGGGAATACTTCTAGATGTTTGGTGGGGTCTCTTTTTTCCAGATCTTTGCAGTTTTCCAGCACATGGGTTTTGAACACCGTCCAGCCTGGCTCCACTTCCTCTATGGGGATGTTCCTATTCCTAGGGTTTTTTCCCTCGAGAGCTTTGCCTTTCAGTTTGTGGAGCGGGGATGCTTTTGTCGCATAGCCAGGCACATGGGTCATAATGTGGCCACATTTTCCCATGGCAGAGTCCAGCTGACTCAGGGACACAGGCTTCTCAATGGCCGCTACCTGATCCAGGTATTCCCTGCTGACTGACTTTCCGGTGTCCGTTATGTTGAAACCCAGATACCTCAGGGTATGTTTCGCGATCTCGCACTTCTTGAGGCCTATCTTTAACCCGGCCCTGGAGAGGCGGGTCACTACCTGGTCCAGTAGTTCCAAGTGTTCTTGTTCCGAGTCATTGGTCCAATACACGTCGTCGATGTATATGGTGACGTCCAGGCCTCTCAGGATGTCCTCTATGACTCCTTGGAACACATTCGGGGAGTTTTTATACCCCTGTGGTAAAACTGTCCATCCATAGGACAGCCCGTTCCAGGTGAACGCCGTCTTTTGGGTGGATAGGGGGTCGATAGGTACTGACCAGAATCCATTAGCCAGGTCAATGCTAGACTTCCAACGTTTGTTGGGCAGATTCCTGGTTGTCTGTGCTATGTTTATCATTGTCCTGGTATCTGAGCATGTTCTAGCATTCAGGGCAATTAAGTTGTGCACTAATCTCCATGACCCATCAGGTTTGGGGACTCCCATTACAGGGGTATTTGTTAGAGCAGAGTCCAACATAGTCAACACGCCCATTTCTTCCAATTCCGCGATGGCTTCTGTCAGCTCCTTTTTGCACCTCGGGTCCACCCTGTGCTGTGCTTGTCTCGGTGGTATGGTCCCCTTTATAGTGTGTGTATACTTGGGGTCCACCCTTCCCACGTCGTTCTTGTGGGCAGCATATAAGCCTCTCTTGAGTATTTCTCGTATGAGGATTTTCTCGTGGCTTTCGGACTCTTCCACTACCTTTTCCATTTCGCCCCGTATGTCCACTGGCTTCATATATTTGACACGGACTCCGTGCTGTGTCCTTTGCGGGTCACCCTTGGTTATGAATTTTTCCTTTTCGTACAGTAGTATCAAGTCTTTTGGGGATAACAGGGGTTCCGAATTAGGTGGTCCTACCACTCCTGATATCCCATGCTTCTCCCCTGTTCCCATGAGGGCTCTGGTCCCATTACCTAATTCCACTTCTATGGATCCGGTAATGGGTGTATTTACATGTAGGGAAATTTCCGCTCCGGTGTCTACTAGGTATTGGTCGTTTCCCACTTGACACGTTAACTTCCCATCCGTCTCCTGTGTCTTGAGTGCAATAGCATTCAGTAGGGGCCTCTCCTGGGGATCTATATTGAGGGTTAATAGACTCTCTGTCACTCTGTCTTCTTCCCATGTTCGAGTGTCATCTGTCACATCACCAGGAGGCCAGGATTCTATTCTCTCTCCTTCCGGGATTTGAATTCCTCCCTTGTTGCCCTCCTTTCTGCTTGCTTTTCTGGGGTTAATGCGGCCCACTCGTCGGGAGGTAGGTACATGTAATTCTTCTTCCCTTCCTTGTCCTTGGTTATCCTCGGGGGGAACTCCTGGGAGCCCCCCCTTTTGTCGTTTTTTGAGTAGGTAGGTTTAACGTTAGCCGCTGGCTGTTGCTGGGCTCTGGGATGCCGAATTTGAGCCTTCTCCTCTCGTGGGTTCTCCCCTTTCCTTTCACTTTTATTGTATTTGGTTTGAGAAAGCATTTTGACTTGGTCATACAGCATGCATTCCGTCCGTAACTGATCTCGGGACCATGCTGCGCATTTGGCTGCAAGACGGTTACCCCCTGGTACTCCTATGAACAATTTTTCAAGTAGTAAGCCTGATCCTTGCACAGGTCCTCCACGTATGACTGATTCCGCTGCAACAGTGAGAGACACACTCCCGTCTCTCACCTGTGGGATTAGTTTCTCCACCATATTTTCCCCTGGATCTTGACCGGGGGTTCTCACTTCTATTTCCATCATTTGGGCCATAGACGCCCCTTCGGGGATCTCCAGTCCTTTGAGGTGTCGCAAAATGCGAGCGGCATCCGGGTCATCGTAGAGAGGGGACCCATGGAAAATCTGAGCAATCCTATGGATATAAGCAGCCTGGGTCTCCCCATGATTCATTTCTGGGGCCAGTTTCTTGAGCACTTGGGTTTTGCTCAATAATTCTTGTGCTTTGTTGCTTTCTCCATATTGGGCACTGTCATACAGACTCCTGTCGGTATGTAAACTCTTTCCTCTTGGTCGGTATATGTCTCCGGGAGATTGGGCCAGTATGGAGTGAGGGCTTACCTCCGGGCGGTGTTCCTCTGTGCTGTGTCTCAGGGCTCGGATTGGGCTTATGGACGGGGCTTTGTTCAACCAGTGTCTTTCTCTCCTGGCTATTTCGGCCATGGCCCTGTCCCGTTTGTACACTTGTTCGCGCAGTACGTCATAGCCAGCATGTAAATATGCATGCTTGTATGGTTCCGTTATTCCCGGGTGAGACAACACTTTCTCTGCCTCAGGTGACCGTGCTAAGGCCCGAGCCTTCCTCCATGTCACGGGATATGCTGGCATAATATCCCCTGTTTCTTCTCCTGCCAATTCTCCTTCACTTTCGTCGGAGACGTCCTCCAATCCTGAGCTCCAGGTCAAGCCTGAAGGTGACTGGAAGGCGGTGCCCTTCAGGGGGGGCCCGGGGCCCATAGGTCTCAGTTTGACCGGTTTGGCTCTCTTGTTCCGAGGCCTAGGAGGTTCGCCCCTTGGGTACCGAACTCTCTCCCTTGATCTTGACCGAGATGAGGACATTGAGGAGGCTCTGGAGCTTGACCGATCCCGGTCTCCCTCTTCTTCTGAGTCCTGATCTGGATCAGTATACTCCGGTCCGCTATCTATCGGGTCGTCCCCTGACTCCTGGGGACAGCCTAGTCGTCTAAGAATACTCTTAGCCCGGGATTTGGCAAGTCCATCCCTTTCTGGTTCAAACTGTACTGTTGGTTTCCGGGGAGTGGATGATCTCCCTCTTTCTGTTGTTCGGGAGGAGCTCTGGGAATTGGACTTTTCCTTCCTGGGTCCAATTCCCGACCCCTTAGAGTCTGGAGGGGGATTGAGGGGTACCGATGCCGGTTCACTGTCCTCATCCTCCTCACTCTCTCCTGCTTCAGTCAAGGCCTGGGTTATTCCCTCATGGTCCTTGGGTTCTACCATGAGGCAGATTTCCGTGTGTTTTGCACTTCTTATGGTTGAGATTGCGCGGACTACTGCCTCCCCCAACCATATGCCTCTTTGGCCATATACTCGAGACCTGCCCCACATCAGGTTTATAGCTAGTCGGTAGGGCATGTCCTTGGTACCATGGCCAGCATAGATTTCTCTTCTCTGCAGTAGATCCTTCATCCGGGACACCAGATTGTCCCAGTTCTTTTGTGAGGACTGTACTTTATTGTACCTGTTTTGGCTTAGCGTCACATGGACAACTTTCTCCGCGTGAAACACATTATAATCACACTCAGTGATTACTGCCTTGCCCGGTTTCAGGGGTTCTTTGGTCCTTATTTCCATCACCTGTTTCCTCAGGTTCCGGTAATAAGCGCCTCCTGCCGCTACCATGCTCGTTTCCCATCTACCATAGCTCGTCAAAGATGGTCCAGTGAAGGTGAGAATTGACCATGGTGCGTCAGAGTTGTCGGTCCAGACTGGGTAGTTAGTGACTGTTATGTCTGGTGTTTCTGTAAATATTCCTCTCGCCCCGGAGTGTTCACCACGGCGAGAGGTGTAGGCTGCTCTCGCTTGTTTCACTTCCTCGTGAACACGTGGTCCTGGGCTTAAGTACCCCAGGGAGTAATCTCGCCCTGGGGTTGATGTAGCCATTGGTGTAGCTGATCCCCCCAGCGTCTGTAGTTGTCCCCCGCTAGTAACTTCCCTCGTTTCACATCCAGAGGGGTCACTAATGGAGCGGGGTTCCCTCTGGCTGATGTACTTGTGAGGGGGTACAGGCCGTGCTTGGTCTGCGTCTGCTCCTGAGTCCTGACTACGTTCCTGCGTCACCCCCTCCTGGTTGTGCCTCGCACCGGAAAACTGGAGTGCAGGGCTTCCAGGGTTAGTGAAACCCCCTGAGCCTTCTCTCTCAGTGCTGGGGGGCCGAGTGTCTGGTATTTCCTCATACATCCTCCCGGGTCCAGACGGGGGCCACGTGATTTGGGCCCTCTGTTCTGAGTGACTCGCTTCCCGCGGTGTTCCCTGAGGACCAGACCATGTCTGGTTTCTGTATGCCACCTCGTTCATGACCTGTGTGAGGTCTCCGACCATAGTGGGCTCAATTTCTTCGAACAGATTTCCCCAGCCATTTCGGTAATGTGATGGCCATGCCTCCATTTGAGCTCTGCGCACTGTGTTTGCTTGGTATTTGTCCGGGACTAGCAAGACCACTGCCATGGATGCAGCCGGTATTTCTTGGTAGGCTTCCAAGAAGCACCATATGCTCGTGTTGACGTCATAGTGCCAAATCCCTGTTCCGAACAGTGTCATGACTAGGCTTGTTATGCCTACTCTCTGGGCTTGTCTGAAAATGCTCCTGTAATAGGCCAGGAGTACTCGGGTTTGGCCTTCAAGGTCTGTTCCGGGCAGTATGTCTTGCATGGCAATTGTCAATATCCCCTCGTAACCCTTATTTTTAAGTAGGTAGGGGACTCCTACCAACACTGTGCCATCCTTAAGGAGGTTATGAGGTTGTCTGGCCACTTCTCTTGCACACCAGTCGGCGTAGCCGGGTCCTGCCATGTCTTGTATGGCTTTTGCCATTCCCCCCCCATTACGTAGGCCTCTGTTGGCTGGGTTAACCACAAATGTGTGGTTTCCTTTTGGTACAAAATTTTGTAACCATATGGAGCAGACCCATAGGTGCTGTATATGCTTAGGGTTTCCTGGTTGAGATCTGGGTTTGATAGTACATGAGATTTCATTCAACCTTGACATGCCAGGGGGCATGGTCTGCTCCTCTGGCGTATAGTTTGTTGTAGGGACTTGGGGCAGGGGGCTCCACTGTCCCTGATGTCCCAGGCCTTCGGGCCAGTATGCAGGGGCCGTAGCCGTCGGAACCGTTCGTGTTCCAATTACGGCCTGCTGTACAGCTGGCAGCTCTGGATATAGGGGTTCGCTTGGTTCTGTGAATTCCTCACTTCCCGCAAACGTATCAGGGGACTCAGGGCGGTCCTCCCGTTCTCCTGGGTAGTCCAGACCCAGGTCGGGTATAAACACTCCCAATCCCTCCTCCGAGGGTAATTCCTCCTCTATGGTGTGGGAATGATTGTGAGACATCGTGTTAGCACTGGTTTGTTAGCCGATGGTGAGCTAGTTAGCTTCCGTCTGGCTTCGTGTCACGTAGCCTCGGGCTAGGTAGCCATCCAGTTAGCATTCAGTACACTCCTGGCTTGTTGGCGGATGGCGAGCTAGTTAGCTTCCAGTTCTGTGAACGGTCTTTTTGACTGTGCTTCACATCCAGTCTCTCCTTACAAACAGGGTCTCTGGGCTAGGGAACCCTCGCTTTTCTGTGAACGGTCGTTTTGACTCGCTTCACATCCACACTCTGCTCCTTACAAAGTGTCTCTGGGCTAGGAAGCCCTCGCTTTTCTGTGAACGGTCGTTTTGACTCGCTTCACATCCACACTCCGCTTACAAACAGTGTCTCTGGGCTAGGAAGCCCTCGCTTTTCTGTGAACGGTCGTTTTGACTCGCTTCACATCCACACTCCGCTTACAAACAGTGTCTCTGGGCTAGGAAGCCCTCGCTTTTCTGTGAACGGTCGTTTTGACTCGCTTCACATCCACACTCCGCTCCTTACAAAGTGTCTCTGGGCTAGGAAGCCCTCGCTTTTCTGTGAACGGTCGTTTTGACTCGCTTCACATCCACACTCCGCTCCTTACAAAGTGTCTCTGGGCTAGGAAGCCCTCGCTTTTCTGTGAACGGTCGTTTTGACTCGCTTCACATCCACACTCCGCTCCTTACAAAGTGTCTCTGGGCTAGGAAGCCCTCGCTTTTCTGTGAACGGTCGTTTTGACTCGCTTCACATCCACACTCCGCTCCTTACAAAGTGTCTCTGGGCTAGGAAGCCCTCGCTTTTCTGTGAACGGTCGTTTTAACTCGCTTCACATCCACACTCCGCTCCTTACAAAGTGTCTCTGGGCTAGGAAGCCCTCGCTTTTCTGTGAACGGTCGTTTTGACTCGCTTCACATCCACACTCCGCTCCTTACAAAGTGTCTCTGGGCTAGGAAGCCCTCGCTTTTCTGTGAACAAAGCATGAAAGTGATTTTTGCATTGCAACTTCACCCAGCAGAATTTTCACAGTAATCACAAATATATACTCTAAATGCGACTCTTTCTTCGAGTAGAACTTTCTACTTTTTTTTTGACTGTAAGAAAACATTACGTAACTTTTTAGTCATGAGTAAACCTTTTTACCGCAATCACAAAAATATACTTTAAGCGTGATCCTTTCTTTAAGTAGAACCTCCTACTTTTTTTGACTGTAAGAAAACATTACGTAACTTTTTAGTCATGAGTAAACCTTTTTACCGTAATCACAAATATATACTCTAAATGCGACTCTTTCTTCGAGTAGAGCTTTCTTTTTTTTTTTTTTTGACTGTAAGAAAACATTACGTAACTTTTTAGTCATGAGTAAACCTTTTTACCGCAATCACAAAAATATACTTTAAGCGTGATCCTTTCTTTAAGTAGAACCTCCTACTTTTTTTGACTGTAAGAAAACATTACGTAACTTTTTAGTCATGAGTAAACCTTTTTACCGTAATCACAAAAATATACTTTAAGCGTGATCCTTTCTTTAAGTAGAACCTCCTACTTTTTTGATTTTGCCAAATCTGTAATTTAATTTTACTCCAGAGGATTTTGACAGTAGTCCTGTCTTCTTCGGCCGTTTTAGCACCTATTTTGGTTAGTATAAATGCACATCGCCAGGGACGCCATGTTGAGCACCGGTCGTAAACCGAGGTCAGATTGATTATCCCATAACTCTTTAGTCCGAATCCCAGCTTCAAGCAGCGTCCCGCGAAGCGTGAGACATCTAGGACTCAATTTGTCTATAACGTTCAGGGCTTAAACTCAGCAGACCTCGGCTCACACACAGGAACCCCCCGTCCCCTCCAGTAATACAGTTGATTAAATGGAGTTGCGGGGTATATTTTTATTCTATTTGCACTGGGAAGGACTCTCTTTACTTAGATGAGGTCCATTTTCCCTATCCTATGTACACGTATTATCACTATATGGCTTTACTTGATAATCCCATTATACAGAATGCACCTTTAGTCCTTAATGCATAATCATAAGTCTCCTTTTACTCCGTAGGGATAAAGCCTATAGTTATAGTTATATCCCCATTATAGCTAGGGATAAAGCCACTTACACATATTATCACTATATGGCATTACTTGATAAAACCAGGTTTATCAGAATCCACCTTTAGTCCTTAATTTACTCTGTTCGCCGTTGAGTTTACTGTATGGCATTACTTGATAAAACCAGGCTTGCCGAACCCACCTTTCTCCTTACTCACAATGATATACCTTCTCCTCCTCCTCCGTCTGGGGAAAAAGTTCTTTTTTATATCATATATTAGGCACAATACAGGCACATTCAGGCACATTATCATTATTATTATTATTATTATTATTACTGGTAAAGTTACAATGCAAAAATACATCTCCATCCTTACCCGTCTTTTTGGGAAAAATAGAAGCAGAACGTGGTTTCCAAAAGAAGATTGTTTTTATTTTTTAACAGTAGAAAATTACATTTAAGGGTTCAGTTTCATTTATAAAAGTACACAGGTTTTTCAGCTTACTATATATCAGGTTTCAGTCATCTCCTCAAAATCTCTCAAAAAAGTCTGGCTCTTGCCTCCGCAACAGTCTCTTTTATTTGACATTATACCATATTCCTGATTGGTTTAAACACAGTGATGTCACAGGGTCGTCATTTAGTTTTAGCAAACAGACATACAGTACATAATTCGTTATGAACTCCTCCTTCTTTGTATTACTGTTAGTTATCTAGTGGTTTTTTTAAGTAACAGAAAGTCCCTTTTTCCTTCTAAACAGACAACGGCTTTGTCTGTGGTGACCACGTGATTTCGTGCCATGTACGAGGCCTCTCCAGTATCTCTTAAGGATCCCTCCAGACAAACAGTTTTTACACATTATTCTGTTAGTATTATTCTCTACTGACACTCAATTTATAAGCATGCCATTTTGAAAACTTTTACTGTACACATCAAACATTTAATTTGTTATATAGTTTCCTTTTTTAAGATCTCCCTCTATAGATTCAAGACTCTGTTTTTCAACCAGCAACCCTTCCCGTCTGAAAGGGTTAAGCTCTTACAGCTCTCTCTCCCCTCTCCAGAGGCCCACATTCCCCAGGGTTCCTCCCTTTTCACAGACACCAGGCACCTTGTCTGCAGATATTAAAGGCTCATTTCCATTTTTTATAAGTAGAGCCAGCTATCCTCCAGAGTTCAGTTTAAAGATTATACTGGTCACATAGGAACGACTCAGGATGTCATTGTCCAAAAGTGTCGCTTGTTTTGTGACACTTCACAACTCTTCATCAGCTCCACCCTGCATCACACTCTTCATCAGCTCCACCCTGTATCACACTCTTCATCAGCTCCACCCTGCATCACACCCTTCATCAGCTCCACCCTGCATCACACTCTTCATCAGCTCCACCCTGCATCACACTCTTCATCAGCTCCACCCTGCATCACACTCTTCATCAGCTCCACCCTGCATCACACTCTTCATCAGCTCCACCCTGTATCACACTCTTCATCAGCTCCACCCTGCATCACACTCTTCATCAGCTCCACCCTGCATCACACTCTTCATCAGCTCCACCCTGCATCACACTCTTCATCAGCTCCACCCTGCATCACACTCTTCATCAGCTCCACCCTGTATCACACTCTTCATCAGCTCCACCCTGTATCACACTCTTCATCAGCTCCACCCTGCATCACACTCTTCATCAGCTCCACCCTGCATCACACTCTTCATCAGCTCCACCCTGTATCACACTCTTCATCAGCTCCACCCTGCATCACACTCTTCATCAGCTCCACCCTACATCACACTCTTCATCAGCTCCACCCTGTATCACACTCTTCATCAGCTCCACCCTGCATCACACCCTTCCTCAGCTCCACCCTGCATCACACTCTTCATCAGCTCCACCCTGTATCACACTCTTCATCAGCTCCACCCTGCATCACACTCTTCATAAGCTCCACCCTGTATCACACTCTTCATCAGCTCCACCCTGTATCACACTCTTCATCAGCTCCACCCTGCATCACACCCTTCATCAGCTCCACCCTGCATCACACTCTTCATCAGCTCCACCCTGTATCACACTCTTCATCAGCTCCACCCTGCATCACACTCTTCATCAGCTCCACCCTGTATCACACCCTTCATCAGCTCCACCCTGCATCACACTCTTCATCAGCTCCACCCTGCATCACACTCTTCATCAGCTCCACCCTGTATCACACTCTTCATCAGCTCCACCCTGTATCACACTCTTCATCAGCTCCACCCTGTATCACACTCTTCATCAGCTCCACCCTGCATCACACTCTTCATCAGCTCCACCCTGCATCACACTCTTCATCAGCTCCACCCTGCATCACACTCTTCATCAGCTCCACCCTGTATCACACTCTTCATCAGCTCCACCCTGCATCACACTCTTCATCAGCTCCACCCTGCATCACACTCTTCATCAGCTCCACCCTGCATCACACTCTTCATCAGCTCGCTCCACCCTGCATCACACTCTTCATCAGCTCCACCCTGTATCACACTCTTCATCAGCTCCACCCTGTATCACACTCTTCATCAGCTCCACCCTGTATCACACTCTTCATCAGCTCCACCCTGCATCACACTCTTCATCAGCTCCACCCTGTATCACACTCTTCATCAGCTCCACCCTGCATCACACTCTTCATCAGCTCCACCCTGCATCACACTCTTCATCAGCTCCACCCTGTATCACACTCTTCATCAGCTCCACCCTGCATCACACTCTTCATCAGCTCCACCCTGCATCACACTCTTCATCAGCTCCACCCTGTATCACACTCTTCATCAGCTCCACCCTGTATCACACTCTTCATCAGCTCCACCCTGCATCACACTCTTCATCAGCTCCACCCTGCATCACACTCTTCATCAGCTCCACCCTGCATCACACTCTTCATCAGCTCCACCCTGCATCACACTCTTCATCAGCTCCACCCTGCATCACACCCTTCATCAGCTCCACCCTGTATCACACTCTTCATCAGCTCCACCCTGTATCACACTCTTCATCAGCTCCACCCTGCATCACACTCTTCATCAGCTCCACCCTGCATCACACTCTTCATCAGCTCCACCCTGCATCACACTCTTCATCAGCTCCACCCTGTATCACACTCTTCATCAGCTCCACCCTGTATCACACTCTTCATCAGCTCCACCCTGTATCACACTCTTCATCAGCTCCACCCTGCATCACACTCTTCATCAGCTCCACCCTGTATCACACTCTTCATCAGCTCCACCCTGCATCACACTCTTCATCAGCTCCACCCTGCATCACACTCTTCATCAGCTCCACCCTGCATCACACTCTTCATCAGCTCCACCCTGCATCACACTCTTCATCAGCTCCACCCTGCATCACACTCTTCATCAGCTCCACCCTGCATCACACTCTTCATCAGCTCCACCCTGTATCACACTCTTCATCAGCTCCACCCTGTATCACACTCTTCATCAGCTCCACCCTGCATCACACTCTTCATCAGCTCCACCCTGTATCACACTCTTCATCAGCTCCACCCTGCATCACACTCTTCATCAGCTCCACCCTGCATCACACTCTTCATCAGCTCCACCCTGCATCACACTCTTCATCAGCTCCACCCTGTATCACACTCTTCATCAGCTCCACCCTGCATCACACTCTTCATCAGCTCCACCCTGTATCACACTCTTCATCAGCTCTACCCTGCATCACACTCTTCATCAGCTCCACCCTGCATCACACCCTTCATCAGCTCCACCCTGCATCACACTCTTCATCAGCTCCACCCTGCATCACACTCTTCATCAGCTCCACCCTGCATCACACTCTTCATCAGCTCCACCCTGCATCACACTCTTCATCAGCTCCACCCTGCATCACACTCTTCATCAGCTTGCTCCACCCTGTATCACACTCTTCATCAGCTCCACCCTGCATCACACCCTTCATCAGCTCCACCCTGCATCACACTCTTCATCAGCTCCACCCTGCATCACACTCTTCATCAGCTCCACCCTGCATCACACTCTTCATCAGCTCCACCCTGCATCACACTCTTCATCAGCTCCACCCTGCATCACACTCTTCATCAGCTCCACCCTGCATCACACTCTTCATCAGCTCGCTCCACCCTGCATCACACTCTTCATCAGCTCCACCCTGCATCACACTCTTCATCAGCTCCACCCTGCATCACACTCTTCATCAGCTCCACCCTGCATCACACTCTTCATCAGCTCCACCCTGCATCACACTCTTCATCAGCTCCACCCTGTATCACACTCTTCATCAGCTCCACCCTGCATCACACTCTTCATCAGCTCCACCCTGCATCACACTCTTCATCAGCTCCACCCTGCATCACACTCTTCATCAGCTCCACCCTGTATCACACCCTTCATCAGCTCCACCCTGTATCACACTCTTCATCAGCTCCACCCTGCATCACACCCTTCATCAGCTCCACCCTGCATCACACTCTTCATCAGCTCCACCCTGCATCACACTCTTCATCAGCTCCACCCTGCATCACACTCTTCATCAGCTCCACCCTGCATCACACTCTTCATCAGCTCCACCCTGCATCACACTCTTCATCAGCTCCACCCTGTATCACACTCTTCATCAGCTCCACCCTGCATCACACCCTTCCTCAGCTCCACCCTGTATCACACTCTTCATCAGCTCCACCCTGCATCACACTCTTCATCAGCTCCACCCTGTATCACACTCTTCATCAGCTCCACCCTGTATCACACTCTTCATCAGCTCCACCCTGTATCACACTCTTCATCAGCTCCACCCTGCATCACACCCTTCATCAGCTCCACCCTGCATCACACTCTTCATCAGCTCCACCCTGTATCACACTCTTCATCAGCTCCACCCTGCATAACACTCTTCATCAGCTCCACCCTGCATCACACTCTTCATCAGCTCCACCCTGCATCACACTCTTCATCAGCTCCACCCTGCATCACACTCTTCATCAGCTCCACCCTGCATCACACTCTTCATCAGCTCCACCCTGTATCACACCCTTCATCAGCTCCACCCTGCATCACACTCTTCATCAGCTCCACCCTGCATCACACTCTTCATCAGCTCCACCCTGTATCACACTCTTCATCAGCTCCACCCTGCATCACACTCTTCATCAGCTCCACCCTGCATCACACTCTTCATCAGCTCCACCCTGCATCACACTCTTCATCAGCTCCACCCTGCATCACACTCTTCATCAGCTCCACCCTGCATCACACCCTTCATCAGCTCCACCCTGCATCACACCCTTCATCAGCTCCACCCTGCATCACACTCTTCATCAGCTCCACCCTGTATCACACTCTTCATCAGCTCCACCCTGCATCACACTCTTCATCAGCTCCACCCTGTATCACACCCTTCATCAGCTCCACCCTGCATCACACTCTTCATCAGCTCCACCCTGCATCACACTCTTCATCAGCTCCACCCTGTATCACACTCTTCATCAGCTCCACCCTGTATCACACTCTTCATCAGCTCCACCCTGTATCACACTCTTCATCAGCTCCACCCTGCATCACACTCTTCATCAGCTCCACCCTGCATCACACTCTTCATCAGCTCCACCCTGCATCACACTCTTCATCAGCTCCACCCTGTATCACACTCTTCATCAGCTCCACCCTGCATCACACTCTTCATCAGCTCCACCCTGCATCACACTCTTCATCAGCTCCACCCTGCATCACACTCTTCATCAGCTCCACCCTGCATCACACTCTTCATCAGCTCGCTCCACCCTGTATCACACTCTTCATCAGCTCCACCCTGTATCACACTCTTCATCAGCTCCACCCTGTATCACACCCTTCATCAGCTCCACCCTGCATCACACTCTTCATCAGCTCCACCCTGTATCACACCCTTCATCAGCTCCACCCTGCATCACACTCTTCATCAGCTCCACCCTGTATCACACTCTTCATCAGCTCCACCCTGTATCACACCCTTCATCAGCTCCACCCTGCATCACACTCTTCATCAGCTCCACCCTGCATCACACTCTTCATCAGCTCCACCCTGCATCACACTCTTCATCAGCTCCACCCTGCATCACACTCTTCATCAGCTCCACCCTGTATCACACTCTTCATCAGCTCCACCCTGTATCACACTCTTCATCAGCTCCACCCTGCATCACACTCTTCATCAGCTCCACCCTGCATCACACTCTTCATCAGCTCCACCCTGCATCACACTCTTCATCAGCTCCACCCTGCATCACACTCTTCATCAGCTCCACCCTGCATCACACTCTTCATCAGCTCCACCCTGTATCACACTCTTCATCAGCTCCACCCTGCATCACACTCTTCATCAGCTCCACCCTGCATCACACTCTTCATCAGCTCCACCCTGCATCACACTCTTCATCAGCTCGCTCCACCCTGCATCACACTCTTCATCAGCTCCACCCTGTATCACACTCTTCATCAGCTCCACCCTGTATCACACTCTTCATCAGCTCCACCCTGTATCACACTCTTCATCAGCTCCACCCTGCATCACACTCTTCATCAGCTCCACCCTGTATCACACTCTTCATCAGCTCCACCCTGCATCACACTCTTCATCAGCTCCACCCTGCATCACACTCTTCATCAGCTCCACCCTGTATCACACTCTTCATCAGCTCCACCCTGCATCACACTCTTCATCAGCTCCACCCTGCATCACACTCTTCATCAGCTCCACCCTGTATCACACTCTTCATCAGCTCCACCCTGTATCACACTCTTCATCAGCTCCACCCTGCATCACACTCTTCATCAGCTCCACCCTGCATCACACTCTTCATCAGCTCCACCCTGCATCACACTCTTCATCAGCTCCACCCTGCATCACACTCTTCATCAGCTCCACCCTGCATCACACCCTTCATCAGCTCCACCCTGTATCACACTCTTCATCAGCTCCACCCTGTATCACACTCTTCATCAGCTCCACCCTGCATCACACTCTTCATCAGCTCCACCCTGCATCACACTCTTCATCAGCTCCACCCTGCATCACACTCTTCATCAGCTCCACCCTGTATCACACTCTTCATCAGCTCCACCCTGTATCACACTCTTCATCAGCTCCACCCTGCATCACACTCTTCATCAGCTCCACCCTGTATCACACTCTTCATCAGCTCCACCCTGCATCACACTCTTCATCAGCTCCACCCTGCATCACACTCTTCATCAGCTCCACCCTGCATCACACTCTTCATCAGCTCCACCCTGCATCACACTCTTCATCAGCTCCACCCTGCATCACACTCTTCATCAGCTCCACCCTGCATCACACTCTTCATCAGCTCCACCCTGTATCACACTCTTCATCAGCTCCACCCTGTATCACACTCTTCATCAGCTCCACCCTGCATCACACTCTTCATCAGCTCCACCCTGTATCACACTCTTCATCAGCTCCACCCTGCATCACACTCTTCATCAGCTCCACCCTGCATCACACTCTTCATCAGCTCCACCCTGCATCACACTCTTCATCAGCTCCACCCTGTATCACACTCTTCATCAGCTCCACCCTGCATCACACTCTTCATCAGCTCCACCCTGTATCACACTCTTCATCAGCTCTACCCTGCATCACACTCTTCATCAGCTCCACCCTGCATCACACCCTTCATCAGCTCCACCCTGCATCACACTCTTCATCAGCTCCACCCTGCATCACACTCTTCATCAGCTCCACCCTGCATCACACTCTTCATCAGCTCCACCCTGCATCACACTCTTCATCAGCTCCACCCTGCATCACACTCTTCATCAGCTTGCTCCACCCTGTATCACACTCTTCATCAGCTCCACCCTGCATCACACCCTTCATCAGCTCCACCCTGCATCACACTCTTCATCAGCTCCACCCTGCATCACACTCTTCATCAGCTCCACCCTGCATCACACTCTTCATCAGCTCCACCCTGCATCACACTCTTCATCAGCTCCACCCTGCATCACACTCTTCATCAGCTCCACCCTGCATCACACTCTTCATCAGCTCGCTCCACCCTGCATCACACTCTTCATCAGCTCCACCCTGCATCACACTCTTCATCAGCTCCACCCTGCATCACACTCTTCATCAGCTCCACCCTGCATCACACTCTTCATCAGCTCCACCCTGCATCACACTCTTCATCAGCTCCACCCTGTATCACACTCTTCATCAGCTCCACCCTGCATCACACTCTTCATCAGCTCCACCCTGCATCACACTCTTCATCAGCTCCACCCTGCATCACACTCTTCATCAGCTCCACCCTGTATCACACCCTTCATCAGCTCCACCCTGTATCACACTCTTCATCAGCTCCACCCTGCATCACACCCTTCATCAGCTCCACCCTGCATCACACTCTTCATCAGCTCCACCCTGCATCACACTCTTCATCAGCTCCACCCTGCATCACACTCTTCATCAGCTCCACCCTGCATCACACTCTTCATCAGCTCCACCCTGCATCACACTCTTCATCAGCTCCACCCTGTATCACACTCTTCATCAGCTCCACCCTGCATCACACCCTTCCTCAGCTCCACCCTGTATCACACTCTTCATCAGCTCCACCCTGC
This sequence comes from Notolepis coatsorum, assembly GCF_963971535.1. Lineage (NCBI taxonomy): Eukaryota > Metazoa > Chordata > Actinopteri > Aulopiformes > Paralepididae > Notolepis > Notolepis coatsorum. Next base: position 44,520,698 of record NC_140169.1, on the reverse strand, counting down.
ATCACACTCTTCATCAGCTCCACCCTGTATCACACTCTTCATCAGCTCCACCCTGTATCACACTCTTCATCAGCTCCACCCTGTATCACACTCTTCATCAGCTCCACCCTGCATCACACCCTTCATCAGCTCCACCCTGCATCACACTCTTCATCAGCTCCACCCTGTATCACACTCTTCATCAGCTCCACCCTGCATAACACTCTTCATCAGCTCCACCCTGCATCACACTCTTCATCAGCTCCACCCTGCATCACACTCTTCATCAGCTCCACCCTGCATCACACTCTTCATCAGCTCCACCCTGCATCACACTCTTCATCAGCTCCACCCTGTATCACACCCTTCATCAGCTCCACCCTGCATCACACTCTTCATCAGCTCCACCCTGCATCACACTCTTCATCAGCTCCACCCTGTATCACACTCTTCATCAGCTCCACCCTGCATCACACTCTTCATCAGCTCCACCCTGCATCACACTCTTCATCAGCTCCACCCTGCATCACACTCTTCATCAGCTCCACCCTGCATCACACTCTTCATCAGCTCCACCCTGCATCACACCCTTCATCAGCTCCACCCTGCATCACACCCTTCATCAGCTCCACCCTGCATCACACTCTTCATCAGCTCCACCCTGCATCACACTCTTCATCAGCTCCACCCTGTATCACACTCTTCATCAGCTCCACCCTGCATCACACTCTTCATCAGCTCCACCCTGCATCACACTCTTCATCAGCTCCACCCTGCATCACACTCTTCATCAGCTCCACCCTGCATCACACTCTTCATCAGCTCCACCCTGCATCACACCCTTCATCAGCTCCACCCTGCATCACACCCTTCATCAGCTCCACCCTGCATCACACTCTTCATCAGCTCCACCCTGTATCACACTCTTCATCAGCTCCACCCTGCATCACACTCTTCATCAGCTCCACCCTGTATCACACCCTTCATCAGCTCCACCCTGCATCACACTCTTCATCAGCTCCACCCTGCATCACACTCTTCATCAGCTCCACCCTGTATCACACTCTTCATCAGCTCCACCCTGTATCACACTCTTCATCAGCTCCACCCTGTATCACACTCTTCATCAGCTCCACCCTGCATCACACTCTTCATCAGCTCCACCCTGCATCACACTCTTCATCAGCTCCACCCTGCATCACACTCTTCATCAGCTCCACCCTGTATCACACTCTTCATCAGCTCCACCCTGCATCACACTCTTCATCAGCTCCACCCTGCATCACACTCTTCATCAGCTCCACCCTGCATCACACTCTTCATCAGCTCCACCCTGCATCACACTCTTCATCAGCTCGCTCCACCCTGTATCACACTCTTCATCAGCTCCACCCTGTATCACACTCTTCATCAGCTCCACCCTGTATCACACCCTTCATCAGCTCCACCCTGCATCACACTCTTCATCAGCTCCACCCTGTATCACACCCTTCATCAGCTCCACCCTGCATCACACTCTTCATCAGCTCCACCCTGTATCACACTCTTCATCAGCTCCACCCTGTATCACACCCTTCATCAGCTCCACCCTGCATCACACTCTTCATCAGCTCCACCCTGCATCACACTCTTCATCAGCTCCACCCTGCATCACACTCTTCATCAGCTCCACCCTGCATCACACTCTTCATCAGCTCCACCCTGTATCACACTCTTCATCAGCTCCACCCTGTATCACACTCTTCATCAGCTCCACCCTGCATCACACTCTTCATCAGCTCCACCCTGCATCACACTCTTCATCAGCTCCACCCTGCATCACACTCTTCATCAGCTCCACCCTGCATCACACTCTTCATCAGCTCCACCCTGCATCACACCCTTCATCAGCTCCACCCTGTATCACACCCTTCATCAGCTCCACCCTGTATCACACTCTTCATCAGCTCCACCCTGCATCACACCCTTCATCAGCTCCACCCTGTATCACACTCTTCATCAGCTCCACCCTGCATCACACTCTTCATCAGCTCCACCCTGCATCACACTCTTCATCAGCTCCACCCTGCATCACACCCTTCATCAGCTCCACCCTGCATCACACTCTTCATCAGCTCCACCCTGCATCACACTCTTCATCAGCTCCACCCTGCATCACACTCTTCATCAGCTCCACCCTGCATCACACTCTTCATCAGCTCCACCCTGCATCACACTCTTCATCAGCTCCACCCTGTATTACACTCTTCATCAGCTCCACCCTGTATCACACTCTTCATCAGCTCCACCCTGCATCACACTCTTCATCAGCTCCACCCTGTATCACACTCTTCATCAGCTCCACCCTGCATCACACTCTTCATCAGCTCCACCCTGCATCACACTCTTCATCAGCTCCACCCTGCATCACACTCTTCATCAGCTCCACCCTGTATCACACTCTTCATCAGCTCCACCCTGCATCACACTCTTCATCAGCTCCACCCTGTATCACACTCTTCATCAGCTCTACCCTGCATCACACTCTTCATCAGCTCCACCCTGCATCACACCCTTCATCAGCTCCACCCTGCATCACACTCTTCATCAGCTCCACCCTGCATCACACTCTTCATCAGCTCCACCCTGCATCACACTCTTCATCAGCTCCACCCTGCATCACACTCTTCATCAGCTCCACCCTGCATCACACTCTTCATCAGCTTGCTCCACCCTGTATCATACTCTTCATCAGCTCCACCCTGCATCACACCCTTCATCAGCTCCACCCTGCATCACACTCTTCATCAGCTCCACCCTGCATCACACTCTTCATCAGCTCCACCCTGCATCACACTCTTCATCAGCTCCACCCTGCATCACACTCTTCATCAGCTCCACCCTGCATCACACTCTTCATCAGCTCCACCCTGCATCACACTCTTCATCAGCTCGCTCCACCCTGCATCACACTCTTCATCAGCTCCACCCTGCATCACACTCTTCATCAGCTCCACCCTGCATCACACTCTTCATCAGCTCCACCCTGCATCACACTCTTCATCAGCTCCACCCTGCATCACACTCTTCATCAGCTCCACCCTGTATCACACTCTTCATCAGCTCCACCCTGCATCACACTCTTCATCAGCTCCACCCTGCATCACACTCTTCATCAGCTCCACCCTGCATCACACTCTTCATCAGCTCCACCCTGTATCACACCCTTCATCAGCTCCACCCTGTATCACACTCTTCATCAGCTCCACCCTGCATCACACCCTTCATCAGCTCCACCCTGCATCACACTCTTCATCAGCTCCACCCTGCATCACACTCTTCATCAGCTCCACCCTGCATCACACTCTTCATCAGCTCCACCCTGCATCACACTCTTCATCAGCTGCACCCTGCATCACACTCTTCATCAGCTCCACCCTGTATCACACTCTTCATCAGCTCCACCCTGCATCACACCCTTCCTCAGCTCCACCCTGCATCACACTCTTCATCAGCTCCACCCTGCATCACACTCTTCATCAGCTCCACCCTGTATCACACTCTTCATCAGCTCCACCCTGTATCACACTCTTCATCAGCTCCACCCTGTATCACACTCTTCATCAGCTCCACCCTGCATCACACCCTTCATCAGCTCCACCCTGCATCACACTCTTCATCAGCTCCACCCTGTATCACACTCTTCATCAGCTCCACCCTGCATAACACTCTTCATCAGCTCCACCCTGCATCACACTCTTCATCAGCTCCACCCTGCATCACACTCTTCATCAGCTCCACCCTGCATCACACTCTTCATCAGCTCCACCCTGCATCACACTCTTCATCAGCTCCACCCTGTATCACACCCTTCATCAGCTCCACCCTGCATCACACTCTTCATCAGCTCCACCCTGCATCACACTCTTCATCAGCTCCACCCTGTATCACACTCTTCATCAGCTCCACCCTGCATCACACTCTTCATCAGCTCCACCCTGCATCACACTCTTCATCAGCTCCACCCTGCATCACACTCTTCATCAGCTCCACCCTGCATCACACTCTTCATCAGCTCCACCCTGTATCACACCCTTCATCAGCTCCACCCTGCATCACACTCTTCATCAGCTCCACCCTGCATCACACCCTTCATCAGCTCCACCCTGCATCACACCCTTCATCAGCTCCACCCTGCATCACACTCTTCATCAGCTCCACCCTGTATCACACTCTTCATCAGCTCCACCCTGCATCACACTCTTCATCAGCTCCACCCTGTATCACACCCTTCATCAGCTCCACCCTGCATCACACTCTTCATCAGCTCCACCCTGCATCACACTCTTCATCAGCTCCACCCTGTATCACACTCTTCATCAGCTCCACCCTGTATCACACTCTTCATCAGCTCCACCCTGTATCACACTCTTCATCAGCTCCACCCTGCATCACACTCTTCATCAGCTCCACCCTGCATCACACTCTTCATCAGCTCCACCCTGCATCACACTCTTCATCAGCTCCACCCTGTATCACACTCTTCATCAGCTCCACCCTGCATCACACTCTTCATCAGCTCCACCCTGCATCACACTCTTCATCAGCTCCACCCTGCATCACACTCTTCATCAGCTCCACCCTGCATCACACTCTTCATCAGCTCGCTCCACCCTGCATCACACTCTTCATCAGCTCCACCCTGTATCACACTCTTCATCAGCTCCACCCTGTATCACACTCTTCATCAGCTCCACCCTGTATCACACCCTTCATCAGCTCCACCCTGCATCACACTCTTCATCAGCTCCACCCTGTATCACACCCTTCATCAGCTCCACCCTGCATCACACTCTTCATCAGCTCCACCCTGTATCACACTCTTCATCAGCTCCACCCTGTATCACACCCTTCATCAGCTCCACCCTGCATCACACTCTTCATCAGCTCCACCCTGCATCACACTCTTCATCAGCTCCACCCTGCATCACACTCTTCATCAGCTCCACCCTGCATCACACTCTTCATCAGCTCCACCCTGTATCACACTCTTCATCAGCTCCACCCTGTATCACACTCTTCATCAGCTCCACCCTGCATCACACTCTTCATCAGCTCCACCCTGCATCACACTCTTCATCAGCTCCACCCTGCATCACACTCTTCATCAGCTCCACCCTGCATCACACTCTTCATCAGCTCCACCCTGCATCACACCCTTCATCAGCTCCACCCTGTATCACACCCTTCATCAGCTCCACCCTGTATCACACTCTTCATCAGCTCCACCCTGCATCACACCCTTCATCAGCTCCACCCTGTATCACACTCTTCATCAGCTCCACCCTGCATCACACTCTTCATCAGCTCCACCCTGCATCACACTCTTCATCAGCTCCACCCTGCATCACACCCTTCATCAGCTCCACCCTGTATCACACTCTTCATCAGCTCCACCCTGTATCACACTCTTCATCAGCTCCACCCTGTATCACACTCTTCATCAGCTCCACCCTGCATCACACTCTTCATCAGCTCCACCCTGTATCACACTCTTCATCAGCTCCACCCTGCATCACACTCTTCATCAGCTCCACCCTGCATCACACTCTTCATCAGCTCCACCCTGCATCACACTCTTCATCAGCTCCACCCTGTATCACACTCTTCATCAGCTCCACCCTGCATCACACTCTTCATCAGCTCCACCCTGTATCACACTCTTCATCAGCTCCACCCTGCATCACACTCTTCATCAGCTCCACCCTGCATCACACTCTTCATCAGCTCCACCCTGCATCACACTCTTCATCAGCTCCACCCTGCATCACACTCTTCATCAGCTCCACCCTGTATCACACTCTTCATCAGCTCGCTCCACCCTGCATCACACCCTTCCGTTATGAACAGTGATGCCAGTAACTAGTTACTCTAATCTGATTACTTTTTTCAGTAAATAGTCATCTAACTTGTTACTTTTTACCAGCCAGTAATCTGATTACAGTTACTTTTCCAAGTGGCTGTGCGTTACTATTTAGTTACTATATCTCATAATGCCGATGATAAGAGAGCCAGGGGTACAGTCAGCTAGACCGGAGATGGGACGTGCGCTCGCACAGCCAATGAGCAGCCAATCATGATTTATGACAGTATGCACTTTCAATAAAGCATTATAAAAAATAAAATAAAAACGGTTGTCATTCTTATGTTGTGGCAGCAGCAGGGGGGACAACGACGACTTTGTAACCTAGTTACTTTCAAAGTAACTTAGTAATCAAGTAATCAGTAAAGTAACTAGATTACTTTTTAAAGGAGTAATCAGTAATCAGTAATCAGATTATTTTTACAAGTAATCTGTGGCATCACTGGTTATGAAATACACATTTGGAACAGGATCCATGTCAGAAACATGTGACGCGTGTCGTGTCTAGTGACAGAGACGGAGGAGAACAGAGGGACGTAAACACTCGAGTACAACCAGCTAGTGACTCTGATCTCCAGATGCCCTTGGGCTGTGCAACAGCTCAGCTCTGCTGGGGAAACCAGCTGCGACACCCTCCACTCCCCTCTAGAGGGCGACACAGCCACAATTTAAACTAACTAGGCCCAGTGCTGAACACTATGCCCATATAGAGTAGTTTCCACTTGTCATTGTATGTGGCATCATCATCGAGACACAAAAGGCACAGTTATGTATGTGTTTATTCACTTGAAGGGGGGAAAAAATGCATGAAAACAGTATGACCATGAATGGCTTTCACTTGGCATTGTATTGTTATTAAGGTCATATATTACCTTAGTAACACAACACAGGGTTATGTGTTATATATTATCTTAGTAACACAACACAGGGTTATGTGTTATATATTATCTAAGTAACACAACACAGGGTTATAGGTGTTATCTATTATCTAAGCAACACAAGACAGGGTTACTATCTATTATCTAAGCCAGTGTTTCTCAACTGGTGGGCCATTTTGAGTGGGTCGCGGATGTGTAATTTATTTTTATTTTTATAATATTTTTTTTTTACTACCTATCTTTGTGAAAGTGGCTTCTCAGCTCTGGTCCAGCTGAAGACAAAGCAGAGGAACTGATTGGACAGTGAGCATGACCTCAGAGTTGCTTTGTCTACCATCACCCCAGACTTTGAGACTCTTGTCAGGAGCAAACAACATCCCCAGTTATCCCTTTAGTTCCCTGGGATGTTACGCTAAGAAGTCTGCTAAGAAGGATATATTATTTATTATTAATATTATTATTTTATTTCATTGGGTTTTTAGCCCTAGTTGCACTTTTGTTGCAACCCCAGTTATCCCATTAGTTCCCCCAAACTTAGGTCTGTTATGTTAAGCTAAGAAATCTGCTAAGAAGCATTATATTATTTATTATTATTTTATTTCATTGGGTTTTTAGCCCTAGTTGCACTTTTGTTGCACTTTTTTGTGTTTATTTCATGTTTTTAACAGTGCATGAAAGATTGTGTATTACTGCAAAAAAAATTAAAAATGGAAATAAATCATAGTGGTTAAAGAATTTGGGTCGCGACTTAATGACTAAGGAAGATGTTGGGTCCCGAGGCTAGACCAGTTGAGAACCACTGATCTAAGCAACTCACAAGTGTTATTATCTATTATCTTAATCTAAGCAACACAAGACAAGGTTATTATTTATTATCTAAGCAGCACAAGACAGGGGGTCTCATTCTCCAACGGACTTACGACAAAAAGGGCTTTCTCTTTCCACTCCTATCCGAGCTCCGAGAGAAGCCGCCTATTCTCGGTCCTTGCCCCACAATGGTGGAATGAACTACCCACCCCAGTTAGGACAGCCGAAACCCGTCCAATCTTTTGCAGTCGACTAAAGAAATAAATCTAACCCTAACTAACCTTACCGTCATGCACTTGTCCTAATAAACTAACCTACACTGTAGCACTCAACACTCTGATGAACATTGTTACTCAGCTGATAGAGTTGTGCCCTTCCTGATGACTTGTCGTACAGAACTTGTAAGTCGCTTTGGATAAAAGCGTTCAGCTAAATGACTAAATGTAAATGTAAATGTCTTAGGGCCATTTGAGATGAATATATACAATATATTATAATATAATATTAATTATATATGTTTTATTGGGATGGGTGGTGAATCCCAAAATCGGCCCAAAAGGTCTCAAATGGCCCTAAGAGAAAGCCCTTTTTGTTGTACGTCCTTGGTGAATGAGACATCATGCAACACACACACAGAAACAACTACCACCTAAGCAAGACTAGATATAAACTATGTCTGTCATAATTTCTTCAGCAACACAGAGGTATACACTAGTGCAGGGGTGGCCAACCAGTCAGAGACTAAGAGCCACAAAAATCACTGTGGTACCACAAAGAGCCACACCATATACCAGCGTTTCTCAACCTTTTTTTTCAGTCACGGGCCTCACGGCACCTTTCATGTGTTTATAGGTCTCACCCTCTGGCCTCTGAAGTTACTAATGTATTTTTTATTTGGGCCTCACAGGGTTAAAATTACCGACCCACGGTTGCAAAATTACAAAATCACTTTTAGCCATTTAAAAAAAGAATGTTTATTTAAAAAATGTTAAGCACAATGTTAAGTCCAGGGACGTGCGTTAGAGGGGCAAGTGCTCAAAGGCGGAAAACGGCACTGTGCCAGTGCTATTTTTGGGGGCCCTTTTTGGGCGGGGAGGGGCCTTTTTATGCTTTTTGGGGGGTTTTGGTGATCAAATATTGAATATTGAACTATAATAATCAGTGCAGGAGCTCACTTATCCTTGAAAGACACTTTTATCACTGACTTAAAAGGCCCATACATCTCCATAAATGTTCAGGGCAGAGGGAATAAGTGCTTACCCTACAGACCCCAAGTCTGTTAGGACAGCAGACTCGGTTGGCACTGCTCAAAACTTACCTTTTTAAAATAGCTTTTAAATTAATTATTATCTTTATTTCATTGTCTTATTTTTCTTTATTTCTATACATTTTACTTAAATATTTTATTATAATTTGTATCATTGTTTCATGTAGTTTTTTTATCATTTTATTTGTTCTTTTTTAATGTCAACATATTATTTAAATTATTCAAATAGAACTCAAACATGTTCCGTTGTGATGTCACCAGTGTTGGGCAAGTTACTTTTAAAAAGTAACTAATTACAGTTACTAGTTACTTCTTCCAAAAAGTTACTAAATTACTTACTCAGTTACAAATTATAAAAGTAACTAGTTACTTCAGAAAGTAACTATTGCATTACTTTCAAGTAAATGTTTTACATACAACATACACAAATCTAAACTATTTTAATGTTGCTGTGGGACAAAGTGAGACTAGCCTCCAATCAAATGCCATGTATGTAGATATTATAATTACTATGTTTATATAGTGGATCATACAAATACAAACACAATAGATGTTTTGGAACTTTTGATATGTATTGCCCCTCAAGAGGCCACAACTGGACAACATTAAATATGAGATTACTCGTTACTGAAAAAACTAACGCTGTTAATAATAACTGGATGTCACAGTATGATGTCATAATCAAACATTCTAGAACATTTGTGATGTCACAGTATGATGTCATAATAGACCATTCTAGAACATTTGTGATGTCACAGTATGATGTCATAATCAAATATTCTAGAACATTTGTGATGTCACAGTATGATGTCATAATCAAACATTCTAGAACATTTGTGATATCACAGTATGATGTCATAATCAAACATTCTAGAACATTTGTGATGTCACAGTATGATGTCATAACCAAACATTCTAGAACATTTGTGATGTCACAGTATGATGTCATAATAGAACATTCTAGAACATTTGTGATGTCACAGTATGATTTCATAATAGAACATTCTAGAACATTTATGATGTCACAGTATGATGTCATAATAGAACATTCTAGAACATTTGTGTACAGTATATATTCAACAATTCTCTCAGAAGATCTCAGATCTCACAAGACAAGTGAGACAAGTGAATATCTCACTTGTTGTTTCCGGCTACTTGTCTGTAAGCTTGAATATATTCTGTAGATACAATTTAAAATCCCCACATGGAAAAGGAAACAATGTCCTGTACAATCCTTAATGAGCTGCATCTGGAGGGAAGGCTCTGTGATGTGGTTATTAAAGTCAACAGCACTGAGTTGAATGCCCACAAGGCCCTCCTGTGTGACTGCAGTGACTATTTCAGGTAAGTTTAGCTTGGTTCAGGATAGCTTGGTTCAAGTTAGCTTGGTTAGTAAACAGATACCATACTGTACTTTTACTGTAAAAAGATACTATACTGTACTTATACTGTAAAAAGACAATATACTGTACTTCTAATGTAAAAATATTATATACTGTACTTCTACTGTAAACAGATACTATACTGTACTTCTACTGTAAAAAGATACTATACTGTACGTCTACTGTAAAAAAAGATGCTATATTGTACTTATACTGTACAAAATATACTATACTGTACTTATACTGTAAAAAGATAATATACTGTATGTCTACTGTAAACAGATAATATACTGTACTTCTACTGTAAACAGATACTATAATGTAATTTTACTGTAAACAGATACTATACTGCACTTCTACTGTAAACAGATACTAGACTGTACTTCTACTGTAAACATATTATATACTGTACTTCTACTGTAAACAGATCCTATACTGTTACAAAGGGTCAGATTAAACCGCATATATATATTTATTACTTGAGATACTTTGCATAATATTTGTATATCGTTTGATATCCCTTGTATATTCTTTGTACATATACACGGAATATCCCTTTACCTAGGTACAGGCCAGACCATAATATTCGTTCTCCTATTGGACAGCGACCCCCTAGGCGCCACGGCCATACCCCCAATGTCTAGTTCAAAGTCACCGCTAAGACATGTCTCAACATGCCCAGGTTTTTGTCGCAGTAATACGAGACAGAACTGAGGTTGGCACTAGATTATTCACCTTACGTATAAATACGTCGCAGGTGGATACAGCAGTAGTCTTGTCTTATCCTAAAACGTTCGTTCAACGTATCGTTCGTTCATTACTAGTAAAGCCTTCACCACGAGTCAACGACCAAGTGAAGTGAGCAATTTTGCGTCTAAATAGAGCACTTATAACATGTGCGAATAGGATAGTAAAAGTGTCAGAGTTTAGTGAAATAACGTCAAGTTCGACCTAGTTAAATGTGAAGTACCGTGCACAGGAGAATCTACACCGGTGAATGCAGAGCCTTTTCCGGCTGGATTATTATTGCTTTGGTACCGTGGCTGCTGGAGCAGAGAACCGTCTACCCCGCTGCTGTGTGGGATTTACCCGTGAGGAGCATCACTCGAGCCCGTCTCTAGGAAGAGGCTGGCTGGCTTTCATCCAGGCTGTCCCGCATACTTGGATTATAGTTGCTGCTTTTGTCTGCCGATCGAGGGGAGTATATGTACCGCCTCCCGTAGCTGGAGCTTATTGATTCCTCGTTGATCCAGACTTTTGCATTCGAACATTCCTCTCCCCTGCTGGCTTACAACCGGAGGGAACCCCCTTAGTATCTCCAGCTGACCTACGAGTGTGCCTTATATAATTCTTATGCTACAGGTGGTATTAATTATCCCCTTCGTAATATGCTCATGGACTTACGCTCTTGACCTATTCATGCACATTCTTCGCCTTACAAGCGCGACTCTAATTCTCAATACTGTAAGATAATATTGATGCTCTTCTAATAAATATTCCAAACAGGACTTTCTTTGTTAAGCCGTGTTATTGTGTGGGTGTTCATCACATATACCTGTGTACTGTATGGCCAGTAATAAAGTACATAACTCAGTAGTGGTTTAATGATACCATACTTATTCAATACAGTCAGGGAATTGTACCCCTCAGTTACAATTGGTCCTTCGAGCCGGATAGTATCAGTGTAATATTTAATATAATATTAATATTGACATGGCCAGCGGTGAACACTCCACAAACGGCTCTCCTAAGCTAGAACGCCCGCAGCGCAGACGGCAGCCACCTCCTTACCTAGAGCAGGGGTTCCCAAACTTTTCAGGCCGGGGCCCAGAAAATAAGGCGTCAGAGAGCCGCGGCCCAATGCACATCGTCTGTTTTTTTTTTTTTTTTTTTTTGCCAGACGACCGATTTTTTAAGCCAAATATCACTTCAATCCTATTAAGTTAGTTCAAGTTAGTTATTCATTTATATGTGCTATTTATGAGAGGGCTAACTTGTTGCAAAATAATAATGATAATAATAATAGCCTCATTAAAATACTATTGTTTCTTCGGTTGTTTTCAGCGTTTTATGTGCATAATCTGTTATTTAGTTTGAAATGTTCGTTGAAATAAGTAGATTTTTCGTTTTTGTTTATTTATTAAGTTAATATAAAACCATATAGTCACATTTTTAGAATACAATAGAATAGAATTTTAGAATACAACTAGAAACACTGTCCTGGCCTGCTTCTAAGTTCAGTGGCCTGACAAAAAAAATTAAAATAAAAAAATAAAAAATAAAAAAAATATATTTTTTTATTTTTTTTTATTATTTTTTTATTTTTTTTAAATCATCTCGCGGCCCACCCGTGGCTGCTCGCGGCCCACCTTTGGGTCGCGACCCCGACTTTGGGAACCACTGACCTAGAGGACTACGCTGCCAGTCTACTACCTAGCTTTATACAGACGTTAAATGCGAATAAAGCGGATAGTCAAAGTATGTCAAACCCTACCGACCAGACGACCCTGCCAGTAGAGACCCCAGTGGGTTCTAACGAAACTGACCAAGCCCACGGGGGGGACCAGGGGGGACATGACACTACTATACCCCCAGACAACGTCAACGGGACGGTCCCTGGAGAGCTCCAGGCAGGGCCGCCTCAGGGGGTGTGCGAGCAGTGCGGTCGCACAGGGCCTCGCGGGAAGGGGGGCCTCGCAAAAAAAAAAAAAAAAAAAAAAAAAAAAAAAATATTTTTTATTAATTTTTTTTTTATTATTATTTTTTTTTTTTTTTTTTTTTGCGAGGCCCCCCTTCCCGCGAGGCCCTTTTTCATCACAGACCTAAAATCTAGTTTTGCTTATATGCTTATATATTTCACATTAGACACGTTTGTAGAATGTGTCTGACTTGTTCCTGGGTCTGCAGTCCTGCAGCTGCAGACATACTCACTATTGGAGCTCAGCCTCTGGGATTCTGCAGCAGCATTGGTTTCAACGAAGGGAGTGGTTTTACTTACATGTGTAGACAGTGTAGACGCCGGCAGCGTGAGTCGGCTGCGTTTGACATTTTCGCGCGTGCAGCTTTTGACTATGCTTAGTTATGCCCAATAGCCAAGACGAAGAAAGAGGTCGGTCATTATCACGTTAGCTAATCTATCCAGAGGAGCGCGGCGAGGCGAGTGGATGTCTTTTCAAAAGAAGCAATACGCCGAAAGGTGTCCAGTCTGCCGGAAAGTACTCGAAGAAGAAGAAGAAGAAATTACACCGTGGGGCCAAGAAAGTTTCCTTCCACGTTGATACTGCGTTATGGTGAGTGACCGTGAGTCAACATATGATTATATACCCGCCGTGGATCTGTCTTTCTCTATCTGGAGCCAAACTGGTCGACGAGCTAATACTACTAGTAGCTAACGCTAACGGTGTGTGCCTGGTGGTGATAGCACCTGGCTGTATGCAGCTACATAGAGCCACGTGCCTGATTGAGCTAACTGTTAGCCAGACGCCATGTGTGGGCTGGCTGGCTGTCGGCCCACCACGTCCTCCCCACACCCAGTCTCCTCGGCCGGAGCCGTGGCCCCCCGTACTATACCAGGAGGGAGGGGTGGGGAGCGAAGGTGGAGGGAGGCGCGCTGAGGCCTTTCGTCAACGTGGAGACCTGTGTTGCGGCCTTTCGCCCTGCGCCCTCGTGCAGCCAGGTAACTAAGATTAATGAAAATGTCATGACATTACCCCACTCTTACTTCCTTCCCCTCCCGAATGTTTTGTTAATAACGATGTTTTTTTCCAGGCAAAACATATGCTACTTCACAACATTTGGAGATACGACATGTGCTGTGTGTGAATGGTGTAGCTTGTGTAGCTTGTGTAGCTTGTGTAGCGTTGGGCCATTGGCCAAAGCTGTGTGTGGCCTGGTGTCACAGAGTACCTGGCTAGCCTATTTAGCTGATGTCGGCCATTGGCTCCTTGCTTTGGTTTCTCTGGTATACCCTGCTCTTCTTGTTGGATTTAAGTGTTGATCTTTGTCCTTTTGAATCTGTCATACATGCTCTAGTCTCTAACACACACACACATGACAAACACACATGTTCTCTCTCTCTCTCTCTCTCTTTCTAACACACACAGTCTGCCTATGGCGGCCTTTCTCGATGGCTAGGCTGTGCTCAAGGATCTTCAGTCACAGTGCTCGGGTATTCTGCCACTGTGTACTCTCTGTTTAGGGCCAAATAGCATTTCAATTTCTTTCCAATGTGTCTCTCTCTCTCTCTCTCTCTCTCTCTCTTTTGATCTTTGTCCTTTTGAATCTGTCATACATGCTCTAGTCTCTCTCTAACACACACACACATGACAAACACATGTTCTCTCTCTCTCTCTCTCTGTACACTGTATATTGACTGTAGAACGGGAGCTCTCTTTCGCTCTCTCTTTTGCTATATGTTGACTGTATCATGCCCCGCCTCGGGCAGCGCTATTATTTAAGAATATGTTGACTGTATATATAAAAAAAAAAAAAAAAAAAAAAAAAAAAAAATATATATATAGGATCCTGTCTGCGTCTCCGAACCCCCTCCCCGGCCGGTCCATACGAGACCCAGCAAGAGGAGGAATGTCAAGCCGACCAGCAGCAACGTACTCTGGACCAGGAGGCCCAGTACAGCCCCGACCAGCAGCAACGTACTCTGGACCAGGAGGCCCAGTACAGCCCAGACGTCAGCCCCGAGTCACTGCGCTACAAACCCCCGACTCAACTCACGGGTGAGTTTGACGCACCGTCAGCACCGAGGAACAGCACCTGGGTACCCGGCCCCCGGTACCCACCAAGTACCAGCCCACGACGACACGTACGGGGAGACTCGCCCAGGAGGCCTCTCCCCCAACGCTCACCGATGTGCCAGCCATCCATGGCATCGTACCTTGGCACACCGACGTTCCCGGATTTTACACGCGAGGACAGAGCACAGTACACGGAGCTACGGATGTGCTTAGAGACTATGATGTCCGACGTCCCCGATGAGACGTACAAATATGCTATCCTCCTCAAGCACCTGAAGGTGCCCAGAGCGCATAATATAGCGCTGGCATATTCCAACTCAAGTACCCCATACACCGCGGCTCTAGTAGCCCTCGACCACCGTTATGGACGCATATGGGACTACGTGATACAGGAAATAAGAGATATCGACCGCCTGCCCCCAGCCAGAGACAATAGAGCACTGGATGACCTCTCTATCAAGGTACAGTCCCTGGTAGGGATGCTGGGGTCCCAAAAGGAGAAAGGGATATATGAACTGTATGCTAACTCTAATGTAGAAAGGATATTAGAGAAGCTCCCTCCCGCCCGCCAAGAGCGCTTTCGGCGGCAGAGAGACCACCGTGACCCCAACGGCCCAGAGGCATCCCTCCTAGACTTATCTGATTTCCTCGCCAGGGAGGTCAGCAGCCTACGACTGGACACGTTCGTGTGGAGTGGACCAAGCCCAAGAGATGGACCTCAGGGATCAAATGATAACCGCCGGTCGGTGACCGTTATGCACCAAGCTGAATCAGTACCGCAGCACAAGAACCACAACACCCCCTCGACGAAAGAGGAGTGGAAGATTGAATGCCAGTACTGTGAAGGGGACCATCGGCTGTATCAATGTGACAATTTCAAGAAGCTGACCACGGACGAGGTGAGTCAGTGGATCAAAGACCACCGCCGCTGCTTCCGCTGCGCGCGCAGCCATATGGCAGCTGAGTGCCGTTTGAAGAAGAAGTGCAGCAGGTGCGGCGGCGCCCACTTGGAGGTCCTGCATGACATCAACAGGCGTCCGCCAGGACAACAAAGTGGGCCCGTTGCGGTAATGTACCAGGCCGAGGCGGTGGCACCAGTACCGAAGATCCACCAGACCGCCCCCTGCTGTACCTACTGCGACGGCGGACACTGGCTGGCACAGTGCGCCGAATATAAGACACTGAACCCCGTCCAAGTTGACCAGTGGCGTGAGGCGGCCCAGGCGGGCGCCGCTTACCACACAGCACTGTGCGGGGCCCACCAGCAAAGAGTAACCAAACAAGGCAACCGACCAACAGGAGTGCTCCATATAGACCAGCATAGCGGGACCCCCCGAGTGCTCATCAAAGTGGTCAGAGTGCTCCTGAGCTACGAGGACAAGGTCCTGGACACTTACGCCGTCCTAGACGATGGGTCCGAAAAGACTCTCCTCCTCGCTTCCGCCGCAGCCCAGCTGGGTCTGCGGGGTGCCAAAGGAACAATGACCATACGTACCATCAGAAGAGACCAGAAGACCATAAAGGGTGAAAATGTCTCCTTCAAGATAGCAGCAGTGGACCAGCCCGAGAAGCAGTATAGTATTACCAACGTCTTCACCAGCCACGACATAGGCCTGTCACAGTACACCTACCCCATCCCACAGCTGATGGCGAAGTATGTGCACCTACGTCAACTACCTATACCGCTTATCGACGGCGCCACACCGACCCTGCTCATCGGCTCCGACCACGCGGACCTCATTCTCCCAATTGAGGCAGCCCACATCGGACCCAAAGGATGCCCAGTCGCGGTTCAGACCCGACTGGGGTGGACGCTCCAGGGCCCCCTCTACGGACTTGACAGTAAACCCACGTCTACACGCTGCCTGCACACAAAGGTGAGCGACACAGGCCACTCTCTCGTACAGCCCGTTGAGAGGCTACTGACATTAGGCGAGAGGCCTGTGAGAGAACCGTGGGCACAGGAAGAGGGAGTTCCGAACTCCACCCCCCTCAGCTGCGCTCCAAGCGACGTAGCTGACCTCGAACCCAGCACCCCAAGCGACTCCTTGATGGGGCGGCCGGAACCGGCCCCTCCTCAGACGGGGTACAGACCAAACAAGAGGAACAGACGGAGGATGTGGAGGCACAGCCAAGCACAGATCAAAGCAGTCTCAGGCCCGCTTCCTCCTAACCCCCCTACCATCCCTTCCAGCCCGTCAGAAGCGGGTCAAGGACAGGGACAACTTAAAGGTGGACACAACCGTTCTGATCATAGACCAGTCACTACCCCGAGCTGCGTGGCCGGCCGGCCGCGTAAGCAAAGTGATCACTGGCGCCGACGGAAAGGTCAGAGCGGCAGAAGTGCTCGTCCAGGGACGGACATACACCCGACCCGTGGCGAGGCTGATAGAGTTGCCAAGGCTACCCGACTCCCTTGCTGACGACCATGACCCACTGACTTTGTGAATTGCCCTACTCCTCACAACGGACATTGAGTAGTGGACAAGACGGTTAATCTGTCTCTGCTTATCTAATTAGGTGCGGACTAATTAGGAGGCGGCTGTTACAAAGGGTCAGATTAAACCGCATATATATATTTATTACTTGAGATACTTTGCATAATATTTGTATATCGTTTGATATCCCTTGTATATTCTTTGTACATATACACGGAATATCCCTTTACCTAGGTACAGGCCAGACCATAATATTCGTTCTCCTATTGGACAGCGACCCCCTAGGCGCCACGGCCATACCCCCAATGTCTAGTTCAAAGTCACCGCTAAGACATGTCTCAACATGCCCAGGTTTGCGCAGTAATACGAGACAGAACTGAGGTTGGCACTAGATTATTCACCTTACGTATAAATACGTCGCAGGTGGATACAGCAGTAGTCTTGTCTTATCCTAAAACGTTCGTTCAACGTATCGTTCGTTCATTACTAGTAAAGCCTTCACCACGAGTCAACGACCAAGTGAAGTGAGCAATTTTGCGTCTAAATAGAGCACTTATAACATGTGCGAATAGGATAGTAAAAGTGTCAGAGTTTAGTGAAATAACGTCAAGTTCGACCTAGTTAAATGTGAAGTACCATGCACAGGAGAATCTACACCGGTGAATGCAGAGCCTTTTCCGGCTGGATTATTATTGCTTTGGTACCGTGGCTGCTGGAGCAGAGAACCGTCTACCCCGCTGCTGTGTGGGATTTACCCGTGAGGAGCATCACTCGAGCCCGTCTCTAGGAAGAGGCTGGCTGGCTTTCATCCAGGCTGTCCCGCATACTTGGATTATAGTTGCTGCTTTTGTCTGCCGATCGAGGGGAGTATATGTACCGCCTCCCGTAGCTGGAGCTTATTGATTCCTCGTTGATCCAGACTTTTGCATTCGAACATTCCTCTCCCCTGCTGGCTTACAACCGGAGGGAACCCCCTTAGTATCTCCAGCTGACCTACGAGTGTGCCTTATATAATTCTTATGCTACAGGTGGTATTAATTATCCCCTTCGTAATATGCTCATGGACTTACGCTCTTGACCTATTCATGCACATTCTTCGCCTTACAAGCGCGACTCTAATTCTCAATACTGTAAGATAATATTGATGCTCTTCTAATAAATATTCCAAACAGGACTTTCTTTGTTAAGCCGTGTTATTGTGTGGGTGTTCATCACATATACCTGTGTACTGTATGGCCAGTAGTAAAGTACATAACTCAGTAGTGGTTTAATGATACCATACTTATTCAATACAGTCAGGGAATTGTACCCCTCAGTTACATATACTGTACTTATACTGTAAAAATATACTATACTGTACTTCTACTGTAAAAAGATATACTATACTGTACTTCTACTGTAAACATATACTATACTGTACTTCTACTGTAAACAGATCATATACTGTACTTATACTGTAAAATATATGCTATACTGTACTTCTACTGTAAAGAATATACTATACTGTACTTCTACTGTAAACATATAATATACTGTACTTCTACTGTAAACAGATACTATACTGCACTTCTACTGTAAACATATACTATACTGCACTTCTACTGTAAACAGATACTATACTGCACTTCTACTCTAAACAGATACTATACTGTACTTCTACTGTAAAAATATACTATACTGCACTTCTACTGTAAACATATAATATACTGTACTTCTACTGTAAACATATACTATACTGTACTTCTACTGTAAACAGATACTATACTGTACTTCTACTGTAAACAGATACTATACTGTACTTCTACTGTAAAAATATACTATACTTCTACTGTGCTAAGACCCTATACTTCTACAGTGAAAATATTCCTAGAGGGCCAGCTGTCTCTGGAAAACTGTGTCGGCATCTGGAGGTTCACGGACATCTACTGCTGCCCTGACCTGAGGCGCAAGGCCCATCTCTGCATCGTGTGCCACTTTGAGGAGATGCTGCGCGTCTCACATGAGTTTGTGGAGCTGTCCCCGCAGCAACTGGTGGACATCATCGAGAGGGATGACCTGAACGTGAAGAGCGAGGAGACGGTGTTCGAGGCCGTCCTCCGTTGGATCGACCACTCCCGTGAGGAGCGTAAAACACACATCCCTTTGCTGCTGCCCAAGGTAACTAATTGTATTACGGATACGCAAACATGGTTGCTAGTGCCTGAGCCACATTTATTTTTTATTTTATTTTTATTATTTAACTTTTTCTTGTTTGTCTGTCTCTTGTCAAGGTCATTATGATTCATGTTACTGTTATTATTGTTGTCGTCGCTGTTGTCATTGTCATTATTATTATTATTATTATTATTATTGTAACTGAGGGGTACAATTCCCTGACTGTATTACTAGATATGATACTTACTACCACTACCTTTGTACTTAATATTCGGCCACCCAGTACACGGCATAAATATATTATCATAAACACTCTCACGTAGATGAAACGGATCCAACACAAATGTACGAAGTCGAAGTATGCGTTTATTACTACACAGCAATGGTGTGTAGAGCAAGCACTTAATCACTTAATTACATTTATGAATTGAAATAGTATGCACTTTTATGGCAAAGAGTATTCGTCGGTATATCAATAGAGAATGTCCAATCTCTGATGGCGCAGGTGGTAAATATACGACCTGGAATAGTTAAGGAATAACAGCAATGATACTTTAATGATTATATACTAGATACACTAGAGGGGGTTAATCCGGTCGCTTGTAAGCCGACAGGAGTAGGAGGGGGGGGGGGGTAGAATCCGGCTGCCTCGTCCGGCCAAGGGTATCCCAGGTGAACCCACTGTAGTGCCGTTCAATGCGCCGGCGATCCTTGGACCACAGATGAAAGCAGGTGGACTCTTTGTGGGCCGGCTCTCTCCGGTCCACGGGGGAGAGACGTGAAGCGACCTCGTCTTGCAGAGCGTCTCCTCACCTTGCGTCCTCTCCAGGGGGGGGGGTTCCAACACACGGCAGTGTCGGGGGTCTTTATCCATGGAATAATCAAAGTATACAAAGCATAATCCGTGCCTGGGAAGGCGGGCTGTCGTCGGTAGAATAATCCGGTATACAGGTCCACTCGCTCGTCGGCTCTGGGGCTCCTCGGGTGCAGCTTCACATGGGGTCAACCACCCTGGGTAAGCAGCCAGTTCTCTGCCCGAAACGATGGGGTACTGACTACGGTAGTATTCTCACCGCACGAAGCACTATATATTAACAGACTATTATTAGCTTAATAGACTACGTCCAACTCGACGATATAGTGCCAAATATGACTATTCAAATATTAATATACACGATGTCTCAATACCGATGGTAGGCGAACTTGGCCTTACTCCCACACGTGGCGTCGCGGGGAGGCTTTACGTCTGTGACTCTATTGGAGGGTAAGAAACTGGACTGAAAAGGAAGTCCTACTTTAGTAGCGCAGTATATATACGCACTATGAACAAATAGTCCCATTAGTGGTGCGGTAGCCAGATTCCTACGCGGAACTAGGACTTGTTCGTACATGTGGAGCGGTACGTTTGAACTGGGTCTGAGGGGTATGGCAGCCTGGCACCAAGGTCTCGACCAATAGTAGAATGGAGACTATTATGGGATGTTCAGTAGGCTAGAATGGATATTCAATGCATATTGTACAAGGAATATACAAGGGATATCAGGGAATATTAGAGAATATACAAATACAATTAAATATATATATATAAATAAATATATATATTCGGTTTAATCTGGCCCTTCACAACAGCCACCCCCTGATTGGTCCCAGACCTAATCAGTTAAACAGAGACAGATTAATCGCGTTGTCTATTTACACATAAGGGTTTGCTGTAGGGGTCAGTCAACTTCACAAAGTCATAGGGTTGTAGGGTCATGGTCATCATCGATTGTGTCTGGGAGTCGAGGCAGTTCTATGAGCCTCGCCACGGGACGGGTGTAAGTGCGACCCTGGACGAGCACTTCAGCTGCTCGGACCTTGCCGTCGGCACCGGTGATCACTTTGCTTACGCGGCCGGCCGGCCACATAGCTCTGGGCAGTGATTGATCAATAATCATGACGACTGTTCCTTCTGTCAAATTGTCTCTCTCCTTTACCCACTTCTGGCGGGTCTGTAGAGACGGTAGGTAGTGCAGTAGGAAACTGTTCCAAAACTTGTCGGCTAATACTTGGCTGTACCTCCACATTCGTCGGCCCTTCGCTTCTTCAGGCCGGTACATTGTCTGGGGTAATGCAGGATCTAGCCGCCCCATCAGGAGTGTGTTGGGGGTAACTGGGTCGATATCCGCCACATCACTGGAGACATATCCGAGGGGCTTCGAGTTAAGTACTCCCTCAATCTCCGTGAGGACTGTCATTAGGACTTCTTCCGCCACAGTCTGGGCCCCAAGTACTGCGTACAGGGCTGTCTTTATGGAGCGCACTTCTCGTTCCCAAGTGCCACCGAAGTGGGGTGCGTTTGGGGGGTTGAATTGGAAATCAACCTGTGCTGGAGCGAGGTGGGTCTTAAGTTCTGGGCCCATAGCTTGGAAGCTCTCTCTCAGCTCTCTTTCGCCGCCTTTGAAGTTTGTCCCATGATCGGACAATAGGGTAGACGGTCTTCCTTTCCGTGATGTGAATCTTCGGAAGGCCATAAGGAATGAGTCTGTGCTCATGGTCGGGAGAAGCTCGATGTGTATCGCTCTGGTGGTCATGCATTTGAATACAATACCCCACCGCTTCTCGGTTCCTCTTCCTTTCTTTATGTGCAGCGGGCCAAAGCAGTCCATACCCGTTGAGTGGAATGGCTTGTCACCGATTCGGAGGCGACATGGAGGAAGGTCAGCCATCCTTGGTATGCTGGGCTGCGCGCGCCACTTGCGGCAGTCTAGACATGTTCGCTGGAAGCGTCGTACCGCCTCTCTTCCTTGTAGGATCCAGTAACGACGTCTGATTTCCGCGAAGACTCTTTCTGCTCCTGCGTGATGTACATCCTCATCGTATTTCTTTATAATCAGCTCTGTGACCTTGTGTCGGCTGTTCAATACGATCGGGTATTTAATGTCATCCGGTAGATTGGGGGCTCTGCGTAGGCGACCACCCACTCTGATGAGGGTATGAGCGTCGCTCTCGGGGGCCAGATGAATTAATCTGCTGTCGGATGGGACGGGCTTTCCTCCCTGTAGACAGGCCAATTCATCGGGGAACGAGTCTCTCTGGGCTCGCTGCAGTAGAAGCAATTCTGCTTCCTCGTAGTTAGCTGCTGACATATCAGCGGGGGACTTGCACTCCGGGTGGTACCGCAGGAATGTTCTTTGTTGTGCACTCTCTATGGACGTGCAATCGTCTATGTTAGGGTCGGTGGAGGCTACGGTGCTCAATCCACAGAACACAGACTTCTTATTTTCCACCTCCTCTGGACTTGCTTCCCTCGGGATAGGCATGGGCCACTGTCCTTCCGGGAGTCTTAGGAATGCGGGGCCGTCACTGTAGACATTGCGACGGGTGAGGTCATCCAGGGGCATCCCCCGGGTGATGACGTCAGCTGGGTTCTGTTTTGTATCAACGTAGCGCCACTCTGTTTCTCCGGTTAACTCTTCGGTTAAGTCTTGAATCTCGGTGACTCTGACTCCCACGAAGACTTTGTACTTGCATGAGTCCGATTTGATCCAGGCGAGTACCGTCGTGGAATCTGACCACAGGATTGTTCTAGACACCGGTATGGTGAGCTCACGTTGGATGAGCGTGGCTAGGTGCGCTCCGGCTAGGGCTGCGCAGAGCTCTAGACGTGGGATAGATTGTTGCTTGCGTGGGGCTATTCTCGAGCGGGCGAGGACAAATGCTGTGTAGATCTCTCCCCCCTGGTCTTGGGCCCGCAAGTAGGCTACTGATCCGTATGCGACCTCTGAGGCGTCACTGAAGACGTGCAAGTCCATTTTACATGTCTCTGGCCTCACCGTGGGTGGGAAGTAGCTTCGGCGCATATTAACGCCTGGGAGTGAGTGGAGCTCCATCTCCCACTCTCTCCAGGTGGATGCAAGATGTGCGGGAATGTGGTCGTCCCAGTCCTGGTCCTTGTCCCACAATGCTCGTACAATCATTTTTGCCCTGGTGGTGTACGGTAGAATACATCCTAGCGGGTCATATTGTCGGGCGAGTGTTGTGTACACACTCCGTCTGGTGGTCGGCGCCGCCGCCGGCCTTCCCTGCTCCGTAGTCAGGGGCTTGTGTCTGTAGTGAAGCAAATCTGTTTTGAATCGCCACACCAATCCCAGGGTCATCTCCTGGGCTTCTCCCGGGATTGTAGCCATCCAGGTCTCGCTGCTGGCTGCCTTGTCCTCGGAGGAGAGGCTGCGCAGTACTTGCGGATCGCTGCTGGCCCACTGCCTGAGATCAAAGCCGCCTTTGATCAATGAGGCGCGGAGTTTAATCAGGAGAGCCTCGGCTTCTTCTTGGGTTGAAAGGCTTTGTAGATAGTTGTCTACGTAGAAGCTGTTCTTTACGCTGTGTCGGACCTCTTCGTCCGCTGCTGGGTCCTCTGCTACATGTTTCTGTAGTGCAAATGTAGCACAGCAGGGGCTGCACGTCGTTCCGAAGGGGAGGACTTCCCATTGGTAGATGGCTGGGTGCTCATCTCCTGGCTTCTCTCTCCATAGGAACCGTAACAGGGGCTTGTCCGCCTCTACTAATCTCACCTGCAGGAACATTCCTTTAATGTCCCCGCTGATGGCCACCTTTTCCTGGCGGAAGCGGAGTAGAACGCAGAGTAGGGAGGGGCCGAGTGTGGGACCGGGCAGTAACTCTTTATTTAGATTTTGGGATCCGATCTGGTAGCTGCAGTTAAATACTATGCGGTCTTTACCGTTGTGATGGACCTTGTGGTGGGGCACGTACCACGATTCAGTGGTCTGGTCAGCCTCTTTAATGTCCATCTTTGTGACGTGTCCCGCTGTGATGAGCTTCTCAATCTCAGCGCGGTATACACTCTCTTGGGCGGGGTTCTTGGCTAAGCGCCGCTCCGTGTTCAGCAGGTACCGTTCTGTGGCGTCTGTCTTGGCGTGGAAAGTAGGCATTCCTTCTCGCCGCAGGAGTGGCGTGGCGTATCTCAACACGCCGTTGACCGGGACTCTCTTGGTCCCTGTCTCGAGGAGGTGAATGGCGTAAATGTCATCTTTAGAGCGAATGTCTTTCTTTCCGTTCTTAAAGGGCATTTGTTCCAAGGTCCATAGCCGCTCTACGTGTTGCAGGAGTGCGGTTTCTCCCTCTGTGACTCGGGAGTGGAGACATCTAGTGGGGCTGTACTTCGGTTGAGAGATTTGGCGAGCGGGCCTTGGAGAGTCCATCCCAAACGGGTCTCGACTGCTGCAGGACAGCCTCGGGGTCCGGTATGAACCCGGTCTATCGGGACAATGAGGTCTGCATGGTCGTAGCCTATCAACAGGGTCGGCATAGCATTGTCTATGAGCGGGATCGGTAACTTGCGCAGATGTGCATATTTCTCCATCAGCTTGGCGACGGGGTATGTGTACCGCGACAGTCCTATTTCTTGGCTGGTGAAAGCGTCTGCAATCTGGTACCGTCGCTCAGGCTGGCCGCTTGCTGCGATAGAGAATGAGACATTCTCGCCCTTTACCCTCCTCATCCATCACGCTCAACATAGGGGCCCCCCAGGGCTGTGTTCTGAGCCCCCTCCTCTACTCCCTGTACACACATGACTGCGTAGCACAGCGGAACAACAACACCATCATCAAATTTGCTGATGACACAGTAGTGGTGGGCCTGATCTCTGCCAACGACGAAAGGGCCTACCTGGAAGAGGTAGAGAACCTGTCACAGTGGTGTCAGGAGAACTGCCTCTCCCTGAACGTCAGCAAAACAAAAGAGATGATTGTGGACTTCAGGAGGTCGGGGGTCAAGGACTACAGCCCCCTCAGCATCGACGGGGCACCAGTTGAGAGAGTGAACAGTTTCAAGTACCTCGGAGCCCACATATCCGAGGACTTGTCATGGACCACACACATTGACAGTGTTGTGAAGAAGGCACGACAACGCCTCTACTTCCTCAGGCGCCTAAGGAAGTTCCAAGTCAGCCAGAAGATCCTTAGGAACTTCTACTCATGTACAATAGAGAGCATCCTGACCGGCAACATCACCTCCTGGTTTGGGAATAGCACTGCACAAGACCGTAGCAGACTACAAAGAGTGACACGTTCAGCCGAACGCACAATTAGAGGGGGGCTTCCCACCCTCCAGAACATTTACAACAAGCGGTGCAAGGGGAAGGCTAAGAGAATTATTAAGGACTCGAGCCACCCGAACAACTGCCTCTTTGAACTGCTGCCGTCAGGCAAGCGATACCGGAGTCTTATGGCGAGCACAGAAAGACTCAGAAGGAGCTTCTATCCCCAGGCCATCAGGCTGCTAAACGAACAATAATCGCTAAACGAACAATAATCACTATGCAACAACCATCAAATGCACACAGCACACACACCCACACGCACACACACACTCACTCAAACAAACAACACACTGCAGCACCCACTCTCCACACTTAGATCACACAAACACACTTACACTTTATATTTATTGATAAAGGATTTGCACTACAACTCGTACACCTACTGTGAATTGTACCTAAACTGCACCTCGTCCATTTATGCCTTGCACTATATAGTATTGTATATTAGTACACTGCACAGTATTGTATATTGTATGGTAACTACGTCTACGAACATTGTACATATGTCTAAACTGAACACTGTGACCTCTTTTTTTCTTCTAATTTTTACTATGTTTTTATTTCATACTTATCTTGTCATGCACAGTCTCTGGAGCGCAACAGTAAGAAGCATTTTGTACAAAAGTATTCTGTACTTCTGTATGACAACTATTAAAGAAACTTGAAACTTTATCGTCTTCAAATCTCGTCTTATTGTCCGAATTGTCATTTGGGTTTCGCTTCCCCGCAGCCCTAGCTGGGCCGCAGCGGAGGCGAGCAGCAGGGTCTTCTCTGACCCGTCATCGAGGACGGCGTAAGTGTCCAGGACTTTATTCTGGTAGCTTAGTGTCACACGCACTACTTTTAGGAGTACTCGGGCTCCACTGCTGCTGGCGGGATCGATGTACATGACGCTCGCTTTGCGGCTGGATGGTGCAGGTGAAGGGCGCCGTCTGTTACTGTCGTGAAGTATGTCCAGATGGGCTCCATCGCACTTGGTGCACCTTTTCTTTAAGCGGCATTCGGCTGCCATGTGTGAGCGCGCACAGCGAAAACAGCGCTTGTTGGACTTTATCCATTGACCTGCTTCCTCCGCGTTCAGCTTGGGGAAGGAGTCACATTGCGCTAGCCAGTGTTCTTTCTCACAGTAGGGGCACACTATCTTCCACTTCTCCGTTCTGGAGGGGGTACTGTGGCTCCTGCTGCTCGGTACTGACTCCGATTGGTGCATCACAGTCACCGATCTTCTTCCATCATTTAGTCGTCTGGTTCCTTCTCTGGAGCCAGGGGTGCTCCGTCCGAATGTATCTAGCCGTAGGCTGCTGACTTCTCTCGCCAGGAAGTCTGCTAGATCGAGGAGGTTTGGTTCGGGGCCATTCGGGTCTCTGTGGTCCCTCTGCCGCCTAAAGCGCTCCTGACGAGCGGGCGGCAGCTTCTCCAGAATCCTTTCCACATTTGAGTTGGCGTAAAGTTCATGCCTCCCCTTCTCTCTTTGCGCTCCCAACATCCCTACCAGGGACTGCACTCTGATGGACAGGTCGTCCAGTGCTCGATTGTCTATTGCTGGGGGTAAGCGGTCGATGTGTCGGATCTCCTGGATCACGTAATCCCATATGCGCCCATACCTCTGGTCCAATGCTACCAGCGCTGCTGTGTATGGGGTGGTGGAAGTCGCGTAGGCGAGCGCTATATTATGTGCGCGGGGCACCTTTAAGTGCTTCAGTAGGATGGCGTATCTGTGGCGTTCATCCAATACATCCACCAACATGGTCTCCAGACACATGCGGAGTTCTGTATACTGGGCCCGGTTCTCTTGGGTGAAGTCGGGTACCATAGGCGTGCCAATGTATGACGCTGACTGTGGATACATCGGCGAGCGTTGGGGGAGAGGCCTCCTAGGCGAGTCTCCTCCCGCTCCTTGGTATGGGCTGGTACCGGCAGTGTACCATGGCCCGCTTGTCCAGGTGCTGTTCCTCGGTGCGGGTCGTGCGTCGTGCTCACCCGTGTATAGAGTCGGGGGTCTGTAGCGCAGCTCCGCGGGAGTATAGCCTGGGCTGTACCGGACCTCCTGGTCCGGTAGAGTACTGTGCTGTCTTCGGGCGTGGTTCTCCTCCTCTTCCTCTTCGTCTTCAGTTAGGTCATCCAGTGCTTGTAGTCTCTGGTTTAGCCTTTCCACAGGATATGCTGCTCCTTCCCGGTTGCTAGGTCTCGCTTGGACCGGTGGGGGGAGGTGGTCTGTGGGGGGTATAGACCTCGTCTGTTGGTCAAGTTCAGGGTTGTTTACTCGGCTAGGGGATGCCGCCCTGGAGGTGTGTCTAGACGAGTTCCTGGAGCCTCTGGCGGAGGGAGAGGGTGTTGTCCGTCTGATCAGCTGTTCTATTAGTTGCGACTGCTGTCTGTCGCGCGCTGCGTCCCGTTGAGCACCGGCTCGTTCTCGGGCCACATTCTCTTCCATCTGAATGCGTCTTATTTCTAGACGTATCTGCTCGTGTTCGCTTCGCTGCTGGATCTGCAGTCGGTCGCGTTCAGCAGCGGCGTTCAGGCTGATGAGGAAGGCCTGCTGTAGGGTCCTCTCTGCCTCGCTGGGAGAAGGCGGTTGTATAGGGGAGCCTTCCCTCGGGGTACTCCTTGCGGAGCCTTGGAGCTCTATCTCCACGGTGCTCTCCCCGTCTTCTTCCGTGCCGAGTTCTCTCTCGGTAGCGTTGTATTCCTCCCGGGACTCATCGGGGACTACTTCTTCAGTACTGGCGGGGTGTGAAGTCATGTCTGGTTCCCACTGGTCCCCACCGTGAACTTGGTCAGTTACATTAGAGCCCGTAGGGGCCTCTATGGTCGGGGTAGTCTGGGCGTTGGGGTTAGACATACTTTTACTTTCTAGTTTTACCGCGTTTACTGTTAGTAGAAGACTAGGTTGTTGACTGACAGCGTAAGCCTCTAAGTACTGAGGGAGCCGTCGTTCGCGCTGCGGGCGTTGGTTAGGAGGATCGTTTCGTGGAGTGTTCATCATAGGCCATTTCAATATTAATAACACTATATTAATATTACACTAATTACCATCCGGCTCGAAGGACCAATTGTAACTGAGGGGTACAATTCCCTGACTGTATTACTAGATATGATACTTACTACCACTACCTTTGTACTTAATATTCGGCCACCCAGTACACGGCATAAATATATTATCATAAACACTCTCACGTAGATGAAACGGATCCAACACAAATGTACGAAGTCGAAGTATGCGTTTATTACTACACAGCAATGGTGTGTAGAGCAAGCACTTAATCACTTAATTACATTTATGAATTGAAATAGTATGCACTTTTATGGCAAAGAGTATTCGTCGGTATATCAATAGAGAATGTCCAATCTCTGATGGCGCAGGTGGTAAATATACGACCTGGAATAGTTAAGGAATAACAGCAATGATACTTTAATGATTATATACTAGATACACTAGAGGGGGTTAATCCGGTCGCTTGTAAGCCGACAGGAGTAGGAGGGGGGGGGGGTAGAATCCGGCTGCCTCGTCCGGCCAAGGGTATCCCAGGTGAACCCACTGTAGTGCCGTTCAATGCGCCGGCGATCCTTGGACCACAGATGAAAGCAGGTGGACTCTTTGTGGGCCGGCTCTCTCCGGTCCACGGGGGAGAGACGTGAAGCGACCTCGTCTTGCAGAGCGTCTCCTCACCTTGCGTCCTCTCCAGGGGGGGGGGTTCCAACGGCAGTGTCGGGGGTCTTTATCCATGGAATAATCAAAGTATACAAAGCATAATCCGTGCCTGGGAAGGCGGGCTGTCGTCGGTAGAATAATCCGGTATACAGGTCCACTCGCTCGTCGGCTCTGGGGCTCCTCGGGTGCAGCTTCACATGGGGTCAACCACCCTGGGTAAGCAGCCAGTTCTCTGCCCGAAACGATGGGGTACTGACTACGGTAGTATTCTCACCGCACGAAGCACTATATATTAACAGACTATTATTAGCTTAATAGACTACGTCCAACTCGATGATATAGTGCCAAATATGACTATTCAAATATTAATATACACGATGTCTCAATACCGATGGTAGGCGAACTTGGCCTTACTCCCACACGTGGCGTCGCGGGGAGGCTTTACGTCTGTGACTCTATTGGAGGGTAAGAAACTGGACTGAAAAGGAAGTCCTACTTTAGTAGCGCAGTATATATACGCACTTAGGGGTGGGAATCACCAGTTTCATCATGATACGATATGATATCGATTCTTTGGACAACGATACGATATTTGCCGATATCACAAAGTCACGATACAATACGATACGATTAGATTCAGGTGCCTGCGATCGATATGAGATGATATCATATGCCCATTTAACACAATCGGTAACATTTAGATCAACAAAAAAAAGGTAATGAAAATATCATTTGACATTTGTATTTTTGAGCTCTTCCAGACATTTAAAGGAAAATCAATCTATTGTTTTTAATACAAATAGACCTCCTGTTCACTGTAAAGTGCCACGTTTTTATATATTGAGCTTTAAACTTTAAGCTACATTTTTTGGAACTCAAAACTCACAACCTCCCTCTCCCAAACCGTTCCTACAACAATTTGTTGATGTTGCATGATCATGTATAGGCCTACATTTATTATGTATTATATTGTTTATGTTTAAATAACATTTAAACATCAAACTCCTCTGACCTCATCTTGTCTTTCCAAAGACGCGCGCACACACACACACACACAGAAAGGGAGAATGCTATGCTGTAACATCTACACACACGGAGCTACTGCTGTTGTTCTTGGGCAGATATGAGACTCGCCACAGGATTTTCAAAATAAGAGTATCGATATGAATCGATCTTATTACATCGCATCGATCCGATTCGATTGTTGATAATTACATCGATGTATCGATCTGGATCGATGTATCGTCCCACCCCTATACGCACTATGAACAAATAGTCCCATTAGTGGTGCGGTAGCCAGATTCCTACGCGGAACTAGGACTTGTTCGTACATGTGGAGCGGTACGTTTGAACTGGGTCTGAGGGGTATGGCAGCCTGGCACCAAGGTCTCGACCAATAGTAGAATGGAGACTATTATGGGATGTTCAGTAGGCTAGAATGGATATTCAATGCATATTGTACAAGGAATATACAAGGGATATCAGGGAATATTAGAGAATATACAAATACAATTAAATATATATATATAAATAAATATATATATTCGGTTTAATCTGGCCCTTCACAACAATTATTATTATTATTATTATTATTATTATTATTATTATTATTATTATTATTATTATTATTATTATTATTATTATTATTATTATTATTATTATTATTATTATTAATTATTAATTATTATTATTATTATTATTATTATTATTATTATTATTATTATTATTATTATTATTATTATTATTATTATTATTATTATTGTACTGTTATGTTCTGTTTTATGTATGAAAAGAAAAGAAAAGAAAAACTAATAATAATTGTATTACTGTGCATGACATCCCTAGTACAGTGGTTGTCAAACATTTGGGTCCAAACTGTTCCCTAGCAACAGACACCGTCTACAACCGATGTCTAAGTTGTACCCGCTGTCTGCTTGTCTCTTCCCAGGTTCGCATGGGCTTGATGAGGCCTGACTACTTCAGTAGCAACGTCCAGAACAACCCTGTGGTGAGGGACAGCCACGACTGCAGGCCCCTCATCCTCAGCGTCCTGAACCCCCCTGGCTCCGACAGGCTCCCAAACCCCCTGATGCGCCCACGCCTGCCCCAGGAGGTCCTATTGGCCATCGGAGGCTGCGGTGGCGGCATCCTGACCATGGAGGCTTACGATATCCGAGCCGGTGGATGGATGGACGTGAGCGTTGAGGGGGAGAGTCCCCGGGTCTGCCACGGCACCGCTTATCTCCACGGTCTGGTCTACTGCGTCGGTGGCTGAGTGTGGTACGACAGAAAGGCTCTCAACAGTGTGCGCAGGTTCAACCCCGTCACTCGCAGCTGGCTGCAGGCCGCTCCCATGCACTCACGCCGCTGTCAGCTCAGCGTGGTCGTGTTGGACGGCTGTATCTACGCCATGGGAGGGTGGGACGGACACGCGCTGAACACCGCCGAGCGCTACGAGCCTGAAACCAACCAGTGGACAGTGATCTCACCCATGCTGGAGCACAGGCCCTGCGCCGGGGCAGCATCCCTCCAGGGCAAGGTGGGTGGAACTGAGGGACACAGGGTGCTAGATGAACACAAGGAACGTTAGATCAGAAATCATAAATGTCTTTATTGCCAAATAAGCTTGCACATACAAAATATGTGTCTGGGTCCTTTGGTGCATCAACATTAACAGACAATTAAAGTAGAATGAAATCAAATGGAATATATAAACTAAATTAGAATATTCTTTCTTATTACAGGTTTACATCTGTGGTGGCTTCAACAGGGAGGAGGCTCTGCTCACAGCTGAGTGCTACAGCCCAGACACCGACCAGTGAGCAGCAGGCGTTACGGAGTGGGAGTCGCTGCATACAGAGGACATGTCTATGCGGTAGGTGCACACGGAGACAAATGCTTTATACTAGATATTTTTATAGATATATATAATTTGACTTGCAATGCTTCTGTGATGCCCTCATTTCCCTAAATGGATTAATACAGTGTCTGCCTGCCTGAGCCACACACTAAAACATTCCTCTCATGTGTCCTGTCCTCAGGTGGGAGGGTGGGACGGTAGACACGACCTGCGTAGCGCGGAGGCCTACAGCCCCTTGACTGACTCCTGGAGCGCCCTGCCCAACATGCTCACCCCCCGCAGCGACTTTGGCATCGCGGTGCTGGACGACCTGCTCTTCGTGGTCGGAGGCTCCTCCAATGGCTACACCTCCCCCACCCTCAACGTGGAGCACTACGACCAGAGCAGCGACAAGTGGACTGTAGCCGAGGACATGAAGATCCCGCGCTGTGGCCTAAGCTGCTGCATAATGCATGGCCTGCCATTTTACATGAGCCAGTACGCTGCTCCCCGTGGAGGAGGAGGAGGAGGAGGAGGAGGAGGAGGAGCAGGAGGAAGAGGAGGAGGATGAGGAGAAGGAGGAGGAGGAGGAAGATGAGGAAGAGTAGGAACAGGAGCAGGAGGATGAGGAGGAAGAGGAGGAGGAGGACATTTACATTTAGTAATTTAGCTGACGCTTTTATCCAAAGCGACTTACAAGTTCTGTACGACAAGTCATCAGGAAGGGCACAACTCTATCAGCTGAGCAACAATGTTCATCAAAGTGTTGAGTGCTACAGTGTAGGTTAGTTTATTAGGACAAGTGCATGACAGTACGGTTAGTTAGGGTTAGATTTTTTTTTTTTTTTTTTTAATTCAGATAATGGTTGAAGAAGTGCGTCTTTAGTCGACGGCGAAAGATTGGACGTGTTTCGGCTGTCCTAACTGGGGTGGGTAGTTCATTCCACCATTGTGGGGCAAGGACTGAGAATAGGCGACTTCTCTTTGATGACCCTCCCGGAGCTTGGATAGGAGTAGGTCTGAAGCGGCCAGAAGATGCAGAGCGTAGGGGTCTTGAGGGTGTGTAGTTAGAGACCATTGACCGGAGGTAGGCGGGAGCGGTTCCCTTTGCCGCACGGTATGCTAGGTTGAGGGCCTTGAAGCGGATTCGTGCAGCAATGGGGAGCCAGTGCAGGTCCCTAAGAAGTGGGGTGACATGGGCCGACTTCGGTAGGTTTGAGATCAGGTTCTGAATGAGTTGAAGAGGCTTAGTGGCAGTGGCCGGGAGGCCAGCGAGCAGTGCGTTGCAGTAGTTGAGGCGGGAGATGACTGTTGATTGGAGGAGGAGTTGGTGGCTTCTTTTGTCAGGAAGGGGCGGCTCCTTCTGACGTTGCTCAGGAGGAATCTGCAGGTTCTGGTTGTCGCTGCAATGTGAGCAGAGAAGTTCAACTGGTCATCGAGGACAACACCAAGGTTCTTGGCGGTCGGGGACGCGGTCACAGCTGCATTCTCGACTGTGATGGAAAGGTCGGTCAGGGGGGAGGATTTGGCCGGCAGGTGGAGCAATTCTGTTTTGCTTAGGTTCAGTTTGAGGTGGTTGGTCGTCATCCAGGCGGAGATGTCGGACAGACAGGCCGAGATCCGCTTAGAGACGTGGATATCTGAGGGAGGGAAGGAGAGGAAGAGTTGAGACGTGATAATGTTACCCAGTGATTTAGTGTAGAGGGAGAAGAGAAGGGGTCCTAGAACCGAGCCCTGGGGGACACCCGTCCGCAGGGGGCGGGTGGCCGGCACGGTCCCTCTCCATGACACTTGGTAGGAGCGGTCATTGACGTATGATGTCAGCCATGTCAGCGCTGAGCCAGCCACTCCCATTTCTGCGAGGGCCGCGAGGAGGATCTGATGGTTGACTGTGTCAAAGGCTGCAGATAGATCTAGGAGAATCAGGACAGAGGAGAGGCCTTTCGTTTTTGCTAAGTGAAGTGCCTCTGTGACCGCAATGAGGGCCGTTTCTGTGGAGTGGCCAGTCCGGAAGCCAGACTGATTAGGGTCTAGGAGGTCATTCTGTAAGAGATAAGCTGTAAGTTGGTTGGATACAGCACGTTCAAGTGTTTTTGAAAGGAAGGAGAGAAGAGAGACAGGACTGGCTTGTTTTAGGGAGGTGGGGACCACCCCAGAGTTGAGTGAGGAGTTGATGGTTGCAGTTAGGAATGGGAGGATGTCCGGTACTATGGTCTGGAGGAGTGGGGAGGGTAGCTGGTCCAGCTGGCATGTAGTCGGACGGTTCGACGTTACCAGTGTCAGGGTCTCGGCTTCTGTAATGGGAGAGAAAGATGACAGAGTGAAGGATGAGGTTCTCGATTCAGCATTTGGAATGGGTGGGGGTTGGGAGAAGGAGCTGCGGATGTTCTCCACTCTTTCCTCAAAGAAGATTGCGAAGTC
Source organism: Notolepis coatsorum (assembly GCF_963971535.1). Lineage (NCBI taxonomy): Eukaryota > Metazoa > Chordata > Actinopteri > Aulopiformes > Paralepididae > Notolepis > Notolepis coatsorum. The sequence goes on along the minus strand of NC_140169.1, from coordinate 44,486,128 downwards.
TTCGGCAGAGAAAGATGAGGAAAGCCAACTCGCTAGACTTCAAAAGACATCTCTTTGCTCAGGCATTTCAATGAAACATCAGGGATATCCTGACAAATTGTACCTTACCTGCACTATTCTAACCCATACCTACTTTCATACACTTCCAATCAAATTCATGTGTCGGTTCTATGCAAATTATATCTCACTACCTCCTATGCACTGTCATTTAAGAGCACTGCTCTGTTGTAAATCAAAACTGAACTTTGTAAAGAAACTCAAAGTTAGGAGCGATTGATTGATTGATTGAAAACTTTATTAACAGATTGCAGAATGGGTACAATACAGTACAGCTCAATACACACAATTGTTAAGGGGATGCAGACCAGAGAAAGACTTTCGTCTTGTTTACATCAGGGTCCCCCATTTTCAATTCATCAGGACATATATGACATACATGACATACAGATAGTCAGTACTGCTACATCTATACATTTATGACATACCAGATTTGCAAATACAGTACTGTTTGTGATACAGAAGGAGTCAGGAAAAGGGAGTATATACATTTGACGTAGAAACTGTACATTGGAGGAGGTTGGGTGGGGGGGGTTGGGTACACTGGGATATTGACAACCATACTGGGTAATCTACATTGGAGGTGGTTGGGGGGGGGGGGGCACACTGTATAAACAAGCAAAACTGTACATTGAGGGGGGGGGGAGACACTGTACAAACAAACAAAATTGTACATTGGACTATTGACAAAACCATACTAGGTAAATGACTGTACATTGGAGGGGGTTGGGTTAGGATATTTACAGGGGCCAGTGTTGAATTGCAGTCTCCCGTAGGTGTCCCTTGAGAGAGGTTTTGAAAGTGGGTAGTGATCCACATTCCTTTACAGCTTTGGGTAGGGCGTTCCACATTGATGTGGCATAATTGCGAAACGTGTTTAGTCCCTTATTTGAGCCGAATCTGGGTTTAACATGATTTGTGGAGCTCCCTCTGGTGTTGTGATCGTGGTATTCACTGACCTTTGGGAAGTATTTTGACATGTACATGGGTACCTTGGTCGTGTAGTGTATCTTGTAGACCAGGCCCATTGCAAGTTGCTGTACTCTGTCGTCTACTCTAAGCCATCCTAGGTTGTCAAAGTGGGCAGGGGTGAGGTGGGTTCTAGGTGCTCTGTTGTTGTGAGCGACGCACTGCTCTGTTGTTCTAAAAGGTAATTTAGAACTGTACTTTGTAAAGAAACTCAGTGTTAAGAGCGATGGACTGCTCTGTTGTATGTTAGAGCGATGGACTGCTCTGTTGTATGTTAGAGCGATGGACTGCTCTGTTGTATGTTAGAGTGATGAACTGCTCTGTTGTATGTTAGAGCGATGAACTGCTCTGTTGTATGTTAGAGCGATGGACTGCTCTGTTGTATGTTAGAGCGATGAACTGCTCTGTTGTATGTTAGAGCGATGGACTGCTCTGTTGTATGTTAGAGTGATGGACTGCTCTGTTGTATGTTAGAGCGATGGACTGCTCTGTTGTATGTTAGAGCGATGCTCTGTTGTATGTTAGAGTGATGGACTGCTCTGTTGTATGTTAGAGCGATGGACTGCTCTGTTGTATGTTAGAGAGACGGACTGCTCTGTTGTATGTTAGAGTGATGCTCTGTTGTATGTTAGAGGGACGGACTGCTATGTTGTATGTTAGAGCGACGGACTGCTATGTTGTATGTTAGAGCGATGGACTGCTCTGTTGTATGTTAGAGAGACGGACTGCTCTGTTGTATGTTAGAGCGATGCTCTGTTGTATGTTAGAGCGACGGACTGCTCTGTTGTATGTTAGAGCGACGGACTGCTCTGTTGTATGTTAGAGCGACGGACTGCTCTGTTGTATGTTAGAGCGACGGACTGCTCTGTTGTATGTTAGAGTGATGGACTGCTCTGTTGTATGTTAGAGCGACGGACTGCTCTGTTGTATGTTAGAGCGATGCTCTGTTGTATGTTAGAGTGATGGACTGCTCTGTTGTATGTTAGAGCGACGGACTGCTCTGTTGTATGTTAGAGCGATGGACTGCTCTGTTGTATGTTAGAGCGACAGACTGCTCTGTTGTATGTTAGAGCGATGGACTGCTCTGTTGTATGTTAGAGCGACGGACTGCTCTGTTGTATGTTAGAGCGATGGACTGCCCTGTTGTATGTTAGAGCGACGGACTGCTCTGTTGTATGTTAGAGCGATGGACTGCTCTGTTGTATGTTAGAGCGACGGACTGCTCTGTTGTATGTTAGAGTGATGGACTGCTCTGTTGTATGTTAGAGCGACGGACTGCTCTGTTGTATGTTAGAGTGATGGACTGCCCTGTTGTATGTTAGAGAGACGGACTGCTCTGTTGTATGTTAGAGTGATGCTCTGTTGTATGTTAGAGCGACGGACTGCTCTGTTGTATGTTAGAGCGATGCTCTGTTGTATGTTAGAGCGACGGACTGCTCTGTTGTATGTTAGAGTGATGCTCTGTTGTATGTTAGAGCGATGGACTGCTCTGTTGTATGTTAGAGTGATGGACTGCTCTGTTGTATGTTAGAGCGACGGACTGCTCTGTTGTATGTTAGAGCGACGGACTGCTCTGTTGTATGTTAGAGTGATGGACTGCTCTGTTGTATGTTAGAGCGACGGACTGCTCTGTTGTATGTTAGAGCGATGCTCTGTTGTATGTTAGAGCGACGGACTGCTCTGTTGTATGTTAGAGTGATGCTCTGTTGTATGTTAGAGCGACGGACTGCTCTGTTGTATGTTAGAGCGATGGACTGCTCTGTTGTATGTTAGAGTGATGCTCTGTTGTATGTTAGAGTGATGCTCTGTTGTATGTTAGAGCGACGGACTGCTCTGTTGTATGTTAGAGCGATGCTCTGTTGTATGTTAGAGTGATGGACTGCTATGTTGTATGTTAGAGCGATGCTCTGTTGTATGTTAGAGCGACGGACTGCTCTGTTGTATGTTAGGGCGACGGACTGCTCTGTTGTATGTTAGAGCGACGGACTGCTCTGTTGTATGTTAGAGCGACGGACTGCTCTGTTGTATGTTAGAGCGATGGACTGCTCTGTTGTATGTTAGAGTGATGGACTGCTCTGTTGTATGTTAGAGCGACGGACTGCTCTGTTGTATGTTAGAGCGATGCTCTGTTGTATGTTAGAGTGATGCTCTGTTGTATGTTAGAGCGACGGACTGCTCTGTTGTATGTTAGAGCGATGCTCTGTTGTATGTTAGAGCGATGCACTGCTCTGTTGTATGTTAGAGCGACGGACTGCTCTGTTGTATGTTAGAGCGATGCTCTGTTGTATGTTAGAGCGACGGACTGCTCTGTTGTATGTTAGAGCGATGGACTGCTCTGTTGTATGTTAGAGCGACGGACTGCTCTGTTGTATGTTAGAGCGATGCTCTGTTGTATGTTAGAGCGATGCACTGCTCTGTTGTATGTTAGAGCGACGGACTGCTCTGTTGTATGTTAGAGTGATGCTCTGTTGTATGTTAGAGCGATGGACTGCTCTGTTGTATGTTAGAGTGATGGACTGCTCTGTTGTATGTTAGAGCGACGGACTGCTCTGTTGTATGTTAGAGCGACGGACTGCTCTGTTGTATGTTAGAGTGATGGACTGCTCTGTTGTATGTTAGAGCGACGGACTGCTCTGTTGTATGTTAGAGCGATGCTCTGTTGTATGTTAGAGCGACGGACTGCTCTGTTGTATGTTAGAGTGATGCTCTGTTGTATGTTAGAGCGACGGACTGCTCTGTTGTATGTTAGAGCGATGGACTGCTCTGTTGTATGTTAGAGTGATGCTCTGTTGTATGTTAGAGTGATGCTCTGTTGTATGTTAGAGCGACGGACTGCTCTGTTGTATGTTAGAGCGATGCTCTGTTGTATGTTAGAGTGATGGACTGCTATGTTGTATGTTAGAGCGATGCTCTGTTGTATGTTAGAGCGACGGACTGCTCTGTTGTATGTTAGGGCGACGGACTGCTCTGTTGTATGTTAGAGCGACGGACTGCTCTGTTGTATGTTAGAGCGACGGACTGCTCTGTTGTATGTTAGAGCGATGGACTGCTCTGTTGTATGTTAGAGTGATGGACTGCTCTGTTGTATGTTAGAGCGACGGACTGCTCTGTTGTATGTTAGAGCGATGCTCTGTTGTATGTTAGAGTGATGCTCTGTTGTATGTTAGAGCGACGGACTGCTCTGTTGTATGTTAGAGCGATGCTCTGTTGTATGTTAGAGCGATGCACTGCTCTGTTGTATGTTAGAGCGACGGACTGCTCTGTTGTATGTTAGAGCGATGCTCTGTTGTATGTTAGAGCGACGGACTGCTCTGTTGTATGTTAGAGCGATGGACTGCTCTGTTGTATGTTAGAGCGACGGACTGCTCTGTTGTATGTTAGAGCGATGCTCTGTTGTATGTTAGAGCGATGCACTGCTCTGTTGTATGTTAGAGCGACGGACTGCTCTGTTGTATGTTAGAGCGACGGACTGCTCTGTTGTATGTTAGAGCGATGGACTGCTCTGTTGTATGTTAGAGCGACGGACTGCTCTGTTGTATGTTAGAGAGACGGACTGCTCTGTTGTATGTTAGAGCGATGCTCTGTTGTATGTTAGAGCGATGCTCTGTTGTATGTTAGAGCGATGGACTGCTCTGTTGTATGTTAGAGTGATGGACTGCTCTGTTGTATGTTAGAGCGACGGACTGCTCTGTTGTATGTTAGAGTGACGGACTGCTCTGTTGTATGTTAGAGCGATGGACTGCTCTGTTGTATGTTAGAGCGATGGACTGCTCTGTTGTATGTTAGAGCGATGGACTGCTCTGTTGTATGTTAGAGCGACGGACTGCTCTGTTGTATGTTAGAGCGACGGACTGCTCTGTTGTATGTTAGAGAGATGGACTGCTCTGTTGTATGTTAGAGCGACGGACTGCTCTGTTGTATGATAGAGCGACGGACTGCTTTGTTGTATGTTAGAGCGATGGACTGCTCTGTTGTATGTTAGAGCGACGGACTGCTCTGTTGTATGTTAGAGCGATGCTCTGTTGTATGTTAGAGCGATGGACTGCTCTGTTGTATGTTAGAGCGATGGACTGCTCTGTTGTATGTTAGAGCGACGGACTGCTCTGTTGTATGTTAGAGGGATGCTCTGTTGTATGTTAGAGCGACTGACTGCTCTGTTGTATGTTAGAGCGACGGACTGCTCTGTTGTATGTTAGAGCGACGGACTGCTCTGTTGTATGTTAGAGCGATGCTCTGTTGTATGTTAGAGCGATGCTCTGTTGTATGTTAGAGCGAAGGACTGCTCTGTTGTATGTTAGAGTGATGGACTGCTCTGTTGTATGTTAGAGCGATGGACTGCTCTGTTGTATGTTAGAGTGATGCACTACTCTGTTGTATGTTAGAGCGACGGACAGCTCTGTTGTATGTTAGAGCGATGGACTGCTCTGTTGTATGTTAGAGTGATGGACTGCTCTGTTGTATGTTAGAGAGATGCTCTGTTGTATGTTAGAGCGATGGACTGCTCTGTTGTATGTTAGAGCGACGGACTGCTCTGTTGTATGTTAGAGCGACGGACTGCTCTGTTGTATGTTAGAGTGATGCCCTGTTGTATGTTAGAGCGACGGACTGCTCTGTTGTATGTTAGAGTGATGGACTGCTCTGTTGTATGTTAGAGTGATGGACTGCTCTGTTGTATGTTAGAGTGATGGACTGCTCTGTTGTATGTTAGAGCGATGGACTGCTCTGTTGTATGTTAGAGCGATGGACTGCTCTGTTGTATGTTAGAGCGATGCTCTGTTGTATGTTAGAGCGATGCTCTGTTGTATGTTAGAGTGATGGACTGCTCTGTTGTATGTTAGAGCGATGCTCTGTTGTATGTTAGAGCGACGGACTGCTCTGTTGTATGTTAGAGCGACGGACTGCTCTGTTGTATGTTAGAGCGATGGACTGCTCTGTTGTATGTTAGAGCGATGGACTGCTCTGTTGTATGTTAGAGCGATGCTCTGTTGTATGTTAGAGCGACGGACTGCTCTGTTGTATGTTAGAGCGATGCTCTGTTGTATGTTAGAGCGACGGACTGCTCTGTTGTATGTTAGAGCGATGCACTGCTCTGTTGTATGTTAGAGCGATGGACTGCTCTGTTGTATGTTAGAGCGACGGACTGCTCTGTTGTATGTTAGAGCGATGGACTGCTCTGTTGTATGTTAGAGCGATGGACTGCTCTGTTGTATGTTAGAGCGACGGACTGCTCTGTTGTATGTTAGAGCGATGGACTGCTCTGTTGTATGTTAGAGCGACGGACTGCTCTGTTGTATGTTAGAGCGACGGACTGCTCTGTTGTATGTTAGAGCGACGGACTGCTCTGTTGTATGTTAGAGCGATGGACTGCTCTGTTGTATGTTAGAGCGACGGACTGCTCTGTTGTATGTTAGAGTGATGGACTGTTGTATGTTAGAGTGACGGACTGCTCTGTTGTATGTTAGAGCGACGGACTGCTCTGTTGTATGTTAGAGCGACGGACTGCTCTGTTGTATGTTAGAGCGACGGACTGCTCTGTTGTATGTTAGAGCGATGGACTGCTCTGTTGTATGTTAGAGCGACGGACTGCTCTGTTGTATGATAGAGCGACGGACTGCTTTGTTGTATGTTAGAGCGATGGACTGCTCTGTTGTATGTTAGAGCGACGGACTGCTCTGTTGTATGTTAGAGCGATGCTCTGTTGTATGTTAGAGCGACGGACTGCTCTGTTGTATGTTAGAGCGATGGACTGCTCTGTTGTATGTTAGAGCGACGGACTGCTCTGTTGTATGTTAGAGGGATGATCTGTTGTATGTTAGAGCGACGGACTGCTCTGTTGTATGTTAGAGCGACGGACTGCTCTGTTGTATGTTAGAGCGACGGACTGCTCTGTTGTATGTTAGAGCGATGCTCTGTTGTATGTTAGAGCGATGCTCTGTTGTATGTTAGAGCGACGGACTGCTCTGTTGTATGTTAGAGTGATGGACTGCTCTGTTGTATGTTAGAGCGATGGACTGCTCTGTTGTATGTTAGAGTGATGCACTACTCTGTTGTATGTTAGAGCGACGGACTGCTCTGTTGTATGTTAGAGCGATGGACTGCTCTGTTGTATGTTAGAGTGATGGACTGCTCTGTTGTATGTTAGAGAGATGCTCTGTTGTATGTTAGAGCGATGGACTGCTCTGTTGTATGTTAGAGCGACGGACTGCTCTGTTGTATGTTAGAGCGACGGACTGCTCTGTTGTATGTTAGAGTGATGCCCTGTTGTATGTTAGAGCGACGGACTGCTCTGTTGTATGTTAGAGTGATGGACTGCTCTGTTGTATGTTAGAGTGATGGACTGCTCTGTTGTATGTTAGAGTGATGGACTGCTCTGTTGTATGTTAGAGCGATGGACTGCTCTGTTGTATGTTAGAGCGATGGACTGCTCTGTTGTATGTTAGAGCGATGCTCTGTTGTATGTTAGAGCGATGCTCTGTTGTATGTTAGAGTGATGGACTGCTCTGTTGTATGTTAGAGCGATGCTCTGTTGTATGTTAGAGCGACGGACTGCTCTGTTGTATGTTAGAGCGACGGACTGCTCTGTTGTATGTTAGAGCGATGGACTGCTCTGTTGTATGTTAGAGCGATGGACTGCTCTGTTGTATGTTAGAGCGACGGACTGCTCTGTTGTATGTTAGAGCGACGGACTGCTCTGTTGTATGTTAGAGCGATGCTCTGTTGTATGTTAGAGCGACGGACTGCTCTGTTGTATGTTAGAGCGATGCACTGCTCTGTTGTATGTTAGAGCGATGGACTGCTCTGTTGTATGTTAGAGCGACGGACTGCTCTGTTGTATGTTAGAGCGATGGACTGCTCTGTTGTATGTTAGAGCGATGGACTGCTCTGTTGTATGTTAGAGCGACGGACTGCTCTGTTGTATGTTAGAGCGATGGACTGCTCTGTTGTATGTTAGAGCGACGGACTGCTCTGTTGTATGTTAGAGCGACGGACTGCTCTGTTGTATGTTAGAGCGACGGACTGCTCTGTTGTATGTTAGAGCGATGGACTGCTCTGTTGTATGTTAGAGCGACGGACTGCTCTGTTGTATGTTAGAGTGATGGACTGTTGTATGTTAGAGTGACGGACTGCTCTGTTGTATGTTAGAGCGATGGACTGCTCTGTTGTATGTTAGAGCGACGGACTGTTGTATGTTAGAGTGACGGACTGCTCTGTTGTATGTTAGAGCGATGGACTGCTCTGTTGTATGTTAGAGCGATGGACTGCTCTGTTGTATGTTAGAGTGACGGACTGCTCTGTTGTATGTTAGAGCGATGGACTGCTCTGTTGTATGTTAGAGCGATGGACTGCTCTGTTGTATGTTAGAGCGATGGACTGCTCTGTTGTATGTTAGAGCGACGGACTGTTGTATGTTAGAGTGACGGACTGCTCTGTTGTATGTTAGAGCGACGGACTGCTCTGTTGTATGTTAGAGCGATGGACTGCTCTGTTGTATGTTAGAGCGATGCTCTGTTGTATGTTAGAGCGATGGACTGCTCTGTTGTATGTTAGAGCGACGGACTGCTCTGTTGTATGTTAGAGCGACTGACTGCTCTGTTGTATGTTAGAGCGATGGACTGCTCTGTTGTATGTTAGAGCGACGGACTGCTCTGTTGTATGTTAGAGCGACGGACTGCTCTGTTGTATGTTAGAGTGATGCCCTGTTGTATGTTAGAGCGACGGACTGCTCTGTTGTATGTTAGAGCGACGGACTGCTCTGTTGTATGTTAGAGCGACGGACTGCTCTGTTGTATGTTAGAGCGACGGACTGCTCTGTTGTATGTTAGAGCGACGGACTGCTCTGTTGTATGTTAGAGCGATGGACTGCTCTGTTGTATGTTAGAGCGATGGACTGCTCTGTTGTATGTTAGAGCGATGGACTGCTCTGTTGTATGTTAGAGAGACGGACTGCTCTGTTGTATGTTAGAGCGACGGACTGCTCTGTTGTATGTTAGAGAGACGGACTGCTCTGTTGTATGTTAGAGCGATGGACTGCTCTGTTGTATGTTAGAGTGATGCTCTGTTGTATGTTAGAGTGATGGACTGCTCTGTTGTATGTTAGAGCGATGCTCTGTTGTATGTTAGAGCGATGGACTGCTCTGTTGTATGTTAGAGCGACGGACTGCTCTGTTGTATGTTAGAGCGACGGACTGCTCTGTTGTATGTTAGAGAGATGGACTGCTCTGTTGTATGTTAAGAGCGACGGACTGCTCTGTTGTATGTTAGAGCGACGGACTGCTCTGTTGTATGTTAGAGCGACGGACTGCTCTGTTGTATGTTAGAGCGATGGACTGCTCTGTTGTATGTTAGAGCGACGGACTGCTCTGTTGTATGTTAGAGAGATGGACTGCTCTGTTGTATGTTAGAGCGACGGACTGCTCTGTTGTATGTTAGAGCGATGGACTGCTCTGTTGTATGTTAGAGCGACGGACTGCTCTGTTGTATGTTAGAGCGACGGACTGCTCTGTTGTATGTTAGAGCGATGCTCTGTTGTATGTTAGAGCGACGGACTGCTCTGTTGTATGTTAGAGCGATGGACTGCTCTGTTGTATGTTAGAGAGATGGACTGCTCTGTTGTATGTTAGAGCGACGGACTGCTCTGTTGTATGTTAGAGCGATGCTCTGTTGTATGTTAGAGTGATGGACTGCTCTGTTGTATGTTAGAGTGATGGACTGCTCTGTTGTATGTTAGAGCGACGGACTGCTCTGTTGTATGTTAGAGCGACGGACTGCTCTGTTGTATGTTAGAGCGACGGACTGCTCTGTTGTATGTTAGAGTGATGCTCTGTTGTATGTTAGAGCGATGGACTGCTCTGTTGTATGTTAGAGCGACGGACTGCTCTGTTGTATGTTAGAGCGATGCTCTGTTGTATGTTAGAGTGATGGACTGCTCTGTTGTATGTTAGAGCGATGGACTGCTCTGTTGTATGTTAGAGCGATGGACTGCTCTGTTGTATGTTAGAGCGATGGACTGCTCTGTTGTATGTTAGAGCGATGGACTGCTCTGTTGTATGTTAGAGCGATGGACTGCTCTGTTGTATGTTAGAGCGATGGACTGCTCTGTTGTATGTTAGAGCGATGGACTGCTCTGTTGTATGTTAGAGCGATGGACTGCTCTGTTGTATGTTAGAGCGATGGACTGCTCTGTTGTATGTTAGAGAGACGGACTGCTCTGTTGTATGTTAGAGTGATGGACTGCTCTGTTGTATGTTAGAGCGACGGACTGCTCTGTTGTATGTTAGAGCGACGGACTGCTCTGTTGTATGTTAGAGCGATGGACTGCTCTGTTGTATGTTAGAGCGACGGACTGCTCTGTTGTATGTTAGAGAGATGGACTGCTCTGTTGTATGTTAGAGCGACGGACTGCTCTGTTGTATGTTAGAGCGATGGACTGCTCTGTTGTATGTTAGAGCGACGGACTGCTCTGTTGTATGTTAGAGCGACGGACTGCTCTGTTGTATGTTAGAGCGATGCTCTGTTGTATGTTAGAGCGACGGACTGCTCTGTTGTATGTTAGAGCGATGGACTGCTCTGTTGTATGTTAGAGAGATGGACTGCTCTGTTGTATGTTAGAGCGACAGACTGCTCTGTTGTATGTTAGAGCGATGCTCTGTTGTATGTTAGAGTGATGGACTGCTCTGTTGTATGTTAGAGTGATGGACTGCTCTGTTGTATGTTAGAGCGACGGACTGCTCTGTTGTATGTTAGAGCGACGGACTGCTCTGTTGTATGTTAGAGCGACGGACTGCTCTGTTGTATGTTAGAGTGATGCTCTGTTGTATGTTAGAGCGATGGACTGCTCTGTTGTATGTTAGAGCGACGGACTGCTCTGTTGTATGTTAGAGCGATGCTCTGTTGTATGTTAGAGTGATGGACTGCTCTGTTGTATGTTAGAGCGATGGACTGCTCTGTTGTATGTTAGAGCGATGGACTGCTCTGTTGTATGTTAGAGCGATGGACTGCTCTGTTGTATGTTAGAGCGATGGACTGCTCTGTTGTATGTTAGAGCGATGGACTGCTCTGTTGTATGTTAGAGCGATGGACTGCTCTGTTGTATGTTAGAGCGATGGACTGCTCTGTTGTATGTTAGAGCGATGGACTGCTCTGTTGTATGTTAGAGCGATGGACTGCTCTGTTGTATGTTAGAGCGATGGACTGCTCTGTTGTATGTTAGAGCGATGGACTGCTCTGTTGTATGTTAGAGAGACGGACTGCTCTGTTGTATGTTAGAGTGATGGACTGCTCTGTTGTATGTTAGAGCGACGGACTGCTCTGTTGTATGTTAGAGCGATGGACTGCTCTGTTGTATGTTAGAGCGATGGACTGCTCTGTTGTATGTTAGAGTGATGGACGGCTCTGTTGTATGTTAGAGTGATGGACTGCTCTGTTGTATGTTAGAGCGACGGACTGCTCTGTTGTATGTTAGAGCGATGCACTGCTCTGTTGTATGTTAGAGTGATGGACTGCTCTGTTGTATGTTAGAGCGATGGACTGCTCTGTTGTATGTTAGAGCGATGGACTGCTCTGTTGTGTGTTAGAGCGATGGACTGCTCTGTTGTATGTTAGAGCGATGCTCTGTTGTATGTTAGAGCGATGGACTGCTCTGTTGTATGTTAGAGCGATGCTCTGTTGTATGTTAGAGCGATGGACTGCTCTGTTGTATGTTAGAGCGATGCACTGCTCTGTTGTATGTTAGAGTGATGGACTGCTCTGTTGTATGTTAGAGCGATGGACTGCTCTGTTGTATGTTAGAGCGACGGACTGCTCTGTTGTATGTTAGAGTGATGGACTGCTCTGTTGTATGTTAGAGCGACGGACTGCTCTGTTGTATGTTAGAGTGATGGACTGCTCTGTTGTATGTTAGAGCGATGGACTGCTCTGTTGTATGTTAGAGCGACGGACTGCTCTGTTGTATGTTAGAGCGATGGACTGCTCTGTTGTATGTTAGAGCGATGGACTGCTCTGTTGTATGTTAGAGCGATGGACTGCTCTGTTGTATGTTAGAGTGATGGACTGCTCTGTTGTATGTTAGAGTGATGGACTGCTCTGTTGTATGTTAGAGCGACGGACTGCTCTGTTGTATGTTAGAGCGATGGACTGCTCTGTTGTATGTTAGAGCGATGCACTGCTCTGTTGTATGTTAGAGTGATGGACTGCTCTGTTGTATGTTAGAGCGATGGACTGCTCTGTTGTATGTTAGAGCGATGGACTGCTCTGTTGTATGTTAGAGCGATGGACTGCTCTGTTGTATGTTAGAGCAATGCTCTGTTGTATGTTAGAGCGATGGACTGCTCTGTTGTATGTTAGAGCGATGCTCTGTTGTATGTTAGAGCGATGGACTGCTCTGTTGTATGTTAGAGCGATGCACTGCTCTGTTGTATGTTAGAGTGATGGACTGCTCTGTTGTATGTTAGAGCGATGGACTGCTCTGTTGTATGTTAGAGCGACGGACTGCTCTGTTGTATGTTAGAGTGATGCTCTGTTGTATGTTAGAGCGATGGACTGCTCTGTTGTATGTTAGAGCGATGGACTGCTCTGTTGTATGTTAGAGCGACGGACTGCTCTGTTGTATGTTAGAGCGATGGACTGCTCTGTTGTATGTTAGAGCGATGCACTGCTCTGTTGTATGTTAGAGTGATGGACTGCTCTGTTGTATGTTAGAGCGATGGACTGCTCTGTTGTATGTTAGAGCGATGGACTGCTCTGTTGTATGTTAGAGTGACGGACTGCTCTGTTGTATGTTAGAGCGACGGACTGCTCTGTTGTATGTTAGAGCGATGGACTGCTCTGTTGTATGTTAGAGCGACGGACTGCTCTGTTGTATGTTAGAGTGATGGACTGCTCTGTTGTATGTTAGAGCGACGGACTGCTCTGTTGTATGTTAGAGCGATGGACTGCTCTGTTGTATGTTAGAGCGACGGACTGCTCTGTTGTATGTTAGAGCGATGGACTGCTCTGTTGTATGTTAGAGCGACGGACTGCTCTGTTGTATGTTAGAGCGATGGACTGCTCTGTTGTATGTTAGAGCGATGCACTGCTCTGTTGTATGTTAGAGTGATGGACTGCTCTGTTGTATGTTAGAGCGATGGACTGCTCTGTTGTATGTTAGAGCGATGGACTGCTCTGTTGTATGTTAGAGTGACGGACTGCTCTGTTGTATGTTAGAGCGACGGACTGCTCTGTTGTATGTTAGAGCGATGGACTGCTCTGTTGTATGTTAGAGCGACGGACTGCTCTGTTGTATGTTAGAGTGATGGACTGCTCTGTTGTATGTTAGAGCGACGGACTGCTCTGTTGTATGTTAGAGCGATGGACTGCTCTGTTGTATGTTAGAGCGACGGACTGCTCTGTTGTATGTTAGAGCGATGGACTGCTCTGTTGTATGTTAGAGCGATGCACTGCTCTGTTGTATGTTAGAGTGATGGACTGCTCTGTTGTATGTTAGAGCGATGGACTGCTCTGTTGTATGTTAGAGCGATGGACTGCTCTGTTGTATGTTAGAGTGACGGACTGCTCTGTTGTATGTTAGAGCGACGGACTGCTCTGTTGTATGTTAGAGCGATGGACTGCTCTGTTGTATGTTAGAGCGACGGACTGCTCTGTTGTATGTTAGAGTGATGGACTGCTCTGTTGTATGTTAGAGCGACGGACTGCTCTGTTGTATGTTAGAGTGATGGACTGCTCTGTTGTATGTTAGAGCGACGGACTGCTCTGTTGTATGTTAGAGCGATGGACTGCTCTGTTGTATGTTAGAGCGACGGACTGCTCTGTTGTATGTTAGAGCGATGGACTGCTCTGTTGTATGTTAGAGCGATGCTCTGTTGTATGTTAGAGCGACGGACTGCTCTGTTGTATGTTAGAGTGACGGACTGCTCTGTTGTATGTTAGAGCGACAGACTGCTCTGTTGTATGTTAGAGCGACGGACTGCTCTGTTGTATGTTAGAGCGATGGACTGCTCTGTTGTATGTTAGAGTGATGGACTGCTCTGTTGTATGTTAGAGCGACGGACTGCTCTGTTGTATGTTAGAGCGACGGACTGCTCTGTTGTATGTTAGAGTGATGGACTGCTCTGTTGTATGTTAGAGAGACGGACTGCTCTGTTGTATGTTAGAGCGACGGACTGCTCTGTTGTATGTTAGAGCGACGGACTGCTCTGTTGTATGTTAGAGCGACGGACTGCTCTGTTGTATGTTAGAGTGACGGACTGCTCTGTTGTATGTTAGAGCGACGGACTGCTCTGTTGTATGTTAGAGCGACGGACTGCTCTGTTGTATGTTAGAGCGATGGACTGCTCTGTTGTATGTTAGAGCGACGGACTGCTCTGTTGTATGTTAGAGAGACGGACTGCTCTGTTGTATGTTAGAGCGATGGACTGCTCTGTTGTATGTTAGAGCGACGGACTGCTCTGTTGTATGTTAGAGCGATGGACTGCTCTGTTGTATGTTAGAGTGATGGACTGCTCTGTTGTATGTTAGATCGACGGACTGCTCTGTTGTATGTTAGAGCGATGGACTGCTCTGTTGTATGTTAGAGCGATGGACTGCTCTGTTGTATGTTAGAGCGACGGACTGCTCTGTTGTATGTTAGAGTGATGGACTGCTCTGTTGTATGTTAGAGCGATGGACTGCTCTGTTGTATGTTAGAGCGATGGACTGCTCTGTTGTATGTTAGAGCGACGGACTGCTCTGTTGTATGTTAGAGCGATGCTCTGTTGTATGTTAGAGCGACGGACTGCTCTGTTGTATGTTAGAGCGATGCTCTGTTGTATGTTAGAGCGATGGACTGCTCTGTTGTATGTTAGAGCGACGGACTGCTCTGTTGTATGTTAGAGCGATGCTCTGTTGTATGTTAGAGCGACGGACTGCTCTGTTGTATGTTAGAGCGATGGACTGCTCTGTTGTATGTTAGAGCGACGGACTGCTCTGTTGTATGTTAGAGCGATGGACTGCTCTGTTGTATGTTAGAGAGATGGACTGCTCTGTTGTATGTTAGAGCGATGCTCTGTTGTATGTTAGAGCGCTGGACTGTTGTATGTTAGAGTGATGGACTGCTCTGTTGTATGTTAGAGCGACAGACTGCTCTGTTGTATGTTAGAGCGATGGACTGTTGTATGTTAGAGTGATGGACTGCTCTGTTGTATGTTAGAGCGACAGACTGCTCTGTTGTATGTTAGAGCGATGGACTGCTCTGTTGTATGTTAGAGCGACGGACTGCTCTGTTGTATGTTAGAGCGACGGACTGCTCTGTTGTATGTTAGAGCGATGCACTACTCTGTTGTATGTTAGAGCGATGGACTGCTCTGTTGTATGTTAGAGTGATGGACTGCTCTGTTGTATGTTAGAGCGATGGACTGCTCTGTTGTATGTTAGAGTGATGGACTGCTCTGTTGTATGTTAGAGTGATGGACTGCTCTGTTGTATGTTAGAGCGACGGACTGCTCTGTTGTATGTTAGAGCGACGGACTGCTCTGTTGTATGTTAGAGAGATGGACTGCTCTGTTGTATGTTAGAGCGATGGACTGCTCTGTTGTATGTTAGAGTGATGGACTGCTCTGTTGTATGTTAGAGCGATGGACTGCTCTGTTGTATGTTAGAGTGATGGACTGCTCTGTTGTATGTTAGAGCGATGGACTGCTCTGTTGTATGTTAGAGCGACGGACTGCTATGTTGTATGTTAGAGCGATGGACTGCTCTGTTGTATGTTAGAGCGACGGACTGCTCTGTTGTATGTTAGAGCGATGGACTGCTCTGTTGTATGTTAGAGCGATGGACTGCTCTGTTGTATGTTAGAGCGACGGACTGCTCTGTTGTATGTTAGAGCGATGGACTGCTCTGTTGTATGTTAGAGCGACGGACTGCTCTGTTGTATGTTAGAGTGATGGACTGCTATGTTGTATGTTAGAGCGACGGACTGCTCTGTTGTATGTTAGAGCGATGGACTGCTCTGTTGTATGTTAGAGCGATGGACTGCTCTGTTGTATGTTAGAGCGATGGACTGCTCTGTTGTATGTTAGAGCGATGGACTGCTCTGTTGTATGTTAGAGCGATGGACTGCTCTGTTGTATGTTATAGTGATGGACTGCTCTGTTGTATGTTAGAGCGACGGACTGCTCTGTTGTATGTTAGAGCGATGGACTGCTCTGTTGTATGTTAGAGCGACGGACTGCTCTGTTGTATGTTAGAGTGATGGACTGCTATGTTGTATGTTAGAGCGATGCTCTGTTGTATGTTAGAGCGACGGACTGCTCTGTTGTATGTTAGAGCGACGGACTGCTCTGTTGTATGTTAGAGCGACGGACTGCTCTGTTGTATGTTAGAGCGATGCTCTGTTGTATGTTAGAGCGACGGACTGCTCTGTTGTATGTTAGAGCGACGGACTGCTCTGTTGTATGTTAGAGCGATGGACTGCTCTGTTGTATGTTAGAGCGACGGACTGCTCTGTTGTATGTTAGAGCGATGCTCTGTTGTATGTTAGAACTTTGTAAAGAAACATAAAGTACTAAGAGCGATACACTGCTCTGTTATATATTTTTTTATTCAACAATCTTATCACACTTTTTTACTGTCCGTTAAATTTTATTATTTTTTGCCTATTTTAAACTGAATCAAACCGCACTTTTTTTACTCTATCTAATCTATTCTATTTTATTATTTGTATTACTGAAGAACTGTGTTTTGCCTTACCTTGCTACCTCTCTATCTCTTTGTATTTAATTTTTTTCTTTTTATGCTTGCTTATGCCTGTATTCTTTTACTGTTGTGAAGCACTTTGAACTGCAACCTCTGTATGAAAAGTGCCATACAAATAAAGTAAAGTAAAGTTACATTATTACATACTGCATGATTCAAATTGTGTAACTAAATCAACTGCTAGAATTGGTTGCACCGTGATTACTTACAGGGTGTAGTAACCTAAATCGTTTCTCCCTCACCCACCCACCCCCTCCTAATGTACAGTCTCCTCCCCACCGTATGTATATATTATCTCGCCACCGTATGTATATTTCTCTCCCACCCACCCACCCCCTCCGAATGTACAGTCCCCTCCCCATCATATGTATATACTCTGTCAGGATCTATGACAGTACTGTATATTTGCATATCGTATATGTCACAAATGTAACAGTACTAAATACCTGTATGTGATGTATGTCCCTATGCCATAAATGTCATGTATGTTGTGTATGTCATAAATGTCACTATATGAATTGAAAATCGGAGACCCTGATGTAAACAAGACGAAAGTCTTTCTCTGGTCTGCATCCCCTTAACAATTGTGTGTATTGAGCCGTACTGTATTGTACCCATTCTGCAATCTGTTAAATAAAGGTTTCATTCATTCATTCATTCATTCATTCATTCATCGTTTGGACATAAGGTCATAACTAAGGCAAGTGATCAAAGAGTTCCAGCATCGTGGTTACCGTGCGCATCAGCTGGCTGGCTGGCTGGCGTGAGTCTCTTGGCATCGTGGCACCTTGCGGTGAAGCTAGATCCATATTGAAATATCATGTAAATTGGGTCTCTGCTGGATCACTGTGTTGCAAAACAGCATGTTAATGAAGGAAGAAATTATGCTGCATGGCAAAACAACTGCTGTTATACCAGTTCAGTTCAGTTCAGTTCAGAGTTTTTATTTGCCACATGGAATAATACAATCATAGTTTCTTCATTAAAAAATCATAAATAGCCATTCCATGGACAAAAGGAGCAGGAAGAAGAATAAATCTTATAATTACCTGCCCCTTATTCCTAAACTAACATGTATTTTCTTAATGGTCGGCGTATAACCTTATTTACACAAATAATCATTTATACCATTATAAAAGAAACACAATCCACAGTTAAACAAGAACAATTTAAATAATAATAATAATGATAAAGAATAAAAAAGAAAAGAAAGAGAAGAGAAAAAAAAGACACTATTCAGATCACATTTTGATTTTCATACTGACTAAATATTTTTTTTTTATACATTTTTTTGAATTGATAAACACTGTTACATCCCTTAAGCTCGCTATGGAGAGAATTCCATAACTTTACACCAATAACTGAAGGACACATCTGTTTAAGTGTGGTACGTGCAAACTGATGTTTAAAATTGTATTTTCTCCTACTAAACTCACTTTCTAAATGAAAAAGATTTTGTAGTTTTTCTGGCAGTGTATTATTTCTTGCCCTAAACATAATTAACATTGTTTGAAACTTAACCATGTCTTCAAGTTTAATTATTCTAGATTTAATAAATAATATATTTGTGTGTTCTCGATAACTCACTTTATGTGTGATTCGTACAGCCCTCTTCTGTAGTATATATAATGGTTTTATATTTGTCCCATAAGTATTCCCCCATACTTCAACACAATAACTGATATAAGGTGAGATGAGTGAGCAGTAGAGTGTTCTCATTGCCTCATACTCCAGGGGTCGCCAATTAGATTTGCCCACGGGCCAGATTTTCCCCAAGCCGTTGCTTCGCGGGCCAGGATCAAAAACAATGGCTAATTTAATATACTGATATTGAAAAAAGACAAACGTTTTTCTCTGGTCTGCATCCCCCCAACAACCGTGTGCACTGCGCCGCACTGCACTGCACCCACTCTGCAATCCGCCAAACAAAGTTCTCACTCATCCATTCATTCATGAACAGCTCTCAGCTGTTGCAGATCCCCTTAACAATTGTGTGTATTGCGCCGTACTGTATTGTACCCATTCTGCAATCTGTTAAATAAAGTTTTCATTCATTCATTCATGAACAGCAGATCAGCTGTTGCAGATCACTGCGGCGGGTGATGAACAGATCAGAAGACAGAATGCATGAAAACACGACTCACCATACCTTGTTTGTTGTTCAGTCCTCCAAAATCCATGTTTGAAACATGTCACATATCCACTCGCCGCCCTCCAATTCCAGATTGGCGTTGAATGCAGCTACTTTATCTGCCAACTTTAACACAGTTGTAATAACAACCATTTCCTCGTTGTTGTTGTCGCCACATATTATGCAGAGAGGACGTCGGCTCGGCACGCAAGAATCACCGATCTGTTGCAATAAACCCGTATTTTAAGTATGGCTCCTGTTTATTAAAAGAAGCGTTATATTTCCCTGTTGCATTTCCCTATCCAAAGATGTTTGTTTTGTTTTTTAACACATTTGTTACTCGCTCCATCTCGAACGCGGAAGTGAAAGTTCGTTAGGGACTATTCCATTGGTTCTCCCAGTCCACGTGACCATTTCTAGCATTTCAATTGGCTATAGTGCTATTGATGACTACCGGTAGATAGATACAGCTTCACAATAAAAGACACCCTGGCGTCCCGAGTGAATATTTCTTGCGCGTAAAATAAATATCATATTCTCAAAATAATCTGACGGGCCAGAAATTATTGCTGGCGGGCCAATGTCGGCCCGCGGGCCGCCTATTGCCGATCCCTGTCATACTCTAACACATCCTTTACTTTATTCATAACAAAAATACTCTTGGACATCTTTTTTTTAACGTGTGCTATGTGCGATTTCCATGTTAATTTATCATCCATAATAACACCAAGAAAACGAAATTCATTAACTCTCTCTATATCAGCTCCATCTATGGTCAGTACTATATTTTCATCTAGTTTTCGATTGCCAAAAATCATAAATTTAGTTTTTTTCAGATTCAGTGATAGCTTATTTACATCAAACCATTTCTTTAGCTTTGTCATTTCATACACAATATATTCAGCTAGTTCCTTTAAATTATTTCCAGAACAAACCAAATTTGTATCATCAGCAAACAAGACAAACTGTAATAGTTTTGAAACATCACAAATATCATTAATATATAAAAGAAAGAGTTTGGGCCCCAAAACCGAACCTTGCGGTACCCCACATTCAATCTTCATGAGCTCAGATTTGACATCTGCCAACTGCACATATTGTTGCCTATTGTGGAGATAACTACTCAACCATTCAAGAACCATTCCTCTCACACCATATGAACGTAATTTAGAAATTAGAATATTATGATCTAAGTAAGTAAGTAAGTATTTATAAAGCACCTTTCATACATGTCATGTAGCTCAAAGTGCTGTACACAATTATAGGCATATATAACGATAAAAGCAATAAAGTCACAGTGATCAGTTAAGATCAATGTTTAAAAAAAATTATAATAATAATAATAATAATAGTAACGTAAAAATGAAAATAACGTAAAAACAGTCATTTGCTTACCAGTTTGGGAGAACAGGTCCGCACAAACATTTCCGCTCAGTGGCAACCGGAAGTGCACTAAACCAATGCACTTGTATGGTAGGTAGCAATGTTTAGCTCTTATAACGCTAGTGTAGTTACGTTTTTATCAGTGGTCATAGTTGGGTCCATAGTGCTTTACCAAGTCCCATGGATCCATCAGTGGCCGTGTATTGTGTGCGTATGTACCCGTTCCCTCATGTGGTCAGTGGCCAGAGTTTGGGTCCATAGTGCTTTACCAAGTCCCATGGACCCATCAGTGGCCGCGTCTTGTGTGCGTATGTACCCTTTCCCTCATCTAAAGAGTTGGGTCCACAAGACTTTTCCAAGCCTTACGGATCCATCAGTGGTCGTGTATTGTGTGCGTATGTACCCGTTCCTTCATCTAAAAAGTTGGGTCCACAAGGCTTATCCTAGCCTCATGGATCCATCAGGTTTTTCCAAGCCATAACTATTTGTAAGCTAGACTGATCTAAGGTATCAAATGCCTTTTTTAAATCGATAAATAATAATACATCTATTTTATATAGCGCTTTTCCAGGTGCTCAAAGACGCTTTACATGGGCAGGAGAGACAAACTATGGCAAAACAAAAAACAGAACAAAAATAATACATGACAAAAATAAAATAACACAGACAGAATTAGAGGTCAAAAGCAAGATTGAAAAGGTGAGTTTTGAGAGCTGATTTAAAAGATGTCAGGGTGTTTGCATCACGGATATGGCTGGGGAGGGCATTCCAGAGGGAGGGGGCAGCAGCAGCAAAGGCCCTGTCGCCCCAGGTCCGGAGCCTGGTCGTGGGAGGTGTCAGGAGGTTGGCATCTGCAGACCTAAGGCGACGGGTGGGCGTGTGACGGTGGAGGAGGTCGGACAGGTAGGGAGGGGCAAGGTTGTTGAGGGCTTTAAATGTGATGAGTAGTATTTTAAAATGTATCCTGTATTTGATTGGAAGCCAGTGGAGGTCGTGGAGGACAGGGGTGATGTGATCAGAGCGACGGGTGGAGGTGAGCATGCGGGCAGCAGAGTTTTGGACATATTGGAGTTTATTGAGGATAGTGTTTGGTGAGCCGTAGAGGATGCTGTTGCAGTAATCTAGTCTTGATGATATGAATGCATGAACCAGTGTTTCAGCAGCGGAGAGTGATAGGGAGGGGCGGAGACGAGCAATGTTCCGGAGGTGGTAGAAGGCCGATTTGGTTATGTGGTTCACATGGCGGAGGAAAGAAAGGGTGGAGTCCAGGATGATGCCAAGGTTACGGACGTGAGTGGAGGGGGATAAACACCCCTATTGTTAATTTCCTTTCCATTTCCATTAGTGAGTATAATTCTGTGACATTGTCTGATTTACACCTACACTAGGAAATGTGTAATTGTGTAAACGTGGTGCAACCATTTTTATTATTTCAGTGGTGCGTAAATCACAACTTAGTAAGAATTGAAGTTATAACTAAGATAAGTTTGAACGTACACACACACAGCTGGTGCAGTAGGCTGCTGTAGTCTTCAGGGTGATCTGGACGGAATAAATATGTGGTGATTAAGTCATAGGCCTGCCCTCCCTGGAGAGTGGGGCCTTTAATTGCAGATTAGAGGAAGGGTTGTGGAGGGTTTAACTGCATCAAACTGACTCAAACTGACTCAAACAGCCGCAATCTGCCTTCGAGGTGTATTTTATATCCTGTTGGAAAGCTGCACGTACATTGTACAAGACTAAATACCATTTAAAAACCTTTACCTACATACAGTGCAGTAATTCAATCATTAAAATGTGTGTGTGCGTGTGTGCGTGTGTGCGTGTGTGTGTGTGTGTATGTGTGTGTGTGTGTGTGTGTGTGTGTGTGTGTGTGTGTGTGTGTGTGACTACTCGGGTAATCCATGCGAGAGCGCAATCTGGGAAGACATTACTCGCGTCCATCCCTAGTTAGAGGTAACGTTGTCATATTTTCGGTTATCCTAGGCATTGTCCAACTAACACCTCTCCCGAAGGCTACCCGGTCATGTCCGCTTCCATTCATTGTGCTAAGCTAGGCTAACGTGCAGCCAGATAGCACAGAGAGGAAACTGGTATCTATCTTCTCGTCTCTCTCTCTGGAGAAGACGGTATACTAAGCTAATTTCCCAAACGTGTTGGCGTGTTCCTTTAAGTCAGCTAACCCGCCTCGGGCCACATGTGTGGGGATCCGTTTGTTCCTTCTTGGCCCAGAACACCTTTCAGACTGGGATCCTTTGATTTAAACAGGAATCCCGAGGCTCCGGGCCGTTCCTAATCATCCGTTCCCCACTGAGCTGCGTCGCAGGCAGCACATGAAAGTGTATCGCCACAGTAGCACAGTAAATGCCTTGGCTGCAGAAGCGCCGGCTGCAACAATAATACATTATGTTCATCCCCTTGGAAAGATCGACTTGACTTAATTAAGGTTTTGCGAAAAGATGGGTTGCCTCAAAGTGCTCGCTGCGTATTACAATGTCGTGACCAATGTGTGCATCCATGGAGTAATTATCATCTGTAATATGATTATATTACAGCCATAGAAGAAACACGTCCATCATCTGTTTCATTATCCAAACGCAGCTTTGCAGTGGAGAGGGATTTGTAGAATAGAACCCATTGGTAAGTTCCTCAAAGCGTATATAAAATGAACAGCAGAACCATTTTGACAGAATACATTATGCTTGGATTTCTCCCTATATTTTTGGCTTAAAGGTTAAAAAAAATGCTGTTAATGGTGTTATAAGTGGTATGACTTTGTTAAAATGAGTGCCGGGTTCGCCTCCCGCTCCTGGGGGATCACCTGTCGCATGTCCTCCCCACCTCCTCTCCCGTTCGCCCCCTCTCCTCCCCCGTCGGTCATGACTGACCATGAAAACGCAATAAATGCTAAAAAAATTATCTTAAAAAAAAATGAAAATGAGTGTTAAATAGCTCTACATTCCAACAGCCATCACTGGTGTCTGATCAGTAACATGGGTCTCCCAGTCCCTCCGCTCTGCAGTAAACAGCCATCACTGATACAGAGTTTCTGGTCAGTAACATGGGTCTCTCAGTCCCTCCGCTCTGCAGTAAACAGTCATCACTGATACAGAGTGTCTGGTCAGTAACATGGGTCTCCCAGTCCCTCCACTCTGCAGTAAACAGTCATCACTGATACAGAGTGTCTGGTCAGTAACATGGGTCTCTCAGTCCCTCCACTCTGCAGTAAACAGCCATCACTGATATAGAGTGTCTGGTCAGTAACATGGGTCTCCCAGTCCCTCCACTCTGCAGTAAACAGCCATCACTGATATAGAGTGTCTGGTCAGTAACATGGGTCTCCCAGTCCCTACTGCTCTGCAGTAAACAGCCATCACTGATATAGAGTGTCTGGTCAGTAACATGGGTCTCCCAGTCCCTCCGCTCTGCAGTTATCTGTCATCACTGATATAGAGTGTCTGGTCAGTAACATGGGTCTCCCAGTCCCTCCACTCTGCAGTAAACAGTCATCACTGATATAGAGTGTCTGGTCAGTCACATGGGTCTCCCAGTCCCTCCACTCTGCAGTAAACAGCCATCACTGATATAGTGTCTGGTCAGTAACATGGGTCTCCCAGTCCCTCCACTCTGCAGTAAACAGCCATCACTGATATAGATGTCTGGTCAGTAACATGGGTCTCCAAGTCCCTCCGCTCTGCAGTAAACAGTCATCACTGACCGGTATGACTGTGTATGAACGAATAATGGACTCTGTGAAGCGCTCTGAGTAAAGAGAGAGCGCTATATAAATCCAATCCATTATTTATTATTATTATTAGAGACGTCTGCAGGACAGGAGACAAACTAGAGATGTCTGCAGATGTTTCTAGTTTGTCTCCTGTCCTGCAGACGTCTCTAGTTTGTCTCCTGTCCTGCAGACGTCTCTAGTTTACCTCCTGTCCTGCAGACGTCTCTAGTTTACCTCCTGTCCTGCAGACGTCTCTAGTTTGTCTCCTGTCCTGCAGACGTCTCTAGTTTACCTCCTGACCTGCAGACGTCTCTAGTTTGTCTCCTGTCCTGCAGACGTCTCTAGTTTGTCTCCTGTCCTGCAGACGTCTCTAGTTTGTCTCCTGTCCTGCAGACGTCTCTAGTTTACCTCCTGTCCTGCAGACGTTTCTAGTTTGTCTCCTGTCCTGCAGACGTCTCTAGTTTACCTCCTGTCCTGCAGACGTCTCTAGTTTACCTCCTGTCCTGCAGACGTCTCTAGTTTGTCTCCTGTCCTGCAGACGTCTCTAGTTCACCTCCTGTCCTGCAGACGTCTCTAGTTTGTCTCCTGTCCTGCAGACGTCTCTAGTTTGTCTCCTGTCCTGCAGACGTCTCTAGTTCACCTCCTGTCCTGCAGATGTCTCTAGTTTGTCTCCTGTCCTGCAGACGTCTCTAGTTTGTCTCCTGTCCTGCAGACGTCTCTAGTTTGTCTCCTGTCCTGCAGACGTCTCTAGTTTGTCTCCTGTCCTGCAGACGTCTCTAGTTCACCTCCTGTCCTGCAGACGTCTCTAGTTTGTCTCCTGTCCTGCAGACGTCTCTAGTTTGTCTCCTGTCCTGCAGACGTCTCTAGTTTGTCTCCTGTCCTGCAGACGTCTCTAGTTTGTCTCCTGTCCTGCAGACGTCTCTAGTTTGTCTCCTGTCCTGCAGACGTCTCTAGTTTGTCTCCTGTCCTGCAGACGTCTCTAGTTTGTCTCCTGTCCTGCAGACGTCTCTAGTTTGTCTCCTGTCCTGCAGACATCTCTAGTTTGTCTCCTGTCCTGCAGACGTCTCTAGTTTGTCTCCTGTCCTGCAGACATCTCTAGTTTGTCTCCTGTCCTGCAGACGTCTCTAGTTCACCTCCTGTCCTGCAGACGTCTCTAGTTTGTCTCCTGTCCTGCAGACGTCTCTAGTTTGTCTCCTGTCCTGCAGACGTCTCTAGTTTGTCTCCTGTCCTGCAGACGTCTCTAGTTCACCTCCTGTCCTGCAGACGTCTCTAGTTTACCTCCTGTCCTGCAGACGTCTCTAGTTTGTCTCCTGTCCTGCAGACGTCTCTAGTTTGTCTCCTGTCCTGCAGACGTCTCTAGTTTGTCTCCTGTCCTGCAGACGTCTCTAGTTCCTGCTGAACGACTACGGAAAAAATCATGTTGACCGAATTACATCTTAGCACCGCTAAGCAGGGATGTGCACAGGACTTTAGAGGGGCAGGTGCTCAAAGGCTGAAAAGGGCACTGGGCCTGTGCTATATTTGGGGGGCATTTTTGGGCGGGGAGGGGTTATGCTTTTGGGGGGGGGGGGGGGGGGGGGGTTTGGTGATCAAATATTGAATATTGAACTATAATAATCAGTGCAGGAGCTCACTTATCCTTGAAAGACACATTTATCACTGACTTAAAATGCCCATACATCTCCATAAATGTTCAGGCCGGAGGGAATAAGTGCTTACCCTACAGACCCCAAGTCTGTTAGGACAGCAGACTCGGTTGGCACTGCTCAAAACGTACCTTTTTAAAATAGCTTTAAAATGAATTATTATCTTTATTTCATTGTCTTATTTTTCTTTATTTCTATACATTTTACTTAAATATTTTATTATAATTTGTATTGTTTTATGTAGTTTTTTTTATCATTTTATTTGTTCTTTTTTAATGTCAACATATTATTTAAATTATTCAAATAAACTCAAACATGTTCCGTTGTGATGTCACCAGTGTTGGGCAAGTTACAAATTATAAAAGTAACTAGTAACTATTGCATTACTTTCAAGTAAATGTTTTACATAAACAACATACACAAATCTAAACTATTTTAATGTTGCTGTGGGACAAAGTGAGACTAGCCTCCAATCAAATGCCATGTATGTAGATATTATAATTACTATGTTTATATAGTGGATCATACAAATACAAACACAATAGATGTTTTGGAACTTTTGATATGTATTGCCCCTCAAGAGGCCACAACTGGGCAACATTAAATATGAGATTACTCGTTACTGAAAAAACTAACACTGTTAATAATAACTGGATGTCACAGTATGATGTCATAATCAAACATTCTAGAACATTTGTGATGTCACAGTATGATGTCATAATAGACCATTCTAGAACATTTGTGATATCACAGTATGATGTCATAATAGACCATTCTAGAACATTTGTGATGTCACAGTATGATGTCATAATCAAATATTCTAGAACATTTGTGATGTCACAGTATGATGTCATAATAGAACATTCTAGAACATTTGTGATGTCACAGTAGATTTCATAATAGAACATTCTAGAACATTTATGATGTCACAGTATGATGTCATAATAGAACATTCTAGAACATTTTTGTACAGTATATATTCAACAATTCTCCAGATGGGGTGTGTGAATGTGGAGAGACTGAAACTGTCGGGCATGTCTTCCTAAAATGTGAAAGGTATAGGAAAGAGAGGGAAATCTTTTATAAAAGTCTGGTAGAGCTGGGAGTATCTTCCTTCTCTCTTAAATCATTCTTTGGCATGGATAATGAGAACCACCAGTTGATCACAGAGGCAGTGCTGACATTTCTGCATGCTTCAGAGTTGTACCAGAGGATATAGCGTTAGTGTATGTATTAGTATTGGACAGGCAAGAGGAGCAGAGAAGAAGGAGAAAGTGTGAGTTGAAGAGGCCTAAAGATGGAACACCACTAGTGTAGTATAAGAAATCCCGCGGAGGGGGGCTCAGACAGGAAGTAGCAGCAGTAGCTGCACTCCAATGGACAATGTAGGTGATGACGGGGTCCAGTAGAAGAAGAAAAAGAAGGAGAAGAAGGAGAAGAAGAAGAGCCCATAAAAAGAATTGCGGAGGGCAGTAATACGCCTCGATGCGTCTACTCTGCCGGAAATTCAAATAAGAAGAAGAAGAAGTTCTCAGATCTCACAAGACAAGTGAAGATCTCACTTGTTGTTTCCGGCTACTTGTCTGTAAGCTTGAATATATTCTGTAGATACAATTTAAAATCCCCACATGGTAAAGGAAACAATGTCCTGTACAATCCTTAATGAGCTGCGTCTGGAGGGAAGGCTCTGTGATGTGGTTATTAAAGTCAACAGCACTGAGTTGAATGCCCACAAGGCCCTCCTGTGTGACTGCAGTGACTATTTCAGGTAAGTTTAGCTTGGTTCAGGATAGCTTGGTTCAGGTTAGCTTGGTTAGTAAACAGATACCATACTGTACTTTTACTGTAAACAGATACTATACTGTACTTCTACTGTAAACAGATAATATACTGTATGTCTACTGTAAAAAGATACTATACTGTACTATTGCATTACTTTCAAGTAAATGTTTTACATAAACAACATACACAAATCTAAACTATTTTAATGTTGCTGTGGGACAAAGTGAGACTAGCCTCCAATCAAATGCCATGTATGTAGATATTATAATTACTATGTTTATATAGTGGATCATACAAATACAAACACAATAGATGTTTTGGAACTTTTGATATGTATTGCCCCTCAAGAGGCCACAACTGGGCAACATTAAATACGAGATTACTCATTACTGAAAAAACTAACACTGTTAATAATAACTGGATGTCACAGTATGATGTCATAATCAAACATTCTAGAACATTTGTGATGTCACAGTATGATGTCATAATAGACCATTCTAGAACATTTGTGATGTCACAGTATGATGTCATAATAGACCATTCTAGAACATTTGTGATGTCACAGTATGATGTCATAATCAAATATTCTAGAACATTTGTGATGTCACAGTATGATGTCATAATCAAACATTCTAGAACATTTGTGATATCACAGTATGATGTCATAATCAAACATTCTAGAACATGTGTGATGTCACAGTATGATGTCATAACCAAACATTCTAGAACATTTGTGATGTCACAGTATGATGTCATAATAGAACATTCTAGAACATTTGTGATGTCACAGTAGTTTTCATAATAGAACATTCTAGAACATTTGTGATGTCACAGTATGATGTCATAATCAAACATTCTAGAACATTTGTGATGTCACAGTAGATTTCATAATAGAACATTCTAGAACATTTGTGATGTCACAGTATGATGTCATAATAGAACATTCTAGAACATTTGTGTACAGTTGCGGAGGGCAGTAATACGCCTCGATGCGTCTACTCTGCCGGAAATTCAAATAAGAAGAAGAAGAGGCCAAGGTGGCGATGAGATGGAGGGTTCCCCCTCTTGGGGGGGCCCTCCAAGAGAGGAGATGATGTTTGTATTGTGATTGTATGACAAGAGGAGCAGAGAAGAAGGAGACAGAGATGATATAAATGTGTTTTGAAGATGAGAAGAAGAAGAGGAGTGTAAACTTTCTCAAGTGTGGGCGAAGCAAGAATTGTGGAGGGCAGTAATACGCCACGATGCGTCTACACTGCCGGAAATTCAAATAAGAAGAAGAAGAAGAGGTTCTCAGCCCAAATAAGATAGCAGGGGGCAAGGAGGGTCCCGCGGAGGGGGGCTCAGACAGGAAGTAGCAGCATTAGCTGCACTCCAATGGACAATGTAGTTGATGACGGGGTCCAGTAGAAGAAGAAAAAGAAGGTGAAGAAGGAGAAGGAGAAGAAGAAGAGCCCATAAAAAGAATTGCGGAGGGCAGTAATACGCCACGATGCGTCTACACTGCCGGAAACTCAAATAAGAAGAAGAAGAAGAAGAAGAAGAAGAGGAAGGTCTGGACTGGGAGGTGGTGTATAGCGAATTGGCTGAGGGGGCTGCGAGGGACAAGGCTGCGAGGGACAAAGCAGCCCAGGATAAGATAGCAGGGGGCAAGGTGGGTCCCGCGGAGGGGGGCTCAGACAGGAAGTAGCAGCAGTAGCTGCACTCCAATGGACAATGTAGGTGATGACGGGGTCCAGTAGAAGAAGAAAAAGAAGGTGAAGAAGGAGAAGAAGGAGAAGAAGAAGAGCCCATAAAAAGAATTGCGGAGGGCAGTAATACACCTCGATGCGTCTACTCTGCCGGAAATTCAAATAAGAAGAAGAAGAAGAAGAAGTTCTCAGATCTCACAAGACAAGTGAAGATCTCACTTGTTGTTTCCGGCTACTTGTCTGTAAGCTTGAATATATTCTGTAGATACAATTTAAAATCCCCACATGGTAAAGGAAACAATGTCCTGTACAATCCTTAATGAGCTGCGTCTGGAGGGAAGGCTCTGTGATGTGGTTATTAAAGTCAACAGCACTGAGTTTAACGCCCACAAGGCCCTCCTGTGTGACTGCAGTGACTATTTCAGGTAAGTTTAGCTTGGTTCAGGATAGCTTGGTTCAGGTTAGCTTGGTTAGTAAACAGATACCATACTGTACTTCTACTGTAAACAGATACTATACTGTACTTCTACTGTAAACAGATACTATACTGTACTTCTACTGTAAACAGATACTATAATGTACTTCTAATGTAAAAATATACTATAATGTACTTCTACTGTAAACAGATACTGTACTTCTACTGTAAACAGATAATATACTGTATGTCTACTGTAAACAGATACTATACTGCACTTCTACTGTAAACAGATATTATACTGTACTTCTACTGTAAACAGATACTATAATGTACTTCTAATGTAAAAATATACTATACTGTACTTCTACTGTAAACAGATACTATAATGTAATTTTACTGTAAACAGATAATATACTGTACTTCTACTGTAAAAATATACTATACTGCACTTCTACTGTAAACAGATACTATACTGTAAACAGATAATATACTGTACTTCTACTGTAAAATATACTATACGATACTTCTACTGTAAAATATACTATACTGCACTTCTACTGTAAACAGATACTATACTGTACTTCTACTGTAAAAAATATACTATACTGTACTTCTACTGTAAACAGATCATATACTGTACTTATACTGTACAATATACTATACTGCACTTCTACTGTACAATATACTATACTGTAATTCTACTGTAAACAGATCATATACTGTACTTATACTGTAAACAGATACTATACTGTACTTCTACTGTAAACAGATACTATACTGTACTTCTACTGTAAAAATATACTATACTTCTTGTTGTGAAGGGCCAGATTAAACCGAATATATATATTTATTTATATATATATATTTAATTGTATTTGTATATTCTCTAATATTCCCTGATATCCCTTGTATATTCCTTGTACAATATGCATTGAATATCCATTCTAGCCTACTGAACATCCCATAATAGTCTCCATTCTACTATTGGTCGAGACCTTGGTGCCAGGCTGCCATACCCCTCAGACCCAGTTCAAACGTACCGCTCAACATGTACGAACAAGTCCTAGTTCCGCGTAGGAATCTGGCTACCGCACCACTAATGGGACTATTTGTTCATAGTGCGTATATATACTGCGCTACTAAAGTAGGACTTCCTTTTCAGTCCAGTTTCTTACCCTCCAATAGAGTCACAGACGTAAAGCCTCCCCGCGACGCCACGTGTGGGAGTAAGGCCAAGTTCGCCTACCATCGGTATTGAGACATCGTGTATATTAATATTTGAATAGTCATATTTGGCACTATATCGTCGAGTTGGACGTAGTCTATTAAGCTAATAATAGTCTGTTAATATATAGTGCTTCGTACGGTGAGAATACTACCGTAGTCAGTACCCCATCGTTTCGGGCAGAAAACTGGCTGCTTATCCAGGGTGGTTGACCCCACGTGAAGCTGCACCCGAGGAGCCCCAGAGCCGACGAGCGAGTGGACCTGTATACCGGATTATTCTACCGACGACAGCCCGCCTTCCCAGGCACGGATTATGCTTTGTATACATTGATTATTCCATGGATAAAGACCCCCGACACTGCCGTGTGTTGGAACCCCCCCCCCCTGGAGAGGACGCAAGGTGAGGAGACGCTCTGCAAGACGAGGTCGCTTCACGTCTCTCCTCCGTGGACCGGAGGACGCCGGCCCACAAAGAGTCCACCTGCTTTCATCTGTGGTCCAAGGATCGCCGGCGCATTGAACGGCACTACAGTGGGTTCACCTGGGATACCCTTGGCCGGATGAGGCAGCCGGATTCTACCCCCCCCCCCCCTAGTGTATCCAGTATATAATCATTAAAGTATCATTGCTGTTATTCCTTAAACTATTCCAGGTCGTATATGTACCACCTGCGCCTTCAGAGATTGGACATTCTCTATTGATATACCGACGAATACTCTTGCCATAAAAGTGCATACTAATTTCCATTCATAAATGTGATTGATTTGATTAAGTGCTTGCTCTACACACCATCGCTGTGTAGAAATAAAGACCTATTTCTAATTCGTACATTTGTGTTGGATCCGTTTCATCTACGTGACAGTGTTCATCATAATATATTTATGCCGAGTACTGGGTGGCCGAATATTAAGTACAAAGGTAGTGGTAGTAAGTATCATATCTAGTAATACAGTCAGGGAATTGTACCCCTCAGTTACACTTCTACTGTGCTAAGACCCTATACTTCTACAGTGAAAATATATGACTACACAGGACAGAATGTTGCTTACTGTTTACTCATCAGATATCTCTATACTCTGTGTCCCACAGAGCCCTCTTCACTCGCTGGAGCGACTCAGAGAAAGCAGTCTACAGTATCCCTGGGGTGTCCCCGGGTATGATGCAGCTCATCATAGAGTACTCCTACACACGCTTTGTGCTGGTGACAGCAGAGAACGTGAAAGAGCTTCTCGTGGCTGCAGACCAGCTTCGCGTCACTGGCATAGTAGGAGCGTGCTCTGACTTCCTAGAGGGCCAGCTGTCTCTGGAAAACTGTGTCGGCATCTGGAGGTTCACGGACATCTACTGCTGCCCTGACCTGAGGCGCAAGGCCCATCTCTGCATCGTGTGCCACTTTGAGGAGATGTTGCACGTCTCACAGGAGTTTGTGGAGCTGTCCCCGCAGCAACTGGTGGACATCATTGAGAGGGATGACCTGAACGTGAAGAGCGAGGAGACGGTGTTCGAGGCCATCCTCCGTTGGATCGACCACTCCCGTGAGGAGCGTAAAACACACATCCCTTTGCTGCTGCCCAAGGTAACTAATTGTATTACGGATACACAAACATGGTTGCTAGTGCCTGAGCCACATTTTTTTTTTTTTTTTTTTTATTATTTAACTTTTTCTTGTTTGTCTGTCTCTTGTCAAGGTCATTATGATTCATGTTACTGTTATTATTGTTGTCGTCGCTATTGTCATTGTTATTATTATTATTATTATTATTATTATTATTATTATTATTATTATTATTATTATTATTATTATTATTATTATTATTATTATTATTATTATTGTACTGTTATGTTCTGTTTTATGTATGAAAAGAAAAGAAAAACATGTATAAAAAAAAAAAAAAACTAATTGTATTACTGTGCATTACATTAGAACAACACTAGGTTCCCTAGTACAGTGGTTGTCAAACATTTGGGTCCAAACTGTTCCCTAGCAACAGAAACCGTCTACAACCGATGTCTAAGTTGTACCCGCTGTCTGCTTGTCTCTTCCCAGGTTCGCATGGGCTTGATGAGGCCTGACTACTTCAGGAGCAACGTCCAGAACAAACCTGTGGTGAGGGACAGCCACGACTGCAGGCCCCTCATCCTCAGCGTCCTGAACCCCCCTGGCTCCGACAGGCTCCCAAACCCCCTGACCCGCCCACGCCTGCCCCAGGAGGTCCTATTGGCCATCGGAGGCCGGGGTGGCAGCAGCACGACCATGGAGGCTTACGATATCCGAGCTGGTGGCTGGATGGACGTGAGTGTTGAGGGGGAGAGTCCCCGGTGGTGCCACGGCACCGCTTATCTCCACGGTCTGGTCTACTGCGTCGGCGGCTCTGACGGCATAGAGTATCTCAACAGTGTGCGCAGGTTCAACCCCGTCACTCGCAGCTGGCTGCAGGCGGCTCCCATGCACTCACGCCGCAGTTGGCTCAGCGTGGTCGTGTTGGACGGCTGTATCTACGCCATGGGAGGGTGGGACGGACACGTGCTGAACACCGCCGAGCGCTACGAGCCTGAAACCGACCAGTGGACAGTGATCTCACCCATGCTGGAGCACAGGAGCACCGCCGGGGCAGCAGCCCTCCAGGGCAAGGTGGGTGGAACTGAGGGACACAGGGTGCTAGATGAACACAAGTAACGTTAGATCAGAAATCATAAATGTCTTTATTGCCAAGTGAGCTTGCACATACAAAAGATGTGTCTGGGTCCTTTGGTGCATCAACATTAACGTAGATTAAAGTAGAATGAAATCAAATGGAATATATAAACTAAATTAGAATATTCTTTCTTATTACAGGTTTACATCTGTGGTGGCATCAACAGGACGGGGTGGCTGCTCACAGCTGAGTGCTACAGCCCAGACACCGACCAGTGGACTCTGATCGCCCCCATGAGCAGCAGGCGTGACGAAGTGGGAGTGGCTGCATACAGAGGACATGTCTATGCGGTAGGTGCACACGGAGACAAATGCTTTATACTAGATATTTTTATAGATATATCATTTGACTTTCAATGCTTCTGTGATGCCCTCATTTCCCTAAATGGATTAATACAGTGTCTGCCTGCCTTAACCACACACTAAAACATTCCTCTCATGTGTCCTGTCCTCAGGTGGGAGGGGGGGATGGTGTAAACTACCTGCGTAGCGCGGAGGCCTACAACCCCTTGACTGACTCCTGGAGCGCCCTGCCCGACATGCTCACCCCCCGCTGCAGCTTTGGCATCGCGGTGCTGGACGACCTGCTCTTCGTGGTCGGAGGCATCACTGATGGCTCCACCACCATCTCCAACATGGAGCGCTACGACCAGAGCAGCGACACGTGGACTGTAGCCGAGGACATGAAGACCCGGCGCTGTTACCTAAGCTGCTGCATAATGCATAGCCTGCCATTTTACATGAGCCAGTACGCTGCTCCCCGTGGAGGAGGAGGAGGAGGAGGATGAGGAGGAGGATGAGGAAGAGGAGGAGGAGGAGGAGGAGGAGGAGGAGGAGGAGGAGGAGCAAGAGGAGGAGGAGGAGGAGGAGGAGGAGGAGGAGGAGGAGGAGGAGGAGGAGCAAGAGGAGGAGGAGGAGGAGGAGGAGGAGGAGGAGGAGGAGCAAGAGGAGGAGCAGGAGGAGGAGGATTAGGAGGAAGATGATTAGGAGCAGGAGGAGCAGGAGGAGGAGGAGGAGGAGGAAGAGGAGGAGGAGAATGAGGAAGAGGAGGAGGATGAGGAGGATTAGGAGCAGGATGAGGAGGATACACCATGCAAAGTTTCAGACTTATCTGACCATTTATGCAGTCGCAGTACCCTCATATTTGCAATTACATAATTTCGCCAGAAGCTTTTCCCAAAAAGAGGGTTTTTTGGCCCCTGAGGCCAGACAGGGCTGATTTGGGGGTGGTCATTATCAACTCGTGATGGCCCAAGCTATGGGATAACAGGAAATTTAAAAAAAGGTAGCAAAAAATATCCTGAGGGGTGGACCTGGCTCCCGGCCTATACCTCCCTCCAGATCCTACCCTCGCTGTGCAGGCGCCCCGACCGAACTGTAGGGGTCGCTGTCCGCAACGCCCAGGACCCACCCACGGCTTCCCTCCCCCTAACTCAGCCAAACGAGTTAGTACAGCGTTCAGCCCAAGGCAATGTTGACTCTCCGGGAGAACGCGGTTATTGTTAATCAATAATCAGAAACGATGTCCCCCGCCCCCCCCCCTTTCAGGCTTACTTGCGTGAGGATCGTGCCGATCATATGCAGTTTGAGTTTTAACTGGAGCGTATCTATAACCGAAATGCCATTGGATTTAACGTTATTAGCTATTAGCCCAT
Source organism: Notolepis coatsorum (assembly GCF_963971535.1). NCBI lineage: Eukaryota > Metazoa > Chordata > Actinopteri > Aulopiformes > Paralepididae > Notolepis > Notolepis coatsorum. The sequence continues at coordinate 44,451,021 of NC_140169.1, read as the reverse complement.
TATCTCGGCTTCCAGGAAAATATACTAGACCAAATCTGGTATAATGCTTATATTCAAGGCGCTATAAAATGAGAACGTATTGATGACATTTTTTTTTCTTTAAGCCATTTTGAAGGGACGGTTTATGGTCTCAATTGACAATGAGAATGGACAGATAGCAATACTATAAAGTATAGATTTAGCTCTACAAACAGCCCCACGTCTGTTTACATTTCCCGGTCCTCTTGAGATTAATTAGACTCATCCCAGTGGCAGCGAAAGTGTTAAGGAGGTTGGTTTTGGGTTGGGCTGAGAGGAGACGCCCTGTGTGGGGTTTCATTGATAAATGTTTGATTACTACGAGCTGTCAGAAGCTAGCCCGGCATAGTTCTGACAGCTGTCACTTGTGCTACTGCGAAATAAATGACACACAAGCGTTGTGTTGTCAACTGATAGAAATTGTGCGTTTCTCTATTCCGATGATTTCTACAATATAATATATATATAAATAACTGTCTTTTACTAGTACCTTACTACTATGTACTATGTTACTATCTGTATACTACTACCTACCATGCTAATGTCATGGTTTTGCTTTATTTGATTGTTTTGCTTTCTTCACACACAACACTGTAGAACAGAACAACAGCAGCCTTGGGACTGGGACTGGGTTTCTTCATTGAGCGCTTGTCCTTATCTTGTGTTTTATTATAAATTCACATTAGTATCAGTATTTTGGGTGAATACATTTCCAGCATTATCCACTGCCCTACATACAGTACAGTTTATGGTACACCTTTTTAACACAAGAGGGTGAAAATAACAGCTTCAAATGCACCTCAGACTACCTCAGCCCTTACAGTATGTTGTTGACATTTTGACAGACATGTAGGAAGTATTTCTCTTGACATTTTACATCACATATCGTTTGGAAATATTCCTCCCTAGGAGGGATATGCAAAAAGACAAATTGCCTTGTGTACATTGAGAATAAAGTATTTAAAAATAATTTCTTCTTCTTCTTCTTCTTCTTCTTCTTCTTCTTCTTCTTCTTCTTCTTCTTCTTCTTCTTCTTCTTCTTCTTCTTCTTCTTCTTCTTCTCCTTCTCCTTCTCCTCCTCCTCCTCCTTCTCCTTCTTCTTCTCCTTCTTCTCCTTCTCCTTCTCCTTCTCCTTCTCCTTCTCCTTCTCCTTCTCCTTCTCCTTCTTCTCCTTCTTCTTCTTCTCCTTCTCCTTCTCCTTCTCCTTCTCCTTCTCCTTCTCCTTCTCCTTCTCCTTCTCCTTATTCTTATTCTTCTATTTTCACTATTTTATCAGCAGCTAGTGTTTCAGTCACTTTTCTGGGTTGGACAAACAGAGGTAAACACAACATTCATTTTATACCTGATATATTTTTTAAATGAATCATTCACAATCAATATTTGTTTGAGGGACAAAGCAATACTTTTATTGCACACCTTTCTGAAAGCTCTGTGGATTTCCTTTGAATTTTTTTTTTAATGTATTAATTAAAAAACTTAAAATAACCTTTCAGCCCTTCTGTATAGATTCATCTATTGTAGATTACATTGAATGTTATTGTCATTGCACAGCACAAGTAGAACGCAACAAAATGAAGTAGGCGTCTAACCAGAGTGCAACATAACGGTAAAGTACATAGCAGTATGTATAATGAGGACGCTACGGAGTAGATATGCTAAGCAAATGTATATACAGTATTACTATATACAGTGGTACAAGTATAAATACACTATGGTAGTAAACCATACTAGCCAGTGGTTTAACGAATACGAGTAGGAATACAGATAGAGGTCAAAGTATATGTAACGGTTGTGACAACATCACCTTAAACTTCGATGCCCCGAGTGGGAGTCGAACCCCGGTCTCCCACACCGCAGGCAGCAACACAGACCGCTATACCAAGAGGTGAATCCACTTCCAAGTACTGGGTCTATGTGTCTTTTGAGGATGTGAGAGTGAGTTTAACCCATAGCACCGCTCCTCACCCCAGCCCTTCTTGACTGCGCTTCACGATACCATCCGTTACATATATACAGTGTACAGTATGGGTATGCATACAGAGCTAGATGGATAATGTAGCGGTCTATACTGTTCTTCCCACTCAAGTTGCTTTGGGGGCACAGCGCTGGTTATTATCTTCTGCTACGGCAGTTACATGCAGTATTATTATCCTGTGAATCACATCCAGCTGAGGATCAGTCCCGCTATGTGATCCCCTGAACACTGATGAACAACATCGAGCTCCTTGCCTATAGAAAACATATCGACATACATCACCAGCGCAACGGGGGAGGAAGTGTGCATGAAGGACGGGGTTAAAGAGTGAGCGTTAATAACAACAAGAGAAGGAGGAAGAGAAGAAGAAGGAGGAGGAGGAGGAGGAGGAGGAGGAGGAGGAGGAGGAGGAGGAGGAGGAGAATCTCATAGAAGCTCTTTTTTTGCAGCTCTCTGCTTTTCCACTCACGGCGTCCCACGCGTTTACACCTGGGAGCTGTGGGTCTGACGCTGTCGGCCACGGAGCGGAAACACTGTGGCGACCGGCGGGTCAGTGCCTTGCTCAGGGGCACAGTGCAGCAGCAGTTCAGTCGCTGAGGGAGGAGAGAACATAAAGCTTTCACTTCCTTACTGCCCAGATGTCCCCTGCGGGTCCAGGAGGGAGATCCCACTGGAAACCCTCTTTGCATGATGTCTTTTTTATTATATGGACCAGGCACAGAAACACAACTGATGGAGTCCCATGAATTCATGAATCTTGAAAGAAAAACACCTCAAATGTTCCATTGCTGCTGGTGACACTGATGAACTTTGAATGATGACCTTTTGGGACGTTCTGACCCGGGAGGATGATACCCCTTAACACTAGCACAGTGTTATATGTTATAATGTGTTTAACACCAGCACAGTGTTATATGTTATAATGTGTTTAACACTAGCACAGTGTTATATGTTATAATGTGTTTAACACCAGCACAGTGTTATATGTTATAATGTGTTTAACACCAGCACAGTGTTATATGTTATAATGTGTTTAACACTAGTACAGTGTTATATGTTATAATGTGTTTAACACTAGTACAGTGTTATATGTTATAATGTGTTTAACACTAGCACAGTGTTATATGTTATAATGTGTTTAACACCAGCACAGTGTTATATGTTATAATGTGTTTAACACCAGCACAGTGTTATATGTTATAATGTGTTTAACACTAGTACAGTGTTATATGTTATAATGTGTTTAACACCAGCACAGTGTTATATGTTATAATGTGTTTAACACCAGTACAGTGTTATATGTTATAATGTGTTTAACACTAGCACAGTGTTATATGTTATAATGTGTTTAACACCAGCACAGTGTTATATGTTATAATGTGTTTAACACTAGTACAGTGTTATATGTTATAATGTGTTTAACACTAGCACAGTGTTATATGTTATAATGTGTTTAACACCAGCACAGTGTTATATGTTATAATGTGTTTAACACTAGCACAGTGTTATATGTTATAATGTGTTTAACACCAGCACAGTGTTATATGTTATAATGTGTTTAACACCAGCACAGTGTTATATGTTATAATGTGTTTAACACTAGTACAGTGTTATATGTTATAATGTGTTTAACACTAGTACAGTGTTATATGTTATAATGTGTTTAACACTAGCACAGTGTTATATGTTATAATGTGTTTAACACCAGCACAGTGTTATATGTTATAATGTGTTTAACACTAGCACAGTGTTATATGTTATAATGTGTTTAACACTAGTACAGTGTTATATGTTATAATGTGTTTAACACCAGCACAGTGTTATATGTTATAATGTGTTTAACACCAGTACAGTGTTATATGTTATAATGTGTTTAACACTAGCACAGTGTTATATGTTATAATGTGTTTAACACCAGCACAGTGTTATATGTTATAATGTGTTTAACACTAGCACAGTGTTATATGTTATAATGTGTTTAACACTAGTACAGTGTTATATGTTATAATGTGTTTAACACCAGTACAGTGTTATATGTTATAATGTGTTTAACACCAGTACAGTGTTATATGTTATAATGTGTTTAACACCAGCACAGTGTTATGTGTTATAATGTGTTTAACACCAGCACAGTGTTATATGTTATAATGTGTTTAACACCAGCACAGTGTTATATGTTATAATGTGTTTAACACTAGCACAGTGTTATATGTTATAATGTGTTTAACACCAGTACAGTGTTATATGTTATAATGTGTTTAACACTAGCACAGTGTTATATGTTATAATGTGTTTAACACCAGCACAGTGTTATATGTTATAATGTGTTTAACACTAGCACAGTGTTATATGTTATAATGTGTTTAACACCAGCACAGTGTTATATGTTATAATGTGTTTAACACCAGCACAGTGTTATATGTTATAATGTGTTTAACACCAGCACAGTGTTATATGTTATAATGTGTTTAACACTAGTACAGTGTTATATGTTATAATGTGTTTAACACTAGTACAGTGTTATATGTTATAATGTGTTTAACACCAGTACAGTGTTATGTTATAATGTGTTTAACACCAGCACAGTGTTATATGTTATAATGTGTTTAACACCAGCACAGTGTTATATGTTATAATGTGTTTAACACCAGCACAGTGTTATATGTTATAATGTGTTTAACACCAGCACAGTGTTATATGTTATAATGTGTTTAACACCAGCACAGTGTTATATGTTATAATGTGTTTAACACCAGCACAGTGTTATATGTTATAATGTGTTTAACACCAGCACAGTGTTATATGTTATAATGTGTTTAACACTAGTACAGTGTTATATGTTATAATGTGTTTAACACCAGCACAGTGTTATATGTTATAATGTGTTTAACACCAGCACAGTGTTATATGTTATAATGTGTTTAACACTAGTACAGTGTTATATGTTATAATGTGTTTAACACCAGCACAGTGTTATATGTTATAATGTGTTTAACACTAGTACAGTGTTATATGTTATAATGTGTTTAACACTAGCACAGTGTTATATGTTATAATGTGTTTAACACCAGCACAGTGTTATATGTTATAATGTGTTTAACACTAGCACAGTGTTATATGTTATAATGTGTTTAACACTAGTACAGTGTTATATGTTATAATGTGTTTAACGCCAGCACAGTGTTATATGTTATAATGTGTTTAACACCAGTACAGTGTTATATGTTATAATGTGTTTAACACCAGCACAGTGTTATATGTTATAATGTGTTTAACACCAGTACAGTGTTATATGTTATAATGTGTTTAACACCAGTACAGTGTTATATGTTATAATGTGTTTAACACCAGCACAGTGTTATATGTTATAATGTGTTTAACACCAGTACAGTGTTATATGTTATAATGTGTTTAACACTAGCACAGTGTTATATGTTATAATGTGTTTAACACCAGCACAGTGTTATATGTTATAATGTGTTTAACACTAGCACAATGTTATATGTTATAATGTGTTTAACACTAGTACAGTGTTATATGTTATAATGTGTTTAACACCAGTACAGTGTTATATGTTATAATGTGTTTAACACCAGTACAGTGTTATATGTTATAATGTGTTTAACACCAGCACAGTGTTATATGTTATAATGTGTTTAACACCAGTACAGTGTTATATGTTATAATGTGTTTAACACCAGCACAGTGTTATATGTTATAATGTGTTTAACACTAGTACAGTGTTATATGTTATAATGTGTTTAACACTAGCACAGTGTTATATGTTATAATGTGTTTAACACTAGCACAGTGTTATATGTTATAATGTGTTTAACACTAGCACAGTGTTATATGTTATAATGTGTTTAACACCAGCACAGTGTTATATGTTATAATGTGTTTAACACCAGCACAGTGTTATATGTTATAATGTGTTTAACACCAGCACAGTGTTATATGTTATAATGTGTTTAACACTAGTACAGTGTTATATGTTATAATGTGTTTAACACTAGCACAGTGTTATATGTTATAATGTGTTTAACACCAGTACAGTGTTATATGTTATAATGTGTTTAACACCAGCACAGTGTTATATGTTATAATGTGTTTAACACCAGTACAGTGTTATATGTTATAATGTGTTTAACACCAGCACAGTGTTATATGTTATAATGTGTTTAACACTAGTACAGTGTTATATGTTATAATGTGTTTAACACTAGTACAGTGTTCTGTATCGTTAGTGGCTTAGCTTGGCATCACACTGCACTATCTCGCGTACGTGCACGCGTACTGAATAAACCACAAATGTACCTCTAATACCAGTATTAGTCTGACCACACCCCTCATCAGCTTACCTTCATAAGCAGGTGTGTGGTCACCTGCTCTCCTCCTTCTCGCTTTCACCACAAGGAAGAAGTGCCTCGGTAGATCCCCACACTTGACACCATGATGGAAGAAATTGGATTAGGAACAGCTTTGGGAAACAAGGATACGTTGACATCATATCTTTATTTTCTCTCTCACTATTTTTCGAGAAAATACGGCGATATTGTCTTCGTACTGGAGTGTCTAGAAGATGATGATCATTCTAAAAACCCTCCACCGGTTTTCGTATTGGGAGCACGCCGCTGCATGCTTCTCAACTGCAGTTCCTTGCTGTGTTTGTTGGGGTGAAACAGTCAGGCCACAGCTGAACTGTCGGACATGCCGCTGTTGTGAGAAGCGGTGCGTTCCAGGTTGGGTGAGTAGTGTTTGCTGGCGGGCTCCACTTGTCTGTTAGTGCTATGGGGGCTACTTGACAAAGTTTATGGAAACCGGCCCCAGGCTAGGGTCCTTTGTTCAGCCACCTAGGCGACAGAAGACCTTGGTCTGAAGACCATTATAGTTTTAACTAGTGGGCCGCGACCATTGACACTGGTGATCCCTGTGTGTTCTGGACGAGTGGATTCTCTCTGTCACCGTGTTAAGGCCCCATCTTTCATATCCAAATGAGAGTATTCCTTCACGAGGGGATATGTGCATGTAATGTGCGATAGCGGCAGATTCATGTTCAAAGTCAGCTACACAGGCCAGTTGGTACTGTGCTGATTCTGTCGGATGTGGTAAAGTCACCGTTGTGAAGCGGTGTTGACATCTTGTTTTCTCTTTTCTCTTAAAAAGTGAGGAGAGGTTCAGAACGGCGGCCTGTCTGGGTGAGTGTTATGTCATTGTTTACATGTTCATAGCTTACGGTTAGCCAGTCAGCTGTTAACTGCTGCGTTAGCCTGCTGGATCGCTGCATGGCCTGCTTAGGGCCTACTAATTAGCCAGTCAGCTGTTAGCTGCGGGGCTAGCATGTCGTGGTCGCTAGGTAACGTTAGCTTGCTGCTATGGCCATGGCCTGGCGCGGGGTAGCTTAGCTTCTCGCGCGCCGCCGTGAGCTCGCTTCTGATCGCGTGCGTCGTTAGATCGGCGTCTCGCGAGCGGAAGCAGTAGCACCCGAATGGTTGGAGCGGCCGTTAGCTTGATAGCTATTCTGTTGAACGTGCTTTGATTTTAACATGTTTTACACTCTTGACTACGACGTCATCCTTGACAGGGGATGTTTCGTCGACCCTGCCCTGAGCCAGGACGGCAAGGTTGCATCAACAAAGGACTGTAGTGCGGGTTGGAGCGGCGACGCTGCCCAGTTCGAACAACACAGGAGCGGCTGTGTTTCCTACGGTGTCTGTGACTGCACTTCGCTGATCTGCGTTCCGGGTAGGAACGGGGTTGACCAGACCTCATAACACGTCTTCTGGTTTTACTTTGCTAAATGTATTGTGAATAACGGTGTTTTTCCCAAAACGTGTGTTGCTACAATGCATTTAGGATACGTTGCGGGTTATGTGTGAGCTGTTTTTGTCACTGGCAGTTAGCTTCTCCGTGCAAACGGGATGTAATGATCTGGTTGTTGTGTGAGTAACACGGCCGTGTACTCACAACTAAGGTAACTAACCTATGAAGCTATGCTTGGTGACAAGTGAGTAAAAGAATGTTCTTTCTCAGACTGTAATGACAATGAACAGTGTGTTCACACATTAACAGGTTTTCCTGTTTTAACTGGCCGTATTGAGGGTAAAATAGGAGGATTGTGTTTTCCCCCCCGGTTCCCTGGGGACTTTTTCATCCTCCTGTCAGACATGTTGTGCATTAATTGTGTCTTTTGTGTGGTAGGGATACGATGTAACTCTTAGCTTGATTGCTGAGGTTGTGCTAAATCTGCTGGAGAAACTTATTTCCTAAAGGGAAATTGGTTTGGTTGCTGTCATGTGTGCTTAGCAAGGCCTGTGGTCGATACTAATCAAGAATGATGTATTCTCTCATTGTGAAAAAAACGGCGTTCCTCTGTTGAGTGTTTTTGCCATTTTTTGTAGGTGATGATGGGTTGTGTGTGTCATGTGACCTACAACTGGGTTGTACTGGCCACAGAAGCACATGTGTATGTTGGACCGGGGTTCTTAGAGCCCTCTCTATTCTGTGTTTTTCCTTAGTAAAAATCAGATAGCAGGTTAGCTCATGCGCTGTGTGGAGCTGTGAAACGCTTCATAGAGCTGACTATGACTGTGTCATATTCTCTTTTTGTCGTTACATCGTATCATGGGTGTGGGGTCGTAAAGGGGTGAACTGGTAACCTTTCCTCTCCCCATTGTTCTGTCGGTCAGGGGTACACCCCCTGTCCTTCAAGGTTCCCGTCACGTGGCGGTTCGGCACGTTACGGGGGGGGGGGGGGGGGGGGAGGGAGTTCCTGGTCCCACGGCCTGGTATATTGGGCGTGTGCACCGCAGGAATTCCCCCGCCATAGAGTACGTCACCGTGCGCGTCTCTGTTGGTAGGACTTCCGTGTGCTGTTCAGGTCCATGTGATGGATCTGTTTTCAGGGGGGGTGGTCAGGGCTCCTCCTCACCAAGCGCCTATTCAGGCCTTCTGTGAGTTCGGACTCCTTCTTCCATGTGAGGAAGCCTCCATCAGAGTACAGAGCCTTCCTCCTCAGATTGTCAAAGTGAGTGGACCCTCTAGAAGGGTCCTTTTCTATTGTATGTATATTCGATTCAATTCGTTTATTGAGTGTGTATGGGTTCAGTGCCTCTTCCCCGGAGGCCCTAAAACCAGTTTTTTACATGGCTCAAGGTGCAATATATTCTTTTCAATCTGTACAGCTCGCGTGGGAAGTCTCTCTGGGGATCCCCGTCTCTTTCCTATGGGAGGGTGGTGGGATGTAAAAATGTGAAAATTTTTTACCCCGGCTGTGTAGACTGGGATACATACTGTTGATGCTTCCTTCTTTCTATTCCAGAAGTGTTGGAGTTAGGGAGTGTCACACCCCTCTTGTCGTTCCCCTGGGCGCCTTGGGGATTCAATGACAGGTCTAAATAGCCTGTTCATTGATGGGGGTGTGTCCCGATGCACGTATAGTGCTAGCTCGCTGTAAACAGGCGATTGACTGGCACGCCTTGGTTGCTTGTGGTTGAAACAGCGTTTTTATAAAGCAACTGAGATGGGGGTTTTTCCTCTTCCGACGACCACATCCCATGACCTGGGTGGGTTGTCGACGGATTCTCATTCATGTCTGGGGGATGATGACGGGATGGATCTGAACATATGTGGTGGGGTCTCACGCCCTTGGGGTGGGCCACCAGGCGCGGTTCGTCCGACGTCTGGGTGGCGCCTTCTTTTCATGTTAAGATCAACACGCATATCTGCCCTTCTCCTGGAGTAGGCATGTCGGCGTGGTTAGGGCACGGGACTGGTTCTGGTCACGCTGGTCCAGATCAGTTGAACCCGTTGTCCGCCGGGGATGCAGATCTGCTGTTCTGGTACCCTGAGGGACTTGGGCTTTTTTCAGGGGGAAAAATGCCAGGTCGGTCTGGGTGTCACAGGGTTAAGCGCTATGGAGACCCTGGTTGGGTATGTTTTTACTCAGCACTGTCGTCATGGCTTACAGCCATGCCATTCTGTACGCGCTCGATCTCGTCGGATCTCGGCCGCTACACAGGTTGGTCCTGGTTAGTACTTGGTTGGGAGACCGCCTGGGAATACCAAGTACGGTGTGCTTAGGGGCTGGTTCTCCATTATTTTTCGCTCCTCTCTCACGCATGGCGAAGAGGGGCCTGTGGGGGTGGTTTTTTGACCTCCTCTGGTGACCCTGTGCTTCCCGTACCGCCAGGCCCGGTCCGAAGTGATGTTTGCGACCCGTAGGCCTGGGTTAACCCTTTTTTGAAAACTGAAACACTTGTACTGCGGTATAGCCGGTGTATACCCGCAGGTGTGTTTTGGAGTTTTTTCTTGAGGGGTTATAGGAACAACCACCGCATTGGGTAACACCGAGGTGGTTGGTTCCCTGGTGTGTTGGTGCAGTGTCAACTCCCAGGTTCACCGTTTGAGGGTGCCCCTGCACGTTCATGACGTCTGCCAATCGTGTCAGCCTTCTCTGCCTCGACCCCTCTGGGTGGGGGTTTTTAAATGGAGGCTTGGTCATGCAACAACGCCAGCATACGCCCCTTCCGCCGGGGCAGCTGTGTTCAGCTGTCCCCTCTGGCGCCTGTCTCGTCCGCAGTCTCCAGGCTAGGGTTAACAGCCTGTTGCCTGGTTTTTCCCCGGTGCGCTGCCTGCTTCCGTTGGTTAACCTTTTTTGTGTGCTTACGGCCATGCTGACTGTCTGTTCTGCAGGGTTAGTGTGCCAGGGGGTGTACTGTTGGGGGGACGGGGCCCGCTCGGCTTACGGCCATACCGACCTGAACACGCCCGATCTCGTCCGATCTCGGAAGCTAAGCAGGTTCTGGCCTGGTTAGTACTTGGTTGGGATACCGCCTGGGATTACCAGGTGCAGTAACTGGGGGGCCTTTGTCTGAATACGCTGGCGATGTGGGGGGCGGGGCACTACGTGCCCACCTGGTGGGGTCTTGATGCTGGCATCATGGACTTCTCCGGGCCCCCATTCCAGGGAGTCCAGTCCTTTTGGTGGGTCTGGGTCTTCCTTCGCGCTCCGCTGCTACGGCCTTGCCACGGGGTTGGGTTTGCCCTTGACCCCGTGATTCTGGGGGCAGTGACGAGGTTGTTCCTCCGTTCGTTCCCGGGTGGCATGCGGGTTGTGCGTGTGTGTAGTCGTGGGGTCAAGCCACGGTCTGCTCACCCTGTGCGTTAAGTTGCTTGAGTGCCTCTTCGCACGGTCGGGTCCGTCGCCTTCCCGTGAAGCCTCTAATAGGGGGGATACCCTCCATTAGGGGGGGTCGGGGGGGCTCGGCCCTCCCTGTTCTGATGGTTTTGGGGGGCTGTCAGCGGGGTGTATTTGTCAGCCAGTGGCTCCGCTTGGCCTACCTTGTGCAGTGTGATGCCAAGCTAAGCCACTAACGATACAGAACGTTAGGTTATGACTATAACCAAGTTCTGTTAGTTAGGGGCGATGCTTGGCATCAGACGGCCGCTGCAGCCCTTGTCCTCACCTTGTGGTGAAAGCTTGGGAAGGAGGAGAGCAGGTGACCACACACCTGCTTATGAAGGTAAGCTGATGAGGGGTGTGGTCAGACTAATACTGGTATTAGAGGTACATTTGTGGTTTATTCAGTACGCGTGCACGTACGCGAGATAGTGCAGTGTGATGCCAAGCATCGCCCCTAACTAACAGAACTTGGTTATAGTCATAACCTAACGTTATATGTTATAATGTGTTTAACACCAGCACAGTGTTATGTGTTATAATGTGTTTAACACTAGTACAGTGTTATATGTTATAATGTGTTTAACACCAGCACAGTGTTATATGTTATAATGTGTTTAACACCAGCACAGTGTTATATGTTATAATGTGTTTAACACCAGCACAGTGTTATATGTTATAATGTGTTTAACACCAGCACAGTGTTATATGTTATAATGTGTTTAACACCAGTACGGTGTTATATGTTATAATGTGTTTAACACCAGTACAGTGTTATATGTTATAATGTGTTTAACACCAGCACAGTGTTATATGTTATAATGTGTTTAACACTAGTACAGTGTTATATGTTATAATGTGTTTAACACTAGCACAGTGTTATATGTTATAATGTGTTTAACACTAGCACAGTGTTATATGTTATAATGTGTTTAACACTAGCACAGTGTTATATGTTATAATGTGTTTAACACCAGCACAGTGTTATATGTTATAATGTGTTTAACACCAGCACAGTGTTATATGTTATAATGTGTTTAACACCAGCACAGTGTTATATGTTATAATGTGTTTAACACTAGTACAGTGTTATATGTTATAATGTGTTTAACACTAGCACAGTGTTATATGTTATAATGTGTTTAACACCAGTACAGTGTTATATGTTATAATGTGTTTAACACCAGCACAGTGTTATATGTTGAAATGTGTTTAACACCAGTACAGTGTTATATGTTATAATGTGTTTAACACCAGCACAGTGTTATATGTTATAATGTGTTTAACACTAGTACAGTGTTATATGTTATAATGTGTTTAACACCAGCACAGTGTTATGTGTTATAATGTGTTCAACACTAGTACAGTGTTATATGTTATAATGTGTTTAACACCAGCACAGTGTTATATGTTATAATGTGTTTAACACCAGCACAGTGTTATATGTTATAATGTGTTTAACACTAGTACAGTGTTATATGTTATAATGTGTTTAACACTAGCACAGTGTTATATGTTATAATGTGTTTAACACCAGTACAGTGTTATATGTTATAATGTGTTTAACACCAGCACAGTGTTATATGTTATAATGTGTTTAACACTAGCACAGTGTTATATGTTATAATGTGTTTAACACCAGCACAGTGTATATGTTATAATGTGTTTAACACCGGCACAGTGTTATATGTTATAATGTGTTTAACACCAGTACGGTGTTATATGTTATAATGTGTTTAACACCAGTACAGTGTTATATGTTATAATGTGTTTAACACTAGCACAGTGTTATATGTTATAATGTGTTTAACACTAGTACAGTGTTATATGTTATAATGTGTTTAACACCAGCACAGTGTTATATGTTATAATGTGTTTAACACTAGTACAGTGTTATATGTTATAATGTGTTTAACACCAGCACAGTGTTATATGTTATAATGTGTTTAACACTAGCACAGTGTTATATGTTATAATGTGTTTAACACCAGCACAGTGTTATATGTTATAATGTGTTTAACACTAGTACAGTGTTATATGTTATAATGTGTTTAACACCAGCACAGTGTTATATGTTATAATGTGTTTAACACCAGCACAGTGTTATATGTTATAATGTGTTTAACACCAGCACAGTGTTATATGTTATAATGTGTTTAACACCAGCACAGTGTTATATGTTATAATGTGTTTAACACCAGCACAGTGTTATATGTTATAATGTGTTTAACACTAGTACAGTGTTATATGTTATAATGTGTTTAACACCAGTACAGTGTTATATGTTATAATGTGTTTAACACTAGTACAGTGTTATATGTTATAATGTGTTTAACACCAGTACAGTGTTATATGTTATAATGTGTTTAACACCAGCACAGTGTTATATGTTATAATGTGTTTAACACTAGTACAGTGTTATATGTTATAATGTGTTTAACACCAGCACAGTGTTATATGTTATAATGTGTTTAACACCAGCACAGTGTTATATGTTATAATGTGTTTAACACCAGCACAGTGTTATATGTTATAATGTGTTTAACACTAGTACAGTGTTATATGTTATAATGTGTTTAACACCAGCACAGTGTTATATGTTATAATGTGTTTAACACTAGTACAGTGTTATATGTTATAATGTGTTTAACACTAGTACAGTGTTATATGTTATAATGTGTTTAACACTAGTACAGTGTTATATGTTATAATGTGTTTAACACCAGTACAGTGTTATATGTTATAATGTGTTTAACACCAGTACAGTGTTATATGTTATAATGTGTTTAACACCAGTACAGTGTTATATGTTATAATGTGTTTAACACCAGTACAGTGTTATATGTTATAATGTGTTTAACACCAGCACAGTGTTATATGTTATAATGTGTTTAACACTAGTACAGTGTTATATGTTATAATGTGTTTAACACCAGCACAGTGTTATATGTTATAATGTGTTTAACACTAGTACAGTGTTATATGTTATAATGTGTTTAACACCAGCACAGTGTTATATGTTATAATGTGTTTAACACTAGCACAGTGTTATATGTTATAATGTGTTTAACACTAGTACAGTGTTATATGTTATAATGTGTTTAACACCAGCACAGTGTTATATGTTATAATGTGTTTAACACTAGTACAGTGTTATATGTTATAATGTGTTTAACACCAGCACAGTGTTATATGTTATAATGTGTTTAACACCAGCACAGTGTTATATGTTATAATGTGTTTAACACTAGCACAGTGTTATATGTTATAATGTGTTTAACACTAGTACAGTGTTATATGTTATAATGTGTTTAACACTAGCACAGTGTTATATGTTATAATGTGTTTAACACCAGCACAGCCATGTGAAGAAAATGTCACTAATCCCCGCCGGGAACGGGTCAGATGACCCGACAGCTTATATGAGAAATATGAGAAAAATAAACAGTGTAAACTATATAATTACCTCTGAATATAAAAATATGAGGTTTACCACAATGAAATGTAGGTTTGAGTGACATAAAAAAATAAAAAATATATATATTATGATTTTTTTATTATAATTTTTTGGATGGAAGAGCCACACATTGACAGGCAAAGAGCCACATGCGGCTCGCGAGCCACGGGTTGGCCACCCCTGCGCTAGACGGGTGGGTGAGTGAGGAGTGAGTGAGTGAGTGAGTGAGTGAGTGAGTGAGTGAGTGAGTGAGTGAGTGAGTGAGTGAGTGAGGAGTGAGTGAGTGAGTGAGTGAGTGAGTGAGTGAGTGAGTGAGTGAGTGAGTGAGGAGTGAGTGAGTGAGTGAGTGAGTGAGTGAGTGAGTGAGTGAGTGAGTGAGTGAGGAGTGAGTGAGTGAATGGGTGGATGGGTGGGTGGGTGAGTGAGTGAGTGAGTGAGTGAGTGAGTGAGTGAGGAGTGAGTGAGTGAGTGAGTGAGTGAGTGAGTGAGTGAGTGAGTGAGTGAGTGAGTGAGTGAGTGAGTGAGTGAGTGAGTGAGCGAGTGAGTGAGTGAGTGAGTGAGTGAGCGGGGCTAATTTGGGAATGATAGCCCACGGCTTTGCAGCCTGTCGGCATGTGTTCCTTTAAAACTAATTTGTATCGAAAGAGCACCGACGGAAACTCATCATCGCACGGTGAGTCTCACCCTCCTACGTCTCTTAGAAAGAGAGCCTTTGCGATTTCACAGCCGTATCAGACGGATCTGTAGTTCCACACCTTCAGAAACAATGGACTGTCCTCAAGCTTCAGAGGAGGGGGGCTCTAGGGCTTCAGAGGAGGGGGGCTATAGGGCTTCAGAGGAGGGGGCTCTAGGGCTTCAGAGGAGGGGGCTATAGGGCTTCAGAGGAGGGGGCTCTAGGGCTTCAGAGGAGGGAGGGGGGCTATAGGGCTTCAGAGGAGGGGGGCTATAGGGCTTCAGAGGAGGGGGCTCTAGGGCTTCAGAGGAGGGGGGCTGTAGGGCTTCAGAGGAGGGGGGCTATAGGACTTCAGAGGAGGGGGCTCTAGGGCTTCAGAGGAGGGGGCTATAGGGCTTCAGAGGAGGGGGCTCTAGGGCTTCAGAGGAGGGGGCTATAGGGCTTCAGAGGAGGGGGCTCTAGGGCTTCAGAGGAGGGAGGGGGGCTATAGGGCTTCAGAGGAGGGGGGCTATAGGGCTTCAGAGGAGGGGGGCTCTAGGGCTTCAGAGGAAGGGGGCTGTAGGGCTTCAGAGGAAGGGGCTATAGGACTTCAGAGGAGGGGGCTATAGGGCTTCAGAGGAGGGGGGCTGTAGGGCTTCAGAGGAGGGGGCTGTAGGGCTTCAGAGGAGGGGGGCTATAGGGCTTCAGAGGAGGGGGGCTATAGGGCTTCAGAGGAGGGGGCTCTAGGGCTTCAGAGGAGGGGGGCTATAGGACTTCAGAGGAGGGGGCTATAGGGCTTCAGAGGAGGGGGGCTCTAGGGCTTCAGAGGAGGGGGGCTATAGGACTTCAGAGGAGGGGGGCTCTAGGGCTTCAGAGGAGGGGGGGCTATAGGGCTTCAGAGGAGGGGGCTATAGGGCTTCAGAGGAGGGGGCTCTAGGGCTTCAGAGGAGGGGGCTATAGGGCTTCAGAGGAGGGGGGCTATAGGGCTTCAGAGGAGGGGGCTCTAGGGCTGAGGAGGGGGCTCTAGGGCTTCAGAGGAGGGGGCTATAGGGCTTCAGAGGAGGGGGGCTCTAGGGCTTCAGAGGAGGGGGGCTATAGGACTTCAGAGGAGGGGGGCTCTAGGGCTTCAGAGGAGGGGGGCTATAGGGCTTCAGAGGAGGGGGGCTATAGGGCTTCAGAGGAGGGGGGCTATAGGACTTCAGAGGAGGGGGCTATAGGGCTTCAGAGGAGGGGGGCTATAGGGCTTCAGAGGAGGGGGGCTCTAGGGCTTCAGAGGAGGGGGGCTATAGGGCTTCAGAGGAGGGGGCTCTAGGGCTTCAGAGGAGGGGGCTATAGGGCTTCAGAGGAGGGGGGCTATAGGGCTTCAGAGGAGGGGGGCTCTAGGGCTTCAGAGGAGGGGGCTCTAGGGCTTCAGAGGAGGGGGGCTATAGGGCTTCAGAGGAGGGGGCTATAGGGCTTCAGAGGAGGGGGGCTATAGGGCTTCAGAGGAGGGGGGCTATAGGGCTTCAGAGGAGGGGGCTATAGGGCTTCAGAGGAGGGGGGCTATAGGGCTTCAGAGGAGGGGGGCTATAGGGCTTCAGAGGAGGGGGGCTATAGGGCTTCAGAGGAGGGGGGCTATAGGGCTTCAGAGGAGGGGGGCTCTAGGGCTTCAGAGAAGGGAGGCTATAGGGACGAGTGGATCACGGAGGCGTCTGTTCGCTTTGAGGATGTTTCAATAACCCTCCTCGTGTCGTCTATATATATATATTAGGGATGTCCGATATTATCGGCCGATATCGGCATTAAAATGTGATATCGGAAAATATCGGTAGCCTATCGGTTTTCAATTTTTTCTTTTTTTCTTTTTTCTTTTTCTTTTTTTTACATTTATATAACCTTTATTTACCCAGGCAAGCAAGTAAGAACACATTCTGATTTTATTTATTGTCAAAAGTATGCATAATGTTGTGTTAATTCCACAACAAGAGATATGTAATGTTAATTACCTGAAATTATTCCGTTTTTTTGGGGGGGGGGGACCCTGCATATATCGGTATCGGTTGATATCGGTATCGGAAATTAAGAGTTGGACAATATCGGTATATCGGTATTGGTAAAAAAGCCAATATCGAGCATCCCTAATATATATATATTATATGAGAGACGACCTAATCTTCACAATAAAGCTGGTGAGATGATCAGCCCTGAGGTCAGACCTGCCCCCCCCCCCTCACACTTTCTCACGCAGGCTCCTCACAGGGCAATTACAGATGCGGTAATTGTCAACATTTGCCTTTTTACATACAGAACGCATACTTTCAGCCCTCCTCCGCGCTCAGGAGGAGAAACCTTCGCCGTCGAGGGTGTCGTGTCTCGCTGGGGGCGTAACATGTAATATATAGCTTCAGTGGCCCTGTGGCCCTCCGTGCATGTGTTGGAGAAACAACAAGAGCCCTCAGGACCAGGAGCACTGAACACGGAGGGTCCATCAGGACCAGGAGCACTGAACACAAAGGGTCCATCAGGACCAGGAGCACTGAACACAGAGGGTCCATCAGGACCAGGAGCACTGAACACGGAGGGTCCATCAGGACCAGGAGCACTGAACACAGAGGGTCCATCAGGACCAGGAGCACTGAACACGGAGGGTCCATCAGGACCAGGAGCACTGAACACAGAGGGTCCATCAGGACCAGGAGCACTGAACACAGAGGGTCCATCAGGACCAGGAGCACTGAACACAGAGGGTCCATCAGGACCAGGAGCACTGAACACAGAGGGTCCATCAGGACCAGGAGCACTGAACACAGAGGGTCCATCAGGACCAGGAGCACTGAACACAGAGGGTCCATCAGGACCAGGAGCACTGAACACAGAGGGTCCATCAGGACCAGGAGCACTGAACACAGAGGGTCCATCAGGACCAGGAGCACTGAACACAGAGGGTCCATCAGGACCAGGAGCACTGAACACAGAGGGTCCATCAGGACCAGGAGCACTGAACACAGAGGGCCCATCAGGACCAGGAGCACTGAACACAGAGGGTCCATCAGGACCAGGAGCACTGAACACAGAGGGTCCATCAGGACCAGGAGCACTGAACACAGAGGGTCCATCAGGACCAGGAGCACTGAACACAGAGGTCCATCAGGACCAGGAGCACTGAACACAGAGGGCCCATCAGGACCAGGAGCACTGAACACAGAGGGCCCATCAGGACCAGGAGCACTGAACACAGAGGGCCCATCAGGACCAGGAGCACTGAACACAGAGGGTCCATCAGGACCAGGAGCACTGAACACAGAGGGCCCATCAGGACCAGGAGCACTGAACACAGAGGGCCCATCAGGACCAGGAGCACTGAACACAGAGGGTCCATCAGGACCAGGAGCACTGAACACGGAGGGTCCATCAGGACCAGGAGCACTGAACACAGAGGGTCCATCAGGACCAGGAGCACTGAACACAGAGGGTCCATCAGGACCAGGAGCACTGAACACAGAGGGTCCATCAGGACCAGGAGCACTGAACACAGAGGGTCCATCAGGACCAGGAGCACTGAACACAGAGGGTCCATCAGGACCAGGAGCACTGAACACAGAGGGTCCATCAGGACCAGGAGCACTGAACACAGAGGGTCCATCAGGACCAGGAGCACTGAACACAGAGGGTCCATCAGGACCAGGAGCACTGAACACAGAGGGTCCATCAGGACCAGGAGCACTGAACACAGAGGGTCCATCAGGACCAGGAGCACTGAACACAGAGGGCCCATCAGGACCAGGAGCACTGAACACGGAGGGCCCATCAGGACCAGGAGCACTGAACACAGAGGGTCCATCAGGACCAGGAGCACTGAACACAGAGGGCCCATCAGGACCAGGAGCACTGAACACAGAGGGTCCATCAGGACCAGGAGCACTGAACACGGAGGGCCCATCAGGACCAGGAGCACTGAACATAGAGGGCCATCAGGACCAGGAGCACTGAACACAGAGGGTCCATCAGGACCAGGAGCACTGAACACAGAGGGCCATCAGGACCAGGAGCACTGAACACAGAGGGTCCATCAGGACCAGGAGCACTGAACACAGAGGGTCCATCAGGACCAGGAGCACTGAACACAGAGGGCCCATCAGGACCAGGAGCACTGAACACAGAGGGTCCATCAGGACCAGGAGCACTGAACACGGAGGGCCCATCAGGACCAGGAGCACTGAACACAGAGGGTCCATCAGGACCAGGAGCACTGAACACGGAGGGTCCATCAGGACCAGGAGCACTGAACACAGAGGGTCCATCAGGACCAGGAGCACTGAACACAGAGGGTCCATCAGGACCAGGAGCACTGAACACAGAGGGCCCATCAGGACCAGGAGCACTGAATACAGAGGGTCCATCAGGACCAGGAGCACTGAACACAGAGGGTCCATCAGGACCAGGAGCACTGAACACAGAGGGTCCATCAGGACCAGGAGCACTGAACACAGAGGTCCATCAGGACCAGGAGCACTGAACACAGAGGGCCCATCAGGACCAGGAGCACTGAACACAGAGGGCCCATCAGGACCAGGAGCACTGAACACAGAGGGCCCATCAGGACCAGGAGCACTGAACACAGAGGGTCCATCAGGACCAGGAGCACTGAACACAGAGGGCCCATCAGGACCAGGAGCACTGAACACAGAGGGCCCATCAGGACCAGGAGCACTGAACACAGAGGGTCCATCAGGACCAGGAGCACTGAACACAGAGGGCCCATCAGGACCAGGAGCACTGAACACGGAGGGTCCATCAGGACCAGGAGCACTGAACACAGAGGGTCCATCAGGACCAGGAGCACTGAACACGGAGGGTCCATCAGGACCAGGAGCACTGAACACGGAGGGTCCATCAGGACCAGGAGCACTGAACACAGAGGGCCCATCAGGACCAGGAGCACTGAACACGGAGGGCCCATCAGGACCAGGAGCACTGAACACAGAGGTCCATCAGGACCAGGAGCACTGAACACAGAGGGCCCATCAGGACCAGGAGCACTGAACACAGAGGGTCCATCAGGACCAGGAGCACTGAACACAGAGGGCCCATCAGGACCAGGAGCACTGAACACAGAGGGTCCATCAGGACCAGGAGCACTGAACACAGAGGGCCCATCAGGACCAGGAGCACTGAACACGGAGGGCCCATCAGGACCAGGAGCACTGAACACAGAGGGTCCATCAGGACCAGGAGCACTGAACACGGAGGGTCCATCAGGACCAGGAGCACTGAACACAGAGGGCCCATCAGGACCAGGAGCACTGAACACAGAGGGTCCATCAGGACCAGGAGCACTGAACACAGAGGGTCCATCAGGACCAGGAGCACTGAACACGGAGGGTCCATCAGGACCAGGAGCACTGAACACAGAGGGCCCATCAGGACCAGGAGCACTGAACACAGAGGGCCCATCAGGACCAGGAGCACTGAACACAGAGGGTCCATCAGGACCAGGAGCACTGAACACAGAGGGTCCATCAGGACCAGGAGCACAGAACACGGAGGTCCATCAGGACCAGGAGCACTGAACACAGAGGGTCCATCAGGACCAGGAGCACTGAACACAGAGGGCCCATCAGGACCAGGAGCACTGAACACAGAGGGTCCATCAGGACCAGGAGCACTGAACACAGAGGGTCCATCAGGACCAGGAGCACTGAACACAGAGGGCCCATCAGGACCAGGAGCACTGAACACAGAGGGTCCATCAGGACCAGGAGCACTGAACACAGAGGGTCCATCAGGACCAGGAGCACTGAACACAGAGGGTCCATCAGGACCAGGAGCACTGAACACGGAGGGTCCATCAGGACCAGGAGCACTGAACACAGAGGGTCCATCAGGACCAGGAGCACTGAACACGGAGGGCCCATCAGGACCAGGAGCACTGAACACAGAGGGTCCATCAGGACCAGGAGCACTGAACACAGAGGGTCCATCAGGACCAGGAGCACTGAACACGGAGGGTCCATCAGGACCAGGAGCACTGAACACAGAGGGTCCATCAGGACCAGGAGCACTGAACACAGAGGGTCCATCAGGACCAGGAGCACTGAACACAGAGGGTCCATCAGGACCAGGAGCACTGAACACAGAGGGTCCATCAGGACCAGGAGCACTGAACACAGAGGGTCCATCAGGACCAGGAGCACTGAACACAGAGGGCCCATCAGGACCAGGAGCACTGAACACAGAGGGTCCATCAGGACCAGGAGCACTGAACACAGAGGGTCCATCAGGACCAGGAGCACTGAACACAGAGGGCCCATCAGGACCAGGAGCACTGAACACAGAGGGCCCATCAGGACCAGGAGCACTGAACACAGAGGGTCCATCAGGACCAGGAGCACTGAACACAGAGGGCCCATCAGGACCAGGAGCACTGAACACAGAGGGTCCATCAGGACCAGGAGCACTGAACACAGAGGGTCCATCAGGACCAGGAGCACTGAACACAGAGGGTCCATCAGGACCAGGAGCACTGAACACAGAGGGCCCATCAGGACCAGGAGCACTGAACACAGAGGGTCCATCAGGACCAGGAGCACTGAACACAGAGGGTCCATCAGGACCAGGAGCACTGAACACAGAGGGCCCATCAGGACCAGGAGCACTGAACACAGAGGGCCCATCAGGACCAGGAGCACTGAACACAGAGGGTCCATCAGGACCAGGAGCACTGAACACAGAGGGCCCATCAGGACCAGGAGCACTGAACACAGAGGGTCCATCAGGACCAGGAGCACTGAACACAGAGGGTCCATCAGGACCAGGAGCACTGAACACAGAGGGTCCATCAGGACCAGGAGCACTGAACACAGAGGTCCATCAGGACCAGGAGCACTGAACACAGAGGGTCCATCAGGACCAGGAGCACTGAACACAGAGGGTCCATCAGGACCAGGAACACTGAACACAGAGGGTCCATCAGGACCAGGAGCACTGAACACAGAGGGCCCATCAGGACCAGGAGCACTGAACACAGAGGGCCCATCAGGACCAGGAGCACTGAACACAGAGGGCCATCAGGACCAGGAGCACTGAACACAGAGGGTCCATCAGGACCAGGAGCACTGAACACAGAGGGCCCATCAGGACCAGGAGCACTGAACACAGAGGGTCCATCAGGACCAGGAGCACTGAACACAGAGGGCCCAT
Organism: Notolepis coatsorum; assembly: GCF_963971535.1. Classification (NCBI taxonomy): domain Eukaryota; kingdom Metazoa; phylum Chordata; class Actinopteri; order Aulopiformes; family Paralepididae; genus Notolepis; species Notolepis coatsorum. Next base: position 44,428,559 of record NC_140169.1, on the reverse strand, counting down.
CAGGACCAGGAGCACTGAACACAGAGGGCCCATCAGGACCAGGAGCACTGAACACAGAGGGCCCATCAGGACCAGGAGCACTGAACACGGAGGGCCCATCAGGACCAGGAGCACTGAACACAGAGGGCCCATCAGGACCAGGAGCACTGAAGACAGAGGGTCCATCAGGACCAGGAGCACTGAACACAGAGGGCCCATCAGGACCAGGAGCACTGAACACAGAGGGTCCATCAGGACCAGGAGCACTGAACACAGAGGGTCCATCAGGACCAGGAGCACTGAACACAGAGGGCCCATCAGGACCAGGAGCACTGAACACAGAGGGTCCATCAGGACCAGGAGCACTGAACACGGAGGGCCCATCAGGACCAGGAGCACTGAACACAGAGGGTCCATCAGGACCAGGAGCACTGAACACGGAGGGTCCATCAGGACCAGGAGCACTGAACACAGAGGGTCCATCAGGACCAGGAGCACTGAACACAGAGGGTCCATCAGGACCAGGAGCACTGAACACAGAGGGCCCATCAGGACCAGGAGCACTGAACACAGAGGGTCCATCAGGACCAGGAGCACTGAACACAGAGGGTCCATCAGGACCAGGAGCACTGAACACAGAGGGTCCATCAGGACCAGGAGCACTGAACACGGAGGGTCCATCAGGACCAGGAGCACTGAACACAGAGGGCCCATCAGGACCAGGAGCACTGAACACAGATGGCCCATCAGGACCAGGAGCACTGAACACAGAGGGTCCATCAGGAACAGGAGCACTGAACACAGAGGGTCCATCAGGACCAGGAGCACAGAACACGGAGGTCCATCAGGACCAGGAGCACTGAACACAGAGGGTCCATCAGGACCAGGAGCACTGAACACAGAGGGCCCATCAGGACCAGGAGCACTGAACACAGAGGGTCCATCAGGACCAGGAGCACTGAACACAGAGGGTCCATCAGGACCAGGAGCACTGAACACAGAGGGCCCATCAGGACCAGGAGCACTGAACACAGAGGGTCCATCAGGACCAGGAGCACTGAACACAGAGGGTCCATCAGGACCAGGAGCACTGAACACAGAGGGTCCATCAGGACCAGGAGCACTGAACACGGAGGGTCCATCAGGACCAGGAGCACTGAACACAGAGGGTCCATCAGGACCAGGAGCACTGAACACGGAGGGCCCATCAGGACCAGGAGCACTGAACACAGAGGGTCCATCAGGACCAGGAGCACTGAACACAGAGGGTCCATCAGGACCAGGAGCACTGAACACGGAGGGTCCATCAGGACCAGGAGCACTGAACACAGAGGGTCCATCAGGACCAGGAGCACTGAACACAGAGGGTCCATCAGGACCAGGAGCACTGAACACAGAGGGTCCATCAGGACCAGGAGCACTGAACACAGAGGGTCCATCAGGACCAGGAGCACTGAACACAGAGGGTCCATCAGGACCAGGAGCACTGAACACAGAGGGTCCATCAGGACCAGGAGCACTGAACACAGAGGGCCCATCAGGACCAGGAGCACTGAACACAGAGGGTCCATCAGGACCAGGAGCACTGAACACAGAGGGTCCATCAGGACCAGGAGCACTGAACACAGAGGGCCCATCAGGACCAGGAGCACTGAACACAGAGGGCCCATCAGGACCAGGAGCACTGAACACAGAGGGTCCATCAGGACCAGGAGCACTGAACACAGAGGGCCCATCAGGACCAGGAGCACTGAACACAGAGGGTCCATCAGGACCAGGAGCACTGAACACAGAGGGTCCATCAGGACCAGGAGCACTGAACACGGAGGGTCCATCAGGACCAGGAGCACTGAACACAGAGGGCCCATCAGGACCAGGAGCACTGAACACAGAGGTCCATCAGGACCAGGAGCACTGAACACAGAGGGTCCATCAGGACCAGGAGCACTGAACACAGAGGGTCCATCAGGACCAGGAGCACTGAACACAGAGGGTCCATCAGGACCAGGAGCACTGAACACAGAGGGCCCATCAGGACCAGGAGCACTGAACACAGAGGGCCCATCAGGACCAGGAGCACTGAACACAGAGGGCCATCAGGACCAGGAGCACTGAACACAGAGGGTCCATCAGGACCAGGAGCACTGAACACAGAGGGCCCATCAGGACCAGGGGCACTGAACACAGAGGGTCCATCAGGACCAGGAGCACTGAACACAGAGGGCCCATCAGGACCAGGAGCACTGAACACAGAGGGCCCATCAGGACCAGGAGCACTGAACACAGAGGGCCCATCAGGACCAGGAGCACTGAACACGGAGGGCCCATCAGGACCAGGAGCACTGAACACAGAGGGCCCATCAGGACCAGGAGCACTGAACACAGAGGGTCCATCAGGACCAGGAGCACTGAACACAGAGGGCCCATCAGGACCAGGAGCACTGAACACAGAGGGTCCATCAGGACCAGGAGCACTGAACACAGAGGGTCCATCAGGACCAGGAGCACTGGACACAGAGGGTCCATCAGGACCAGGAGCACTGAACACAGAGGGCCCATCAGGACCAGGAGCACTGAACACAGAGGGTCCATCAGGACCAGGAGCACTGAACACAGAGGGCCCATCAGGACCAGGAGCACTGAACACGGAGGGCCATCAGGACCAGGAGCACTGAACACGGAGGGTCCATCAGGACCAGGAGCACTGAACACAGAGGGCCATCAGGACCAGGAGCACTGAACACGGAGGGCCCATCAGGACCAGGAGCACTGAACACAGAGGGCCCATCAGGACCAGGAGCACTGAACACGGAGGTCCATCAGGACCAGGAGCACTGAACACGGAGGGTCCATCAGGACCAGGAGCACTGAACACAGAGGGTCCATCAGGACCAGGAGCACTGAACACAGAGGGCCCATCAGGACCAGGAGCACTGAACACAGAGGGTCCATCAGGACCAGGAGCACTGAACACAGAGGGCCCATCAGGACCAGGAGCACTGAACACAGAGGGTCCATCAGGACCAGGAGCACTGAACACAGAGGGCCCATCAGGACCAGGAGCACTGAACACAGAGGGTCCATCAGGACCAGGAGCACTGAACACAGAGGGTCCATCAGGACCAGGAGCACTGAACACAGAGGGCCCATCAGGACCAGGAGCACTGAACACAGAGGGTCCATCAGGACCAGGAGCACTGAACACAGAGGGCCATCAGGACCAGGAGCACTGAACACGGAGGGCCATCAGCACCAGGAGCACTGAACACGGAGGGCCATCAGGACCAGGAGCACTGAACACGGAGGGTCCATCAGGACCAGGAGCACTGAACACAGAGGGCCATCAGGACCAGGAGCACTGAACACGGAGGGCCCATCAGGACCAGGAGCACTGAACACAGAGGGCCCATCAGGACCAGGAGCACTGAACACGGAGGTCCATCAGGACCAGGAGCACTGAACACGGAGGGTCCATCAGGACCAGGAGCACTGAACACAGAGGGCCCATCAGGACCAGGAGCACTGAACACAGAGGGCCCATCAGGACCAGGAGCACTGAACACAGAGGGTCCATCAGGACCAGGAGCACTGAACACAGAGGGCCCATCAGGACCAGGAGCACTGAACACGGAGGTCCATCAGGACCAGGAGCACTGAACACGGAGGGTCCATCAGGACCAGGAGCACTGAACACAGAGGGCCCATCAGGACCAGGAGCACTGAACACAGAGGGTCCATCAGGACCAGGAGCACTGAACACAGAGGGCCCATCAGGACCAGGAGCACTGAACACGGAGGTCCATCAGGACCAGGAGCACTGAACACAGAGGGCCCATCAGGACCAGGAGCACTGAACACGGAGGTCCATCAGGACCAGGAGCACTGAACACAGAGGGTCCATCAGGACCAGGAGCACTGAACACGGAGGGCCCATCAGGACCAGGAGCACTGAACACAGAGGGTCCATCAGGACCAGGAGCACTGAACACGGAGGGTCCATCAGGACCAGGAGCACTGAACACGGAGGGCCCATCAGGACCAGGAGCACTGAACACAGAGGTCCATCAGGACCAGGAGCACTGAACACAGAGGGCCCATCAGGACCAGGAGCACTGAACACGGAGGGCCCATCAGGACCAGGAGCACTGAACACAGAGGGTCCATCAGGACCAGGAGCACTGAACACGGAGGGTCCATCAGGACCAGGAGCACTGAACACAGAGGGCCCATCAGGACCAGGAGCACTGAACACAGAGGGCCCATCAGGACCAGGAGCACTGAACACAGAGGGTCCATCAGGACCAGGAGCACTGAACACGGAGGGTCCATCAGGACCAGGAGCACTGAACACAGAGGGGCCATCAGGACCAGGAGCACTGAACACAGAGGGTCCATCAGGACCAGGAGCACTGAACACAGAGGGTCCATCAGGACCAGGAGCACTGAACACAGAGGGTCCATCAGGACCAGGAGCACTGAACACAGAGGGCCCATCAGGACCAGGAGCACTGAACACAGAGGGACCATCAGGACCAGGAGCACTGAACACAGAGGGTCCATCAGGACCAGGAGCACTGAACACAGAGGGTCCATCAGGACCAGGAGCACTGAACACAGAGGGTCCATCAGGACCAGGAGCACTGAACACAGAGGGTCCATCAGGACCAGGAGCACTGAACACGGAGGGTCCATCAGGACCAGGAGCACTGAACACAGAGGGTCCATCAGGACCAGGAGCACTGAACACAGAGGGCCCATCAGGACCAGGAGCACTGAACACAGAGGGCCCATCAGGACCAGGAGCACTGAACACAGAGGGTCCATCAGGACCAGGAGCACTGAACACGGAGGGCCCATCAGGACCAGGAGCACTGAACACAGAGGGCCATCAGGACCAGGAGCACTGAACACGGAGGGCCCATCAGGACCAGGAGCACTGAACACGGAGGGCCCATCAGGACCAGGAGCACTGAACACGGAGGGTCCATCAGGACCAGGAGCACTGAACACAGAGGGTCCATCAGGACCAGGAGCACTGAACACAGAGGTCCATCAGGACCAGGAGCACTGAACACAGAGGGCCCATCAGGACCAGGAGCACTGAACACAGAGGGCCCATCAGGACCAGGAGCACTGAACACAGAGGGTCCATCAGCACCAGGAGCACTGAACACGGAGGGTCCATCAGGACCAGGAGCACTGAACACAGAGGGCCCATCAGGACCAGGAGCACTGAACACAGAGGGTCCATCAGGACCAGGAGCACTGAACACAGAGGGTCCATCAGGACCAGGAGCACTGAACACGGAGGGTCCATCAGGACCAGGAGCACTGAACACAGAGGGCCCATCAGGACCAGGAGCACTGAACACAGAGGGTCCATCAGGACCAGGAGCACTGAACACAGAGGGTCCATCAGGACCAGGAGCACTGAACACAGAGGGCCCATCAGGACCAGGAGCACTGAACACAGAGGGTCCATCAGGACCAGGAGCACTGAACACAGAGGGCCATCAGGACCAGGAGCACTGAACACAGAGGGCCCATCAGGACCAGGAGCACTGAACACAGAGGGTCCATCAGGACCAGGAGCACTGAACACGGAGGGTCCATCAGGACCAGGAGCACTGAACACAGAGGGTCCATCAGGACCAGGAGCACTGAACACAGAGGGTCCATCAGGACCAGGAGCACTGAACACAGAGGGCCCATCAGGACCAGGAGCACTGAACACAGAGGGTCCATCAGGACCAGGAGCACTGAACACAGAGGGTCCATCAGGACCAGGAGCACTGAACACAGAGGGCCCATCAGGACCAGGAGCACTGAACACAGAGGGTCCATCAGGACCAGGAGCACTGAACACAGAGGGTCCATCAGGACCAGGAGCACTGAACACGGAGGGCCATCATCTCTGACCAATCGAGAGACACACACAACACACATGAGCACACACACAACACACATGAGCACACACACAACACACATGAGCACACACACAACACACATGAGCACACACACAACACACATGAGCACACACACAACACACATGAGCACACACACAACACACATGAGCACACACACAACACACATGAGCACACACACAACACACATGAGCACACACACAACACACATGAGCACACACACAACACACACACACACACACACACAACACACATGAGCACACACACAACACACATGAGCACACACACACTGTATACGCTCACACACTAACAGTCACTTTAGCATGAACACACACACACACACACATGCTGCACACGCTCACACTCAACGGTCAACGGTCTTGTATAGTAAATAGATGGATATAGCAAGTTAGCATAAGGATATATACTATAACTGTAGATTGTATAGTATATCATTGTATAGTAGTGTACATAAGACCCAGTGCCTCATCTGCAGCTAACAGTGTATTGCTCTATCGCAGGACCTTAGCATGTCTTAGTACCATGCTTTTTGTAAACTTTATGTACATTATACCTGTTATGTCTTATTCTTATTACTTGTATTATTGCACAATCGCTGCGGGCATGACCCCCCGCATTTCACTGTATGCCTTGTATGCCGTGACAAATAAAACTCTTGACTTGACTTGACACTCTGGGATACGTTGGCACATGGAGAGGAGGTGACATGGACCCCAGAGGAGAAAAGTGTTCTGGATATAATACACTAGGGCTGTCCCCGACTAAGGATTTGGATGGTCGACTATGATTGGCCAAAATGTGCCGTTAGTCGACTATTGGTCGACTTAAAAAAAAGTATAATATTTAAAAAAAAATTATTTGTATCATTCCATTTGGGCTGTGGGGGGTGAAGCTTAATGTCTGAAGGTGTCGACTGAAGGCTTCTTGTTCTCTGCAAAAGCATGCAATTGGTCCACTGATGGATCCATCTTGATATTTGTCTAGTCTAGTGTGTTCATTAGACGGGTGAAATCCTCTTTCAGTGCCTCTGTGCCTGTTTTCGTAGGCAGTTAGCCTCTGGAATGCGCGCCATTAGCGTTAGCCACGCTTCTAGGCCTCTTTTCTTTTGAAAAAAATTATAAAAAATGATAAAAACATATATATATATTTTTTTTATTATTATTATTATTATATTCGACCAAGAGGTTGGCCAGTCGACTACGGCCCCTTTCGACCGATTATTCGACTATAATACACTCTGGGGATTCTCACACCAAGAGGTTCTAATGAGGATTTTAATATCATACCATCCCTGTGATGAGGGATAAGTATGATGATGACTGTCTTTGATTGCCCGTGCCGGTTATTATGACTTGGGCTATGTGCTTTTACTAAGTATGAGAGGATTAGACTTGACTTAAAGATCTGGTGCAAATGAGAAGCCTGTTTTTCCAATCTCAGAATGCATGTTGATATTACATAATAATATACTCTGGTTCCTCTGATTGGCCCCTCAGTCACATTTAGCTGAGTGGTCGTCGGTGAGTCGAGGGTCTAGTGAACAGAAGGCCGTATCGAAGCTGTGATGTGCAGCTAGCGTGGCAAAGTGGTACATATTAAAGCTGTGATGTGCAGCTAGCGTAGCAAAGTGGTACATATTAAAGCTGTGATGTGCAGCTAGCGTAGCAAAGTGGTACATATTAAAGCTGTGATGTGCAGCTAGCGTAGCAAAGTGGTACATATTAAAGCTGTGATGTGCAGCTAGCGTAGCAAAGTGGTACATATTAAAGCTGTGATGTGCAGCTAGCGTAGCAAAGTGGTACATATTAAAGCTGTGATGTGCAGCTAGCGTGGCAAAGTGGTACATATTAAAGCTGTGATGTGCAGCTAGCGTAGCAAAGTGGTACATATTAAAGCTGTGATGTGCAGCTAGCGTAGCAAAGTGGTACATATTAAAGCTGTGATGTGCAGCTAGCGTAGCAAAGTGGTACATATTAAAGCTGTGATGTGCAGCTAGCGTAGCAAAGCGGTACATATTAAAGCTGTGATGTGCAGCTAGCGTAGCAAAGTGGTACATATTAAAGCTGTGATGTGCAGCTAGCGTAGCAAAGTGGTACATATTAAAGCTGTGATGTGCAGCTAGCGTAGCAAAGCGGTACATATTAAAGCTGTGATGTGCAGCTAGCGTAGCAAAGTGGTACATATTAAAGCTGTGATGTGCAGCTAGCGTGGCAAAGTGGTACATATTAAAGCTGTGATGTGCAGCTAGCGTGGCAAAGTGGTACATATTAAAGCTGTGATGTGCAGCTAGCGTGGCAAAGTGGTACATATTAAAGCTGTGATGTGCAGCTAGCGTAGCAAAGTGGTACATATTAAAGCTGTGATGTGCAGCTAGCGTGGCAAAGTGGTACATATTAAAGCTGTGATGTGCAGCTAGCGTGGCAAAGTGGTACATATTAAAGCTGTGATGTGCAGCTAGCGTGGCAAAGCGGTACATATTAAAGCTGTGATGTGCAGCTAGCGTGGCAAAGCGGTACATATTAAAGCTGTGATGTGCAGCTAGCGTGGCAAAGCGGTACATATTAAAGCTGTGATGTGCAGCTAGCGTGGCAAAGTGGTACATATTAAAGCTGTGATGTGCAGCTAGCGTGGCAAAGCGTTACATATTAAAGCTGTGATGTGCAGCTAGCGTGGCAAAGCGGTACATATTAAAGCTGTGATGTGCAGCTAGCGTGGCAAAGCGGTACATATTAAAGCTGTGATGTGCAGCGAGTACAGAGAAGCGTGACATATTGCAGACCGAGACCAACAACCTGTTACTACTGTCACCTCCTCCTCGTCTCCCCCTGCACCCTGCCTGCACCCTGCCTGCACCCTGCCTGCACCCTGCACCCTGCCTGCACCCTGCACCCTGCCTGCACCCTGCCTGCACCCTGCACCCTGCACCCTGCCTGCACCCTGCCTGCACCCTGCACCCTGCCTGCACCCTGCCTGCACCCTGCACCCTGCCTGCACCCTGCCTGCACCCTGCACCCTGCCTGCACCCTGCCTGCACCCTGCACCCTGCCTGCACCCTGCCTGCACCCTGCCTGCACCCTGCCTGCACCCTGCACCCTGCACCCTGCCTGCACCCTGCCTGCACCCTGCACCCTGCCTGCACCCTGCACCCTGCCTGCACCCTGCCTGCACCCTGCACCCTGCACCCTGCCTGCACCCTGCCTGCACCCTGCACCCTGCACCCTGCCTGCACCCTGCACCCTGCCTGCACCCTGCCTGCACCCTGCACCCTGCCTGCACCCTGCCTGCACCCTGCCTGCACCCTGCCTGCACCCTGCCTGCACCCTGCCTGCACCCTGCACCCTGCCTGCACCCTGCCTGCACCCTGCACCCTGCCTGCACCCTGCCTGCACCCTGCCTGCACCCTGCACCCTGCACCCTGCCTGCACCCTGCACCCTGCCTGCACCCTGCCTGCACCCTGCACCCTGCCTGCACCCTGCCTGCACCCTGCCTGCACCCTGCCTGCACCCTGCCTGCACCCTGCCTGCACCCTGCACCCTGCCTGCACCCTGCCTGCACCCTGCACCCTGCCTGCACCCTGCCTGCACCCTGCCTGCACCCTGCCTGCACCCTGCACCCTGCCTGCACCCTGCCTGCACCCTGCCTGCACCCTGCCTGCACCCTGCCTGCACCCTGCCTGCACCCTGCCTGCACCCTGCCTGCCCCTCTGCTGGTGTTAGGAGTGGGCATGTTGAGTAATGCACTAGCCTCTTCTTAACCAATAAAAGATTAGTACCTTTGACTAATCAAATTGTCATTCATGAGAAGTATGTATGCACTGTACTGTAGATCAAGCAGGAAATGGGGGCCAGGGTTCCAGAAAATCAGAACTGTCCCTTTAAGAAGAACAAGTTGAAACCAGGGGCTCATTAATGTTGAACAAATTAAATGCACATTCTGACGCATGCAAACTAAATTTGTATTGAGCTTTATGCAGAGCAATAACAATAGTAATACCAGGGCTGGGCTAGGTATGTCATATATGCCTAACATTACTCTGACCGACCATTTGCATATTTTGTATCTCCTCCTCATGTCTTCTCACCTCCTCCTCATCTTCTTCTCATCTCCTCCTCATCTCCTCTTCTTCACATCTTCCCTCACCTCCTTCTCTTCTCCTCATCTCCTCCTCCTCTCCTCCTCTTCTCCTCCCCTCCTCCTCTCCTCCTCTTCTCCTCATCTCCTCCTCCTCCTCTCCCCTATTCTCCTCATCTTCTCCTCCTCTCCTCCTCTCTCCTCATCTCCTCCTCCTCTCCTCCTATTCTCCTCCCCTCCTCCTCTCCTCCTCTTCTCCTCATCTTCTCCTCTCTCCTCCTCTTCTCCTCATCTTATCCTCCTCTTCTCCTCATCTCCACCTCCTCTTCTCCTCATCTCCTCCCTCCTCTCCTCCTCTCCTCCTCTTCTCCTCATCTCCACCTCCTCTTCTCCTCATCTCCTCCTCCTCTCCTCCTCTCCTCCTCTTCCCTCTCCTCATCTCCACCTCCTCCTCCATCTCCTCCTCCTCTCCTCCTCTTCTCCTCATCTCCTCATCTCCCTCCTCCTCCTCCTCTTCTCCTCCTCTCCTCCTCCCTTCTCCTCATCTCCTCCTCCTCTCCTCCTCTCCTCCTCTCCTCCTCATCTCCTCCTCCCTCCTCTCCTCCTCACATCCTCCTCTCCTCCTCACCTCCTCCTCCTCTCCTCCTCTTCCCTCCTCCTCTCCTCCTCCTCTCCTCCTCATCTCCTCCTCCTCCTCTCCTCCTCATCTCCTCTCCTCCTCTTCTCCTCCTCCTCCTCTCCTCCTCACCTCCTCCTCTTCTCCTCACCTCCTCATCTCCTCCTCTCCTCCTCTTCTCCTCATCTCCTCCTCTCCTCCTCCTCCTCTCCTCCTCACCTCCTCCTCTTCTCCTCACCTCCTCATCTCCTCCTCCTCCTCCTCTCCTCCTCATCTCCCTCCTCCTCCTCTCCTCCTCACCTCCTCCTCTTCTCCTCACCTCCTCCTCCTCTCCTCCTCATCTCCTCCTCCTCCTCATCTCCTCCTCCTCCTCTCCTCATCTCCTCTCCTCCTCTTCTCTCCTCCTCCTCTCCTCCTCACCTCCTCCTCTTCTCCTCACCTCCTCATCTCCTCCTCTCCTCTCTTCTCCTCATCTCCTCCTCTCCTCCTCCTCATCTCCTCCTCACCTCCTCCACTTCTCCTCACCTCCTCATCTCCTCCTCCTCCTCCTCTCCTCCTCATCTCCTCCTCCTCCTCTCCTCCTCACCTCCTCCTCTTCTCCTCACCTCCTCCTCCTCTCCTCCTCATCTCCTCCTCCTCTCCTCCTCACCTCCTCATCTCCTCCTCTCCTCCTCACCTCCTCCTCCTCTCCTCCTCTTCTCCTCTCCTCCTCCTCTCATCCTCTTCTCCTCTCCTCCTCCTCCTCTCCTCCTCTTCTCCTCCTCCTCCTCTCCTCCCTCCTCCTCATCTCCACGCTGCCTGCTCCTCTGCTCCTCTGAGAGCAGGACCTCCTCTGTGTCTCTACATCTGATGTTGCCCAGCGCTAGGGATGGACACTGAGTTATTCAGTAGCCTTGAGTACCATCAGAGTCTTGAACACTGAACTCTCCACACACAGGCACACATGAGCACACACATAACACACACACACACTGTATACGCTCACACACTAGCAGTCACTTTAGCACGAACACACACTGTATACGCTCGCTCACACACTAGCAGTCACTTTAGCACGAACACACACTGTATACGCTCACACACTAGCAGTCACTTTAGCACGAACACACACACACACACTGTATACGCTCACACACTAGCAGTCACTTTAGCATGAACACACACACACACACACACACACACACACACACACACACACACACACATGAGCACACACATAACACACACACACTGTATACGCTCACACACTAGCAGTCACTTTAGCACGAACACACACTGTATACGCTCACACACTAGCAGTCACTTTAGCACGAACACACACACACACTGTATACGCTCACACACTAGCAGTCACTTTAGCATGAACACACACACACACACACACACACACACACACACATGAGCACACACATAACACACACACACACTGTATACGCTCACACACTAGCAGTCACTTTAGCATGAACACACACACACACACACACACACATGCTGCACACGCTCACACTCAACGGTCACTTTACACAATGAAAAGGTCACTTTTTTTTTTTTTTAAAGAACGGGAGTGGTTCTTGTATAGTAAATAGATGGATATAGCAAATTAGCATAAGGATATATACTATAACTGTAGATTGTATAGTATATCATTGTATAGTAGTGTACATAAGACCCAGTGCCTCATCTGCAGCTAACAGTGTATTGCTCTATCGCAGGACCTTAGCATGTCTCACCATGCTTTTTGTAAATTTTATGTACATTATACATTATACATACATACATTATGTCTTATTCTTATTACTTGTATTATTGCACAAATGTCTTATTCTCATCCTATTCTTATTACTTGTATTATTGCACAATCGCTGCAGGCATGACCCCCCGCATTTCGCTATATGCTTGTATGCTGTGACAAATAAAACTCTTGACTTGACTTGACTTGACTATTAACCAATACAAAATGATTTTTTTTTTTTACATTTTTTCTTTTTTTTGCTGTGAAAGCTTGGGGCCAGCTTAGAAACAGACACATCATTGTGTACTCTGTTCCACTGTGTGCATGTGTGTTTACTATTTTATAAAAATTATGATTTTAATTTGCAGGAAATTACCGCAAATGGATTCCTTTATTGCAATTGTTTGGCCCCCCCCTCCAGACCACCCCCTAGTTGTGACTCAGACTGTTCACAGTGATCTAAGCGTAGGATCCATATAATCCTCCTGCAACTTCCAGTGTTGTCTTCGTGCAACGACTCACGCCTTGCAGCACTTCAGAGTGAGATTTCTGTTTCAGTGGCAACAACAAGCACTGTTGATGGACATACTTTGTGGTAACCAAACAAAAACATGTATTGAGTTCCCTCAAAAACCACTCTAGTTCAGTTGAAACGGTGAATAATTGATTACTCGTGCTCATCCCTAGTGCTTTTCTATTATTATCTCACTACCAGGTGATGAGGTGCTAATGAGTCCATCCCTGCAGCCCTGCTGGTCTGCTGCTGACCGCTGGAGGAACGTCCACCCTGCTGGTCTGCTGCTGACCGCTGGAGGAACGTCCACCCTGCTGGTCTGCTGCTGACCGCTGGAGGAACGTCCACCCTGCTGGTCTGCTGCTGACCGCTGGAGGAACGTCCACCCTGCTGGTCTGCTGCTGACCGCTGGAGGAACGTCCACCCTGCTGGTCTGCTGCTGACCGCTGGAGGAACGTCGACCCTGCTGGTCTGCTGCTGACCGCTGGAGGAACATCGACCCTGCTGGTCTGCTGCTGACCGCTGGAGGAACGTCGACCCTGCTGGTCTGCTGCTGACCGCTGGAGGAACATCGACCCTGCTGGTCTGCTGCTGACCGCTGGAGGAACGTCCACCCTGCTGGTCTGCTGCTGACCGCTGGAGGAACGTCGACCCTGCTGGTCTGCTGCTGACCGCTGGAGGAACGTCGACCCTGCTGGTCTGCTGCTGACCGCTGGAGGAACGTCGACCCTACAAAGAGAGAGAGGTCGTTTCCTCCACCATTTCAGCGGACAGTGTCCAAACAAACAACATACTGGCAAACTGAAGCATCATTTGTGTGTTTTTTGGCTGCAAGTGGAAACTTACTTCAAAAAAGATTTGTTAGACTGGCAACCCTCTCAGATCGATTTGAACCATCTGCTCCTCTTTTCAAGAAACTAAACATTCTGACTGTGTCTGAGGTTAATTCTTTACAGATATGTATATTTGTGTACAAATGCATTCATGATCACAATCTACCAAATGGTTTTAATAGTTTTTTTTCTTTTAATTCAGATGTTCATTCATTATGCTACATGTCAGTCCAGGGACCTGCATATACCTTATTGTGGTACTTCACTTAGGCAGTTCTCAGTGAGGTATAGAGGGTCCAATCTTTGGAATGCAGCTGATCCTATGCTGAGGAAATCTCCATCTCTGCTTATTTTTAAAGCAAACTACAAAAAAAGTCTCATCCAAAAGTAGTAGATAAATAGGTCATACATGTAGGTATGCATTTGGTTATGTGGGTGGGTAGGTGTGTAGGCAGGTGGGTGGGTTGTTATATATTATTATGTACACAGTATATGCAGTTATGTACTGTGTGTATGTATGTTTGTATTAACACAAATCTTTTTAATGTATTCTGGTATTTTATAATATGCATATTTTTGTATTTTTGTATGTTTGATTTTATAAAACGGGGGACGTTCTTGATAAGCCTCTAGGCTTCTAACTTCTCCTTCACAATCGTTATAACTTATTATGTATTGTTTTTACTTCTGTTTAACTGTGTTAATAAACAAACAAACAAACAAACAAAGGGGTGGCTGGCTGGATGAGGAATGGTTTCAGGCACTGGTGCCCGGGCGATATGAGGGGGGGGTGGAGTCACGACATTCAGGAGGACGTTGTACTGCTTCGGTAGGTATGTACAGTATGGGAAACCATATGTGAGGTACTCCAGTTGATATCCGTCATATTGCGACTACAGCAGGGTGATGGGATGTCTGATATAGTATCAAAATTAAACTTTTTTTTTTTTTTTTTTTTTACTTTGTGGATAGATCTGACTTAAGTGGTCTGCACACGGCGGGCGACAGACGTCGCCTGGCGATGTGATCGCCTGTCGCTCAATGACAATCGCTTAGCCCCCCACACCAGACCCGACCGTTCTCAGGTATAATGAGATGCATAAGCTATGTGTCGCTCTGTTTAGCTGGGGGTGTTTCCCCCCGGGAGATATAGGAGGGCGGACCGCCGGCCGGGACCGGACGTTAGTTTGTCGTGAAGCGAGTGTATAATTAGCAGTAGCTGTGTTGTGCGTTACGAGAGAGTATTAACCTGTAAAACCCATATTGAGCTGGAATTAAACCACCATATACGAATACAACCTCTCCTCATTCTTCCTGACATTACTGCATGCCTGGTCGCTACGATACGTTCATTACCACCGATTGGACAAGTAATGTTATGCAGCTGCTGAGAGAGTGTTTTTTTTCACGGAAGACGCAAACTGTTTTGTTATCAACCATAATTTTCTTTGGACAATAAACCTTACAAACTACATCAGCTGCAGCCTGGACATTAAACTCTGTCAACATCCACAACTTATTTTGTTACCCGAGTATAAAAACACTAGTAGGTGCATCGTGGCGCATTGTTCATTTATTAGTTAATGACAAGCGGCCACTCTATAGCTTCTCAAACTAACGTTATTTATTTAAATTGTTCCCGTTAATAATAATGAACATAACCTTATGTAGCATGGTAATAATACGTAGATTGATCAATGAATGTATTGATACATTAAAGGTGTACAAATGATACACCAGTAGAACTTCTGCAGTACTTCTAGTGTAGAAGTCATGTTATTTCCTCATTGTCCTGCCTGTCGTCGCCTCCAAAAATAGGATCGATGTGATATTTAGCGAGGCGACAGAAATATCTGCGCGACTGTCGCTTCAAAATCTCCTGCCGTGTGGGTTCTCTCATTCATAACAATGGAGGCGATACAATTCTGCCGGTCGGCTCGCTAAAAAAATCGCTCGCCTGGCTAAAATCGCTCGCCGTGTGGGGACCCCTTTACAGGGCAACACCACCTATTTTAAGAATTTATGTGTCACATATCCCCCAGTTCAGTCAGAATGTTCTTCCTGTGCCCCAGGACAGTTCAGTCAGTATGTTCTTCCTGTGCCCCAGGACAGTTCAGTCAGTATGTTCTTCCTGTGTCTCAGGACAGTTCAGTCAGTATGTTCTTCCTGTGCCCCAGGACAGTTCAGTCAGTATGTTCTTCCTGAGGACAGTTCAGTCAGTATGTTCTTCCTGTGCCCCAGGACAGTTCAGTCAGTATGTTCTTCCTGAGGACAGTTCAGTCAGTATGTTCTCTCTGTGCCCCAGGACAGTTCAGTCAGTATGTTCTTCCTGTGCCCCAGGACAGTTCAGTCAGTATGTTCTTCCTGAGGACAGTTCAGTCAGTATGTTCTTCCTGTGCCCCAGGACAGTTCAGTCAGTATGTTCTTCCTGAGGACAGTTCAGTGAGTATGTTCTTCCTGTGCCCCAGGACAGTTCAGTCAGTATGTTCTCTCTGTGCCCCAGGACAGTTCAGTCAGTATGTTCTTCCTGTGCCCCAGGACAGTTCAGTCAGTATGTTCTTCCTGAGGACAGTTCAGTCAGTATGTTCTTCCTGTGTCTCAGGACAGTTCAGTCAGTATGTTCTCTCTGTGCCCCAGGACAGTTCAGTCAGTATGTTCTTCCTGTGCCCCAGGACAGTTCAGTCAGTATGTTCTTCCTGTGTCTCAGGACAGTTCAGTCAGTATGTTCTTCCTGTGCCCCAGGACAGTTCAGTCAGTATGTTCTTCCTGTGTCTCAGGACAGTTCAGTCAGTATGTTCTTCCTGTGCCCCAGGACAGTTCAGTCAGTATGTTCTTCCTGAGCTCCAGGACAGTTCAGTCAGTATGTTCTTCCTGTGCCCCAGGACAGTTCAGTCAGTATGTTCTTCCTGTGTCTCAGGACAGTTCAGTCAGTATGTTCTTCCTGTGCCTCAGGACAGTTCAGTCAGTATGTTCTTCCTGTGCCCCAGGACAGTTCAGTCAGTATGTTCTTCCTGTGTCTCAGGACAGTTCAGTCAGTATGTTCTTCCTGTGTCTCAGGACAGTTCAGTCAGTATGTTCTTCCTGTGTCTCAGGACAGTTCAGTCAGTATGTTCTTCCTGTGTCTCAGGACAGTTCAGTCAGTATGTTCTTCCTGTGTCTCAGGACAGTTCAGTCAGTATGTTCTTCCTGTGTCTCAGGACAGTTCAGTCAGTATGTTCTTCCTGTGTCTCAGGACAGTTCAGTCAGTATGTTCTTCCTGTGTCTCAGGACAGTTCAGTCAGTATGTTCTTCCTGTGTGTCAGGACAGTTCAGTCAGTATGTTCTTCCTGTGTCTCATGACAGTTCAGTCAGTATGTTCTTCCTGTGCCCCAGGACAGTTCAGTCAGTATGTTCTTCCTGTGTCTCAGGACAGTTCAGTCAGTATGTTCTTCCTGTGTCTCAGGACAGTTCAGTCAGTATGTTCTTCCTGTGTCTCATGACAGTTCAGTCAGTATGTTCTTCCTGTGCCCCAGGACAGTTCAGTCAGTATGTTCTTCCTGTGTCTCAGGACAGTTCAGTCAGTATGTTCTTCCTGTGTCTCAGGACAGTTCAGTCAGTATGTTCTTCCTGTGTCTCAGGACAGTTCAGTCAGTATGTTCTTCCTGTCTCAGGACAGTTCAGTCAGTATGTTCTTCCTGTGCTCCAGGACAGTTCAGTCAGTATGTTCTTCCTGTGCCCCAGGACAGTTCAGTCAGTATGTTCTCTCTGTGTCTCATGACAGTTCAGTCAGTATGTTCTCTCTGTGTCTCAGGACAGTTCAGTCACTATGTTCTTCCTGTGCCCCAGGACAGTTCAGTCAGTATGTTCTTCCTGTGCCCCAGGACAGTTCAGTCAGTATGTTCTTCCTGTGCCCCAGGACAGTTCAGTCAGTATGTTCTTCCTGTGACCCAGGACAGTTCAGTCAGTATGTTCTTCCTGTGACCCAGGAC
This sequence comes from Notolepis coatsorum, assembly GCF_963971535.1. Lineage (NCBI taxonomy): Eukaryota > Metazoa > Chordata > Actinopteri > Aulopiformes > Paralepididae > Notolepis > Notolepis coatsorum. Next base: position 44,410,900 of record NC_140169.1, on the reverse strand, counting down.
AGTTCAGTCAGTATGTTCTCTCTGTGTCTCAGGACAGTTCAGTCACTATGTTCTTCCTGTGCCCCAGGACAGTTCAGTCAGTATGTTCTTCCTGTGCCCCAGGACAGTTCAGTCAGTATGTTCTTCCTGTGCCCCAGGACAGTTCAGTCAGTATGTTCTTCCTGTGACCCAGGACAGTTCAGTCAGTATGTTCTTCCTGTGACCCAGGACAGTTCAGTCAGTATGTTCTCTCTGTGCTCTGAACAAAAGCACTGCAGAAGGTGGTGAAAACCGCCCAACGCTTCACAGGTACATCACTCCCTACTATTGAGTCTATCCACAACAAACAGAGTCTGAGGAAGGAACGCAGCATGGTCAAGGACACCTCTCACCCCAATCATGGACTGTTTGCCCTCCTACCCTCCGGGAGGCGCTACAGGAACCTCTGCTCCAAGTCAAGCAGACTCAGGAACAGCTTCTTTCCCTCAGCTGTCATCTCTCTGAACTCTGTGCCATGTTGACAGCCCCCCCCCCCCCCCACCATATAAACTCTGACTCCATTGCCTGCCCTACACACTAGGCTCTGTTACCCATAATACTGTACGACTCTGTACTCTGTTGCCTCTACTCAATTCATACCTACCAACTGCTTTCACTGTCTACCCATATACTATGTATGATATGATGTACAACAGTGCTGTATACCGCATATTTACATTTATATATTTATATTACCACATATACAGTATATATAACCCTTTTTGTCTGAATATACCTGCAAATAACCCCTCATATACTTGCTTGTATGTACACCTGCACATAACCCTTAGCTCTGTATGATAGCATGTACTATAATGCTGTATATACCATATATATATTTACTGCATATATAGCTATCCTCACCTGTCTGTGGTTACCTGCACATAGTCTGTTGCTATATCTGTACATATCCTACTCCTACTAGTTCAAGTCAAGTCAAGTCAAGAGTTTTATTTGTCACGGCATACAAGCACAGTGAAATGCGGGGGGTCATGCCTGCAGCGATTGTGCAATAATACAAGTAATAAGAATAGGAATGAGAATAAGACATTTGTGCAATAATACAAGTAATAAGAATAAGACATAACAGGTATAATGTACATAAAGTTTACAAAAGGCATGGTAAAAGACATGCTAAGGTCCTGCGATAGAGCAATACACTGTTAGCTGCAGATGAGGCACTGGGTCTTATGTACACTACTATACAATGATATACTATACAATCTACAGTTATACTATATATCCTTATGCTAACTTGCTATATCCATCTATTTACTATACAAGAACCACTCCCGTTCTTTTTTTATTTTAAATTTTTTTAAGTGACCTTTTCATTGTGTAAAGTGACATTGAGTGTGAGTGTGTGCAGCATGTGTGTGTGTGTGTGTTCATGCTAAAGTGACTGTTAGTGTGTGAGCGTATACAGTGTGTGTGTTGTGTGTGTGCTCATGTGTGCTTGTGTGTGGAGAGTTAAGGCGCTCCCATAGTCCAGCAGACTGTATGATGAATTGAAAATGGGGGACCCTGATGTAAACAAGACGAAAGTCTTTCTCTGGTCTGCATCCCCTTAACAATTGTATGTATTGAGCTGTACTGTACTGTACCCATTCTGCAATCTGTTAATAAACTTTTCAATCAATCAATCAAACTGTACACAGAGCAGACTCCGCGGAGGTCCGCGCGGACTCTTGAGCTTTGAGCTCAGCGGACAGCAAACCCACAGGTGGGAAGCTCCTATTTTCTGACGCGCGGACATCCGCGCCGCTGACTTGGTGTCACACAAAACGCTGCTCGGCGTTTTGGTTGACATCGAACTGCATTTAATGTGACGCCGATCTGCATTTTACTCTGAACACTCGCTCTGTGCCAAGAGAGATGTTTGAATGGCTTTTCTAAATGAAGTGTGTAAAATTGCAAGTTTTATTTCGAAATATTGGAAACGGAGATAACATAGAATGTTATCTCCGTTTCCAATATTTTGAAATAAAACTGGTGCTTTTATTTCATGCAATGCGTGTCTTTTCAGTGAAGTGGATTTCCCAAGCTATTTCGGTTCTGCTCTGCTCAGAACCGGGTTGCGTTAGTACTCTGCGTTGTGATTCAATACTTTAAAGCTCTGGGAATCACTTCTCTTCAAACTGAGCGGTGCAGGCAGAAGGAATTAGGAGGAAAAAGGTTATATAGCAGCTGTTTAATCAAAGTTTAAGAGTGTATACAAATTACAATAAAGAACACTATAAAAGATTCAAGGTACCAGAGCACTATGCCGCTCGCCCTATCTAAGAAATCAGATTAAAGAATGATAGTTGATAAATTGTTGATGGCTTTGTTCTCTGGCTAGTGAACAAAGTAAAGCTATGTTTCTCCCTCCAAAAGTGATGTTCTTTGTTCTGTTGATTCTTCCTCTGCTTCCGCCGCCTTGGTGTGGATGGGTGGTAGGTGTTGTCCTGTGGTTGGGTTGTTCCAGAGTCCCTCTCCCCCATTACACCCAGATCTTATAGCCAGACCTGCATAATCTTGTGATGTCATCAGAATGACATCACCCAATTCTTTCCTCCAATCCCAGGTCTGCTAAGCTTGTATTTGAAAATAAGGGTTTGGCTTAACCCAGAGAATATTTTCCCTGTATTTTTACTTAAACACATTACTTGACTTGTTAATACTTTGATGAACCTCAAGATATATTGATTACATAAACACAGATATCTTTCTTTATCAAAATATCTAACAAATCTAATCATTCTGTTAGCTTAATAGAATACAAATCAATATCATAAATCAAGAGGATAGAACAATCAATTAATCATATTGAACATAAATGAAAACAGAACAGACACATTAACTAATTACCTAATTTAAGTATGACCAAACCTAATCATATTTTAACTTACTTCAATGACTTCAGAATTCAAGAACAATATACCAGGAAATAGTTAGCTTGTTTGGAGCTCAAATTAAGGATTTCAATAGTGATCTTCTCTGTGTGTGTGTGTGTGTATGTGTATGTGAAAATGTGTGTGTGTGAGTGTGTGTGTGTGTGTGTGTGTGTGTGTGTGAGTGTGTGTGTGTGTGTGTGTGACTATGTGTGTGTGTGTGTGTGTGTCTCTGTGTGTGTGTGTCTCTGTGTGTGTGTGTAATCAGACCTTTGATGGTCACATGTAGCCATCAATATGTGACCTAATCATTGTCTTTGGCAGACCAGTTGGCCCTTTGATGTCTCCTAAAAGGAGACACACGTTTCTCTAGAATTTCCTGCCCTTTGTTCTTACACACCCCCTAAGGGGAAGTAAGTATTACCCCAGCTGCCACTATATGCAAATGCCCTCCTGGAGTGACCACAAGGTCTTGGTGACACAATATGATTGTTGTTCCACTTTGACTGTTTCTTTAAGACTTTTACACCACAGTTTGATTAGATCTTTGATGATTTATGTTTGGATTTTACCACAGTTCCCCACTTGGATAGTTTACCTATCCTTAATATGTCAAACATAGATATCAATCTCTACACACTACTATCTAGGTAACACTTAAGACATTTTAAATCATATTAGGATAAAATATATATGGTTTTCCACACTCAGATCCTAAAATCCAAATTAGCAATTTCAGTTTGTGATCGTGTGCACAGTCTTTAACAACCTGTTCTCGTACCAAGATCAATTTCCATTGGTTTCAACTGTGAGTTGTCAAATTCTGACTTGGAGCATTGAGGAGGGGGGTCCATGTTTTCTAGATTTGACCCTGCCTCCTCTTTATTGCTCAGAGCTGGCGCAGTATCACGACTGCTGGGTGCAACTCCCCATTCTGGGAGGTGGAATTTAGAAAGCAAATTGCCTTTCCCATCACACTCCATCTTCTGGCGCAGTATCACGACTGCTGGGTGCAACTCCCCATTCTGGGAGGTGGAATTTAGAAAGCAAATTGCCTTTCCCATCACACTCCATCTTCTGTCGAGCACATCTTGACTCGTGTTGACCTCTATTTGGGGGTAGAGCCCCCTGCTGTATCTTCTATTGCTGTCACAGCGGTGGGGAGGTCGTCGCTGGCTGCTCGACCCTTTCGCTGGTTGACCCCCTGGTCAATGGTTGAGGCCTTGCTTCTGTTGACAGCCGGAGTTGTTGCTGAGGTCTAGCCGCCTGTCTCCTCGTTGGTTGTCTGTCGTTTCCCTCTGAAGCCTCAAGACTCGGTCACTGCGTTGGCCAAGACTCTCCCGGCCCGAGAGGTAGGCGTCTCCTGGTTCTCCGCAGTGTTGTGGCTCCCCATGGAGCCGCTGGGTAGACACTAGCCAGTGTCCTGGATCAACAGTACCGATGGCTGTTGTCTCCCCAATCTCCCATCCGTATCCTGCAGTGAATATATATCGCTTCGGGGGACAGTGCAGGTCACTTCTACCACAACAATTGATTGAGAATCCATAATTTCCATAATTTTCCTCCCTCAGACTCTCTTTACTGGTCTGAGCTTTGACAACTTTCTTTTCCAAATCATTTATCTATATATTTCATGGTTTTTAGATCATTAATTTTCAAAATTCTGAAAAATTCACATGGCTCTCATTATATTATGCTGTCAAAACAGTATACTCCTCCACCTCTCGATGTGGAATACACATTCAAACATCGTTACCGTCGTCCTCTGGACAGCTGCACCCGGACCGGACGGTCAGCACTGACACCTCCACTCTCCCAGTACTCCTGTGTGTATGGCAACAAATCACAGTCCGCCTTAAACACACCTCTTCCACACCACAAGCCAATTATCAATTGCACATGTTCACACCCTACACAAGACTAATTTGGCCAATAACGACCAAACCTATTGAGCTTCATTAATGTACAGAGAATCATGCTTCCCAACACTTTCACCAATCACGACACACCCCCAGCCCCTAAAACTGGGTATTCAATGGGCGGAGAACAAAAATCCATAACTAGCTCATGTTTCTTCACTTTGTTCCCAGTCCATTTTACAGACATATACTACCCCGTCCTGATGTGTCGAGATCACTCCCAGCTTGCCAGGTACCCTAAGAAAAAATATACAGAAAGAAAGAAAACAGAAAACCAAACACACAAAGAAAACGCTGCCAAACCAATAAATGAAAAAATAAACCAAACTTGTGAGCTTTTTTCTTTTTTCTTCTGAGCTCATTTTTAACCTATCATCTAGAGGCTTATGCACCCCCGTATTAACTAAGAAACAAAAAGGGAAATCAAATGAATAAACAAAATGAACGCTCCCGGCCTAAGTCAGGAATTGCTCGTAACACACTAGAAAAGAGAAGTAAAAATAAAAGTAAATAAACACCTATCCTATTGTTCATAACTGTTAATACGCTTCTATCAATACTATAAAATACTAGAAACAACTATGAGTCTTTTTAATTTCTTAACCATGCAGTCCACCCTTTGATCAATCTGAATGTTGACCAAGCATGGATAATTTACTGATCACTAGCTGCCGCAGTGTCACATCATCACACTGTCTAATATTGATTAACTGTTTAACATAATTTGATCCTCTTGTTAGTCTGATTAGTTCATGCATTTGTCAGTCACTCATACATCCGTTTTTAGTAACTTTCATTCATAATCTAATCACCTAACACCTCTATTTATTTTTTATTCTATTTTTATTCTAATCTAATTAGGAGCATATTTTATCATTCAATATATCCCACCTCTACCCTAGTCAGTTGCATATATTTTTATTCTGCCGGTGGCCTCTGCAGACATGACCTTTGAAAATGACCGTTCACTCCACAGATCCAACAACACTGGCGGTCTCCCCCGGGTTGTGGGACCCGGTGGGTCAGTCGCCTGTGACCGGATGACCCTGGGGTCATCGGGCCCAGAACATGTCCTGGTGGTATGCCATCATCGCCATGGTTCCCTGGAGCCTGTTCGGAGGAGAAAGCCACGTACCTATTTGGTCCAGTCACAGTTCCTTGAGAGGGGCCCGTGGTTGGGAGGGGCCCGCCACCTGTTTCTGTACAAACACGCCCTGTTGTGGATAGATGGTCCCGCTCTGCACAGTCCCGAGAAATGTGTCCGAGGGTCCCACACGTCCAACACTGCACCCGCCGCACACGGTAGCCATTCGGATTCCTGCCTCTGCCTCCACCTTTTCCTCGTGGTTGCCACCTCGTGGGTGGTCCTATTGGGGTTTGTTGTTGTTCCGGCACGGGACCCCCTTGTGGCCCCAACTGGGCCCGTCTCTGGCCATCTGGTTCTCCATTGGAACCTGTCTCCCCTCCGGGCTGTGTGGACTGGATTAGGCCTTGGAGATAGTCCACTACCCGTCTAGCCTCGGCTAGCTGTTGTTCGAGAGGGAGGCACGTCTTTAACTGGCAGTCATCTGCAACGGACACTTCAGCGTGGATTGACTCGGGTAATACAGCTGTCTCTGGGTCGCTTGCTGCAACGACTCCCTGTGGCGGAGTAAAAGACATTATTTCCAGTCCCTCCGTCTCACTGGACACTAGAGGGGAGTCGATCACATTCCAGTCAATCAAGTTAACGTCCAATTCGGTCAATGTAATGTCTGCAGAGGTTATCGGCATTATCTTGATTTGGGTACGCATTCTATACCGGCCTCCTTTAACTACAAGGTTCTGTAATGGCCTGAATATCTTTGGCCATCTTTTCGTCACTTTTATTGTGACATCTCCAGTCGTTGAAATAGACAGATTGTCTACCCTTTCTATGGTCAGTGCATCTAACCCTCCGGTTGCTCCTATCTGTGTATTTTCCATTCTAACGTCACCGTTTGGAAAGCAAGTTTCTCTGTATTCAAACTATTTTTACCAAACTTGAGTTAATTTCACTCACACTTCTATATTGGTGTAAACAGGAATTGACAATCTCGGTCTTGTGATACTATACCCCCTGACTGTCAACAGTCTCTTTGATTTCCCTGTTGGGGTTCGGAATTGTCAGCGCTGGCCATCCGTCCTGGAGCAGCTGTGAAGAGAGAAGCAAAAAATACACTTAATTATCAGTGACATTTCCCATTCACAATCCATCATTTGTCTTTAAGCATGGAATGTCGGGCATCTCCTATACTAAGATCACATGAGAGCATTTGTACAATTTTCGTTTTTGATTTATCAATGACACAGCCTTAATCTTTTTCCAGTTGTCTCCATTGGAAACCCAGACTCTCAATCCTGTTGTCATGATCCTCCTTAACACAACTCCGGGGAACTTATTTTGCATCAGCCGTTTCCTTCTGTTGGTCAATCAGAAATTTGTTATTTACAGCCTATCATTTCTAAACATCTGTATTGGACATGGTAATTTAGGTGAATAATCTCACTTTTACTCTAATTGTTATTTGCAAATGACTATGTGTATGTGTAACTATATTTATTTCTGTCCGTGAAAGCCTAGTATGTATTTCGCTCATATTACATTATACATATCAGTAACATACATATTTTCCATTCATAATCTCTCACACAGTTACTATATTTCCCCCTTAACACCTAACCCCTTAGGTGTTAAAACGCGCTTCTCACGAGAACAGAAATCAATTTCCAGTGTCTTATGTCACTGAAGTCCCCGTGCATTTAGAACAGTGTCGCACAACCCGTTCATAACCACCGGCGCCGACACCATCCCCACATTGAAAATCCTGCCGACCAATGACATCCCACTGGTCAATCCGTCCTGTGGCCCACGGCATCACCCCCAGTTTGCAACCTGGAACGCGAAACCCCGGGCCCCCTACTCAAGGATATTCAAAGATCATTCCACTCACAACCACCGCCTCACACATACAGCACCTCTGACACCACTCAACCACCGTAACCAGTCACCCAAATACCCACACACAATATAATCCGACGCGCGTAGTGTGGCAGCGAGCCTTTGACGAGTGCACGCATAGCGCACCCCCGTTAATGCGCGGTGGCAGACAGCGAGCCCACCCCCGCCACGACGTTTAGCAGTCCCCGTACCCCTGGTAAAATGAAAAATGTGCGCAGTGTGACAGCGAGCACAGACGAGCCGCACACAGCGCACAAAGCGTGGAGGCAGACAGTGAGCCACGACGAACTGTCTACCCACACCCCCATCGCAGGCGCAGCCGAGCAGAGTAATTATGCTCCGACTTACGGCCCACCAACATGAACACTATACGGAGCCCCCGCCTTACCAGCCGGAGTTTGTCCAAATACAAGGAAAGAAGTACGAGCGCCTTGTCGAACAAAGCGTAGCGCCAACGCCAGCCAACACCACTGCCAGCACTAGAAATTCCCTAAAAACAACAATAAAACTGAATATGGAACAACAACATACGCATAATAAGTCCCAAACTCAACCTACCGCCTTTAAACCCTACAGTAAACAGCAATAAACAATATACCTAGCACTACACCGCGTTTGAAACCCATAAACAAAAAACCTCTATATACAGGCCCTAAACTAGGAGAGAAAGAGAAAGCGTTTCGGGGGGGCCGAGGGGGGGGAAATATATGGAAGAGAGGCGGTGTTGGAATGAGGGGAGTGAGTGAGAGGGGGGGGGGTAAGAGAGAGAGAGAGAGAGGGAGGGAGAGGGAAAGAGGGGGGGAGGTGAGAGGGAGAGGGAGAGAGGGGGGAGGTGAAAGGGAGAGGGAGGGAGGAGGGTGAGAGAAGGAAAGAAAGAGAGGGGGGGGTGAAAGAGAAAGAGAGAGAGGGAGAGGAGGTGAGAGGGAGAGAGGCGAAAAGGGAGAGGGAGGGAGGAGAGGTGAGAGGGAAAGAAAGAGAGGGGGGGGTAAAAGAGAAAGAGAGAGAGGGGAGGTGAGAAGGAGAGAGGGGGGAGGTGAAAGGGAGAGGGAGAGAGGGGGGGAAGGTGAGAGGGAGAGAGGCGAAAGGGAGAGGGAGGGAGGAGGGAGGGAGGAGAGAGAGAAGGAAAGAAAGAGAGGGAGAGGGCGAGAGAAGGAAAGAGAGGGAGGGATAGAGGGAAGGGCGAGAGAAGGAAAGCGAGTGAGAGAGGGGGAAAAGAAGGAAAGAAGGAGATGGGGGGGGGGGGGGAGAGAGAAAGAAAGAGAGAGAGGGAGAGGGGGGAGGGTGAGAGAAGGAAAGAGAGAGAGGGAGGGGGGGGGGGGGTGAGAGAGAGTGTACGAGGGGGAGGGGGGCCAAGGCCCCACAATCCACCACCAGATTAAAACACAACAATCCAACCTCACTTTACCAGCACACTAACTCCCTAATGAAAACGTTCTGTGAGCAGAATTCAAACATATTCATCCTGTCCTCTTCCGCCCCCTACCGCATTCCTAAATAAACTCCACCCTCCCCTTAACAATGGACGCTTGGTGCCCTCCCAAGATGGACGCCGGCGCCCCTGCTAAGATGGACGCCCCCTCGCGAGACATCCCGAGAGCCCCGTCATGCCATGACGTCAGCACAGTTAGCTTAGCTTCGCTAGCCACGTCGTGGGCCGTCAGACCGCGCACCCTTACGACGTCACAACCGGCGACCATTTTAGCCGTTAGCGCGGCTAGGTAGCATTAGCCTAGCTTCACCCATGATCCCATAAAAACGCTTCCCAACGACTCACCGACCCGTCCCGCCGCGCGGGCCGTCTCCTCGCAATGTTAATATAACACCACATTCCCCACAACAGAATCCTATTTCCCTCAAAACGCCAGTGTAGTGATCTAAATAGAAATATAAAAACATAACAGTAAAACACTAGTTTGACCCCTCTGTCGTCATCACCGGCGAGCTTAGAACGACTTCCGGGTCCCCGTCTAGATAATCCCAATCACCTTAAACATTACACATCTATTCTATCCGCCATGAATATGAAAACTTTTAAGTGCCTTACACATCCCCGTAATCTCAAGACACTATCGATCGACCTTATACATTCGACCCTATGCCTATGTCCTGCCGTATCCTCCGGCGCCTCAGAGGCTAATACAACAGCTAACTGCTGCTGCGTTCCACGGGCCCCGGAAAACCGGCGTTACCATTACACTTCCCCACGGCCAACCGGTGACTTAAATTACATAATAACACAACTATACTCTCACACGTCCCACCAATCACTCCTAACCATAGCCATTCGCCAACTAACCATAGCCATTCGCCAACCATACATTCATACACGCTTCCTAACACAAATAAAAATTCTACATTAAGTACTATCTTATGTTACAGCCTAACGCCGTCTAAATTTAACACGCCCGCCGTGCCCAAGGTTAAACTAGACCTATATGTGCTCAATCTCTACTTTAGAAAATACGACGCACGGTGTGCTTAAGCCCTTACTTTAAGACATACGACGCACACTTGTTTACCTTGGTTTAACTCTGAGCACGAATCTAGACATGTTCCTAAATACTCCCTTACTTTCTTGAATGTTCCGACTGCCAGCGGCGCTCCGTTTATTGTGCTAAAATTTTACTTTAAAATGTACCACGCACGGTGTGCTTAAGCCCTTACTTTAAGACATACGACGCACACTTGTTTACAGAGCCGCCCTCCCCAGCCAGAACATTCAATTCAATTTTCCCTTACATCATGCTTACATGAGGTTAAATTCTTAGCAACCCCCTCCGTGGTTCGAATAGAGCACCCAAACATCATCACACTCACCTCTTAGCAACCTCCTAGTCACTTGAAGACGATCGATCGATCAGTTGATTCCCTCGCTGACCGGACTTGAAGAAAGTGAAGAAAAAAAAAATAATCTTTTGTTGCGGTGATAAAACGAGCGCTCTGATTCTAAAGTACGGCACCAAAATGAAGTGGATTTCCCAAGCTATTTCGGTTCTGCTCTGCTCAGAACCGGGTTGCGTTAGTACTCTGCGTTGTGATTCAATACTTTAAAGCTCTGGGAATCACTTCTCTTCAAACTGAGCGGTGCAGGCAGAAGGAATTAGGAGGAAAAAGGTTATATAGCAGCTGTTTAATCAAAGTTTAAGAGTGTATACAAATTACAATAAAGAACACTATAAAAGATTCAAGGTACCAGAGCACTATGCCGCTCGCCCTATCTAAGAAATCAGATTAAAGAATGATAGTTGATAAATTGTTGATGGCTTTGTTCTCTGGCTAGTGAACAAAGTAAAGCTATGTTTCTCCCTCCAAAAGTGATGTTCTTTGTTCTGTTGATTCTTCCTCTGCTTCCGCCGCCTTGGTGTGGATGGGTGGTAGGTGTTGTCCTGTGGTTGGGTTGTTCCAGAGTCCCTCTCCCCCATTACACCCAGATCTTATAGCCAGACCTGCATAATCTTGTGATGTCATCAGAATGACATCACCCAATTCTTTACTCCAATCCCAGGTCTGCTAAGCTTGTATTTGAAAATAAGGGTTTGGCTTAACCCAGAGAATATTTTCCCTGTATTTTTACTTAAACACATTACTTGACTTGTTAATACTTTGATGAACCTCAAGATATATTGATTACATAAACACAGATATCTTTCTTTATCAAAATATCTAACAAATCTAATCATTCTGTTAGCTTAATAGAATACAAATCAATATCATAAATCAAGAGGATAGAACAATCAATTAATCATATTGAACATAAATGAAAACAGAACAGACACATTAACTAATTACCTAATTTAAGTATGACCAAACCTAATCATATTTTAACTTACTTCAATGACTTCAGAATTCAAGAACAATATACCAGGAAATAGTTAGCTTGTTTGGAGCTCAAATTAAGGATTTCAATAGTGATCTTCTCTGTGTGTGTGTGTGTGTGTGTGTGTGTATGTGTATGTGAAAATGTGTGTGTGTGAGTGTGTGTGTGTGTGTGTGTGTGTGTGTGTGTGTGAGTGTGTGTGTGTGTGTGTGTGACTATGTGTGTGTGTGTGTGTGTGTCTCTGTGTGTGTGTGTCTCTGTGTGTGTGTGTAATCAGACCTTTGATGGTCACATGTAGCCATCAATATGTGACCTAATCATTGTCTTTGGCAGACCAGTTGGCCCTTTGATGTCTCCTAAAAGGAGACACGTTTCTCTAGAATTTCCTGCCCTTTGTTCTTACACACCCCCTAAGGGGAAGTAAGTATTACCCCAGCTGCCACTATATGCAAATGCCCTCCTGGAGTGACCACAAGGTCTTGGTGACACAATATGATTGTTGTTCCACTTTGACTGTTTCTTTAAGACTTTTACACCACAGTTTGATTAGATCTTTGATGATTTATGTTTGGATTTTACCACATCAGCACCACGCGCTGTCCACCTCAAGCCTATACGGTACATTGCATCTCGCTGCCTATATACCTGTTATTCAAGTGCGTAAAACTGCCCGTTTTATTATCGAAATATTGGAAATGGAGATAACATACTCTTTATTTTGACATCGGATGATGACGACATGACAGAAGTTGAACAGCGTGGGGACAATTGTGTAAACTGCCGCTGACATGTAGGAAATTGGTCCGCGGAGGTCCGCTGGACTATGAAGGCTCAAAGAGTCCGCGCGGACCTCCGCGGAGTCTGCTCTGTGTACAGTCTGCTGGACTATGAAGGCTCAAAGAGTCCGCGCGGACCTCCGCGGAGTCTGCTCTGTGTACAGTCTGCTGGACTATGAAGGCTCAAAGAGTCCACGCGGACCTCCGCAGAGTCTGCTCTGTGTACAGTCTGCTGGACTATGAAGGCTCAAAGAGTCCGCGCGGACCTCCGCGGAGTCTGCTCTGTGTACAGTCTGCTGGACTATGAAGGCTCAAAGAGTCCGCGCGGACCTCCGCGGAGTCTGCTCTGTGTACAGTCTGCTGGACTATGAAGGCTCAAAGAGTCCGCGCGGACCTCCGCGGAGTCTGCTCTGTGTACAGTCTGCTGGACTATGAAGGCTCAAAGAGTCCGCGCGGACCTCCGCGGAGTCTGCTCTGTGTACAGTCTGCTGGACTATGGGAGCGCCTTTACGCTGCACGTCAGTAGTAGTCATACTGTCTCTATTTATATAATACAACTATACACTATACTGTACATACTTCTGATTAGCACTACACTCAGTATTATTAATTTGTATATTCAGTACCCAGTTTAACCACCTGTACATTGTATATTGCTGTTGGCAGTGGCTTCAACAAACAGCCACTCTGAGCGGGGTGACGACGCGCCATCCAAAAACCAAAAGTCCGTTGTTTCCAATTAACAAATGGATTTATTCACAAATCATTAACGAAAGAGTTTGGCCGACTTGCCTTATAAAACAATCAAATTAAACATGATTTGAGTCTTATATTCTCTGTGTTTTGCGGTAGAAATACTGTGTCCGCTCCCCAGTCTCCAACCAGGTATATCCTAATAACTTGGCCATGCACAGGTGCGAGCAGTTCCCCTAATAAGAATCCTGCCTGGCCCTGTAATAGCAGGGCTGACCCAAAGAGGGAGCCAGACCTACCTAAACGCTCAGCAATCATAACTCATATCCTATCCAGTGCATGATATTGTGATTTGCATAACTTATATAAACCAATAAATCATTTCGTTCAATATTCCATACATTTAACTAATTTCCCTCTATAGGTATAACCATCAACCATAACAACAATAAGTCCAATCAAGTATTTCGGCTCCAACAACACTGTACTCCACATTCAAATACACTGTACACCACATTCAAATACACTGTACACCATTCAAATACACTGTACTCCACATTCAAATACACTGTACACCATTCAAATACACTGTACACCACATTCAAATACAATGTACTCTGGTAGATGAATCAGAAAAGTACCTGACTAGCTGCTAATGACAAACTAGAGACGTCTGCAGATGTTTCTAGTTTGTCTCCTGTCTGATTGATTGATTGATTGAAAACTTTATTAACAGATTGCAGAATGGGTACAATACAGTACAGCTCAATACACACAATTGTTAAGGGGATGCAGACCAGAGAAAGACTTTCATCTTGTTTACATCAGGGTCCCCCATTTTCAATTCATCAGTACATATATGACATACATGACATACAGATAGTCAGTACTGCTACATCTATACATTTATGATATACCAGATTTGCAAATACAGTACTGTTTGTGATACAGAAGGAGTCAAGAAAAGGGAGTATATACATTTGACGTAGAAACTGTACATTGGAGGAGGTTGGGTGGGGGGGGTTGGGTACATTGGGATATTGACAACCATACTGGGTAATTTACATTGGAGGTGGTTGGGGGGGGGGGCACACTGTATAAACAAGTAAAACTGTACATTGAGGGGGGGGGGGGGAGACACTGTACAAACAAACAAAATTGTACATTGGACTATTGACAAAACCATACTAGGTAAATTACTGTACATTGGAGGGGGTTGGGTTAGGATATTTACAGGGGCCAGTGTTGAATTGCAGTCTCCCGTAGGTGTCCCTTGAGAGAGGTTTTGAAAGTGGGTAGTGATCCACATTCCTTTACAGCTTTGGGTAGGGCGTTCCACATTGATGTGGCATAATTGCGAAACGTGTTTAGTCCCTTATTTGAGCCGAATCTGGGTTTAACATGATTTGTGGAGCTCCCTCTGGTGTTGTGATCGTGGTATTCACTGACCTTTGGGAAGTATTTTGACATGTACATGGGTACCTTGGTCGTGTAGTGTATCTTGTAGACCAGGCCCATTGCAAGTTGCTGTACTCTGTCTGTTCTAGGAGTAAGGTCAAGCAGTAGTCTGACCAGTTTGTTTTGAGATGTTTGTAATTTTGTTTTTAGCGCCTTTGAGGTGCTTTGGTACCATGAGGTGCAAGCATAGTCGTAGTACCCCTGAATGAGTGCTCCTGCCAGAGTCTTCAGGGTATTCTTGTTTACCAGAGAGGAGATCCGGTACAAGAATCGAGTTCGTTGGTTGACTTTTTTTATTACATTGGATGCCATTTTGTCACAGGAGAGATTAGCCTCTAGGATGGAACCCAGGTAGGTAATTTCATCTTTCCTTGTGACAATATTGTCACCCACTGTAACTGAGAAGCCGTCGGTCTTGCTGAGTTTGTTATTTGAACCGAAGAGAATGGACTCTGTTTTGCCCATGTGTAATGATAGTTTGTTATCAGCGAGCCATATGCAGATTCTGCCTAGTTCCGAGCTGAGGGTTTTTTCAACCTGTAACTTGTTCTTGTCAGAGACCAGCAGGGCTGAGTCGTCCGCAAACAGGAACAAGTTGCAGTCACAAGCTGACGACATGTCATTTGCATAAATTAGGAACAGTAGCGGTCCTAGTATGCTTCCTTGTGGAACACCACAGCTCACTGTGAGGGGGGGGGATAGGGTACCGTTTACCTCCACCATCTGTTCCCTCCCCTCAAGGTAGGATTGCATCCAGCTCACTGATAGACTATCAAAACCAATTGCTTTTAGCTTGTCAATCAGAATGGAGTGATTGACCGTGTCAAAGGCCTTTTGTAGGTCCAGCATGACCATGCCGCAGTATTTGCCTGCGTCCACCTCTTGTTTGATGTGGTCATTCAAATAGAGAAGGCATGTGTCAGTGGAGTGGGATGTTCTGAAGCCAGATTGGAATTCGTAGATTAGATTTTTTTCCGCTAGGTACTTTTCGACCTGTTCATAGACTATTTTTTCCATGACTTTCGAGATGGAGGTGAGAATAGAAACAGGGCGGTAGTTGCCTGGGTCTAATTTGCTGCCCTTTTTGTGCAGAGGGGTCACCCTCGCAATTTTGAAGTCCTTGGGGACGTGTCCCTGTTTTATGGAGAGGTTTATTATGTGTGTGATGATTGGGGTGATGGCGGCTGCTGAGTCTCTGAGGAATTTGGAGGGGATGTTGTCATGGCCAGTGGCCTTGTTAGGTTGGAGGGCGCTCAGTTTATTGAGTACCTCATCTGTTGTTACCATTTCCAGCTTGAAGTCGTCCTTGCGGACCCCTAGGTTTTTGTAGTAAGCTACTATGTGTTCTACCCCATAAAGCCCTGAGTGGGAGGGTAGTTTGTTTACCAGTGTTGTGGCTATGTTTGTGAAGAAAATGTTTAAGTAATTGGCTACATCCAGCTTGTCTGTGATGAGCGTGTTGTCCGTTTTTATGTTTATGTTTGAGAATCTGGTTTTAAGTTTTTTACTGCATCCTAGTTGATTATTGAGTAATTTCCAAAGTTCACGTGGTTTGTTTTTGTTTTCCTCCGTTTTGTCATTGATGAAATTCTTTTTTGCAGTTTTGATCATGGAGTTTACGTCGTTTCTTAGTCTGTTTCTTTCTAGTTTGAGTTCAGTCACGTGGGCTTGGAGTTCACTGCTCGTGCTTTTAGTAAGCTTTGACTGACTTTTACGAAACTCTGAGCATTTTTTGTCTCTGGTTTTCATAGCGGCCAGTATTTCGGAGTGCATCCACGGCTCAGCGCGATTTTTTACCCTGGTGGTTCTTAGGGGGGCCATGTCGTTTAGTATTGTTGAGAATTTGGTTTTGAAACCAAGCCATGTTTCTTCAACCAGTGTACCATTGAGTTCATCTGACCAGTCCTGCAGACGTCTCTAGTTCACCTCCTGTCCTGCAGACGTCTCTAGTTTGTCTCCTGTCCTGCAGACGTCTCTAGTTTGTCTCCTGTCCTGCAGACGTCTCTAGTTTGTCTCCTGTCCTGCAGACGTCTCTAGTTTGTCTCCTGTCGTGCAGACATCTCTAGTTTGTCTCCTGTCCTGCAGACGTCTCTAGTTTACCTCCTGTCCTGCAGACATCTCTAGTTTGTCTCCTGTCCTGCAGACGTCTCTAGTTTGTCTCCTGTCCTGCAGACGTCTCTAGTTTGTCTCCTGTCCTGCAGACGTCTCTAGTTTGTCTCCTGTCCTGCAGACGTCTCTAGTTTGTCTCCTGTCCTGCAGACGTCTCTAGTTCACCTCCTGTCCTGCAGACGTCTCTGGTTTACCTCCTGTCCTGCAGACGTCTCTAGTTTGTCTCCTGTCCTGCAGACGTCTCTAGTTTGTCTCCTGTCCTGCAGACGTCTCTAGTTTGTCTCCTGTCCTGCAGACGTCTCTAGTTCCTGCTGAACGACTACGGAAAAAATCATGTTGACCGAATTACATCTTAGCACCGCTAAGCAGGGACGTGCACAGGACTTTAGAGGGGCAGGTGCTCAAAGGCTGAAAAGGGCACTGGGCCTGTGCTATATTTGGGGGGCATTTTTGGGCGGGGAGGGGTTATGCTTTTGGGGGGGGGGGGGTTTGGTGATCAAATATTGAATATTGAATGATAATAATCAGTGCAGGAGCTCACTTATCCTTGAAAGACACTTTTATCACTGACTTAAAAGGCCCATACATCTCCATAAATGTTCAGGGCGGAGGGAATAAGTGCTTACCCTACAGACCCCAAGTCTGTTAGGACAGCAGACTCGGTTGGCACTGCTCAAAACTTACCTTTTTAAAATAGCTTTTAAAATGAATTATTATCTTTATTTCATTGTCTTATTTTTCTTTATTTCTATACATTTTACTTAAATATTTTATTATAATTTGTATTGTTTTATGTAGTTTTTTTATCATTTTATTTGTTCTTTTTTAATGTCAACATATTATTTAAATTATTCAAATAAACTCAAACATGTTCCGTTGTGATGTCACCAGTGTTGGGCAAGTTACAAATTATAAAAGTAACTAGTTACTTCAGAAAGTAACTATTGCATTACTTTCAAGTAAATGTTTTACATAAACAACATACACAAATCTAAACTATTTTAATGTTGCTGTGGGACAAAGTGAGACTAGCCTCCAATCAAATGCCATGTATGTAGATATTATAATTACTATGTTTATATAGTGGATCATACAAATACAAACACAATAGATGTTTTGGAACTTTTAATATGTATTGCCCCTCAAGAGGCCACAACTGGGCAACATTAAATATGAGATTACTCGTTACTGAAAAAACTAACACTGTTAATAATAACTGGATGTCACAGTATAATGTCATAATCAAACATTCTAGAACATTTGTGATGTCACAGTATGATGTCATAATAGACCATTCTAGAACATTTGTGATGTTACAGTATGATGTCATAATAGACCATTCTAGAACATTTGTGATGTCACAGTATGATGTCATAATCAAATATTCTAGAACATTTGTGATGTCACAGTATGATGTCATAATCAAACATTCTAGAACATTTGTGATATCACAGTATGATGTCATAATCAAACATTCTAGAACATTTGTGATGTCACAGTATGATGCCATAACCAAACATTCTAGAACATTTGTGATGTCACAGTATGATGTCATAATAGAACATTCTAGAACATTTGTGATGTCACAGTAGGTTTCATAATAGAACATTCTAGAACATTTGTGATGTCACAGTATGATGTCATAATAGAACATTCTAGAACATTTGTGTACAGTATATATTCAACAATTCTCTGGACCTGGTCTGCCAGCCGCGTCTCAGGATGAGGTGATGATAATGACCAAGACAGCGTTTCTGGCTTTCATGGTAGAGGTGGTGGCGGGAGTGAAGGACGGTGAATCAAAGTCTAACGTCTGTCTAACGGTGGCTAATGCAGCTGAGAGGTTTTTGGGGGTAGGGATAAGGCCAGATGAAATCCATACTGTACTGGAGAGTGGGGTGCTGGGTGAGGGTGGGCAGCGGCCGGGCAAGGGTGCTGCACTGGGGGCAAAGGGGAAGGAGAGGAAAAGTGGGGTTGAATGGCAGAAACGCAGGAGTGGAGGGGCAAAGGAGAGGGAGAAGAAGGAGAATGAGAAGAAAAGTGGGGGTGAACAGTCGTGTGCACTAGGGGCAAAGGAGAAGGGGAAGATAAGTGGGCAGATAGGCAGGGGGCGGACGACAGACAGGGAGAGTGAGGGGGACAGCAGTATGGAGGAAGAAGAAAGAGGATTAGATCACTGATGTTCTGTATTCTTCAGTGGAATGCCCGGAGCCTGATCGCTAATGGACAGGAGTTAAAAAGATTTGTGGAGGAAGTCATAGTGAAACCTGAGTTAATTTGCATTCAGGAGACGTGGCTGAAACCTAGCCTTGAGTTTGTTATTCCAGGATATGAGTGTTTAAGAAAAGACAGAGTTGGTAGAAGAGGCGGAGGGTGTGCAACTTTCGTTAGAGAAGGGATCCAGTATAGGGCATTGGACATAACATCTAACCTTGAGTGTGTGGCAGTGGAAGTTTGGAGTAATCAGAGCCATAGTCCCATAACGGTGCTTAATTTATATAATCCGTGTAAACAACTTATTTTGCCTGAGTTTGATGAAATTATGCAGAAGGTGAGAGGTCCAGTTATATGGGTCGGTGATTTTAATGCTCGTAACCCATTGTGGGGAAGCAATAGTAAGGACAGTAATGGAGTCGTGGTTGAGGAGATCCTGGATAAGCATGAGCTAGTTATGATAAATGATGATAGACCGACTAGGTTTGATGTCACAAGGGATACTTGCAGTCACATAGATTTGTGTTTTGCCTCCTCGGGTTTGGCTAGGGTTGGAGAGTGGGAAGCGCTGGATAGTAATACTATGGGAAGCGACCACTGTCCTATTCTGTGCAAATTTGGAAGGGATCTGATAATAGAAATCGAGGAGAGGGTGCCCAGGTATAATTTTTCTAAAGCTAATTGGGAAGAGTTCTTGGAGGCGGCCCGAAAGTGGGTAGGAGAGATTGACTCTGAGGGGAGTGTAGACGAGTGGAATGCTTCTCTTAGTGAGATGATACATAGGGCAGCGCAGGGCACAATCCCTATGAAGGAGGAACCCAGAGCTAGAAGGATGGTTCCCTGGTGGAATAAAGAATGTGACGTAGCTGTAAGGAATAGGAATAAAGCATACAAGAGGGTGAGACAGTATCCAGGGTTGTGCCAGTCAGTAGAATATAAGAGGTTAAGGGGAGTAGCACGAAGAGTTATTAAAGATGCTAAAAAGAGTAGTTGGAGGAAGTTCTGTGAAACACTAGGCCCTGAGACTTCTGTGAGGCAGATGTGGGCAGTCGTACACAGAATGGCTGGAATATATAAAAAAAGCTCGATTCCAGTGATTCAGAAGGGGGGGGTAGAAGCAGTAACCAATAGAGAGAAGGCAGACATGCTGGTGGAGGCATTTCAGGCAGTGCATAACTCTGGGAGTCTGGGGGAGGAGAGAGGGAGAAAGAGGTCTGAACTGCTATCGCAGAATGAGTGGAAGTTGAGAAGAAGCTCAGAAAATAATAATCTGATTAATTTGTACTTTACAATGAAAGAGTTAGGGGATGCTATCCAGGCTGGTGCAAATACGACGCCTGGCAGAGATGGATTATCCTATGAATTATTTAAGAATTTGGACGAATTTGTAATGATTGAAATACTGGGTTTGTTTAATAATGTGTGGCTAGAAGGCTGCTTGCCAAAGGAGTGGAAGCATGCCGTCATCATTCCTATTTTGAAGCCAGGTAAAGTAGCGGCTGACCCAGGGTCTTACCGACCCATAGCCTTGACGTCTGTATTGTGTAAAATTATGGAAAGGATGATTACTAATAGATTAGTTTACTTTTTAGAAAGTAAGGATCTTTATGTTGGGTATCAGAATGGGTTTAGAAATGGCAGGTCTACAATGGAATCAGTAGCTGTTCTAGACCAGGACATTAGACAGGCTTTTGACAATAAGGAAGTAGTGATAAGTGTATTTTTGGATATTGAGAAGGCGTATGACTCTTTGTGGAAAGAGGGGCTGCTTTTGAAATTGTATGACCTAGGAGTTAGAGGGAGATTGTTTAATTGGATAAAGGATTTTCTATTAGACAGGACGATCCAAGTACGTGTGGGGGGGCAAACCTCAAAAACTGTAAAAATAGAAAATGGCACCCCGCAAGGAAGCGTGATTAGCCCGGTCCTCTTCGATGTGATGATTAATGACATTTTTGGGCAAATTGGAAAAGGATATGGGTTGTCTTTATTTGCGGACGATGGGGCCATATGGAAAAGAGGGAAGAATGTTGAGTATTGTTTAAAGCAGGTACAAAGAGCTCTGGGGGATGTAGAGGAATGGGGAGACAAGTGGGGTTTTAAAATATCCGCCTCTAAGTCTAATTATATGATTTTTGGTTTTAGAAAGAGGGTGCCTAGGGGAAGGCTGGTTATGTATGGATCTCCCTTAGAGAGAGTAAAGGTGTTTACATTTTTGGGAGTTTGGTTTGACGAAAGATTGAATTGGGCTGTTCATATAGAGAAAATCCTGGCAAAGTGTGAAAGAATAGTGAATGTGCTGAGAAGTTTGGCTGGGAGTGGGTGGGGAGCGGATAGAGAGACCACGTGCATGATATACCAGGCGATGATCAGGTCAACAATTGATTATGGTTGTTATGTGTACGGCTCTGCGGCCAAGTTTAATTTGCGAAAGCTGGATGTGCTTCAGTGCAAGGCTTTGAGAATCTGCTGTGGAGCTTTTAAGACCACCCCTGCTTCAGCACTATTGGTGGAAATGGGGGAGTTGCCCCTAAACCTGAGGAGAGTAAAGTTAGGGCTACAGTACTGGGCAAAATTGAGTGGGACAAGTCTGTCCTTCCCAGCTAGGTGTTTACTTTCAGGAGATGGGGATAAGTATAAACCTTTTTTGGCCAGTATTGATCAGTGGGCCAGGAAGTTGAGACTGCATCAGGGGGGAGTGGCGGAGCACACTCGGTGGCTATCAGTGCCATTTTGGCTATTGCCTGATCGAGTCATTGAACTTAGGTTCTTGAAGGAGGAGGATAAGGGCGAGATTGTGGAGGAAATAGAGAGGTTCCTTCTGGAATCAGGGGCTCTGGAGGTGTACACTGATGGCTCTGTGGATCCTGAAAGTGGGAGGGCAGGATTTGGGTGGTGGGTGCCTTGGTTAGGGATCGGTAAGGGACAAAGAATATCCGATGGCAGCTCAGTATTTGTGACAGAGTTGCTTGCCATCCTCTGGGCATTGTGGTGGGTGGAGGAAGTGGGACCAAGCCAGGTGATTATATGCTCTGACTCGGCTGCTGCACTGATGGCTCTGAGTGCAGGTGGGTCTAAAGCTCGCCCTGATCTCATTCAGGAAATAATGTTGGTTTTATATAGGATTGCGAAGGCAGGCTGGTCAGTGGAGTTTTGTTGGGTCCCGGGACACGCTGGGATTGCGGGGAATGAGATGGCTGACTCCCTTGCCAAACAGAGCCTGGGAAGGGAGGAAGAGATAGGTATTTCAATGGGAAGAGTAGAACTCAGAGATAAGATAAAGAAAGGAGTTGAGGCTGAGTGGCAGGATGAGTGGGAAAGGGGGACCAAGGGAAGGCACTATTTCTCTCTGCAGCCTCGGGTCAAGATCAAGGTGGAGGGATATGGGTCAAGGAGTGATAGGGTGAAGATGTGTAGACTGAGGCTGGGGCACTGTGGGTTGAACAGTAGCTTGTTCATTGTGGGCAAACATCCAGATGGGGTGTGTGAATGTGGAGAGACTGAAACTGTCGGGCATGTCTTCCTAGAATGTGAAAGGTATAGGAAAGAGAGGGAAATCTTTTATAAAAGTCTGGTAGAGCTGGGAGTATCTTCCTTCTCTCTTAAATCATTCTTTGGCATGGATAATGAGAACCACCAGTTGATCACAGAGGCAGTGCTGACATTTCTGCATGCTTCAGAGTTGTACCAGAGGATATAGCGTTAGTGTATGTATTAGTATTGGACAGGCAAGAGGAGCAGAGAAGAAGGAGAAAGTGTGAGTTGAAGAGGCCTAAAGATGGAACACCACTAGTGTAGTATAAGAAATCCCGCGGAGGGGGGCTCAGACAGGAAGTAGCAGCAGTAGCTGCACTCCAATGGACAATGTAGGTGATGACGGGGTCCAGTAGAAGAAGAAAAAGAAGGAGAAGAAGGAGAAGAAGAAGAGCCCATAAAAAGAATTGCGGAGGGCAGTAATACGCCTCGATGCGTCTACTCTGCCGGAAATTCAAATAAGAAGAAGAAGAAGAAGTTCTCAGATCTCACAAGACAAGTGAAGATCTCACTTGTTGTTTCCGGCTACTTGTCTGTAAGCTTGAATATATTCTGTAGATACAATTTAAAATCCCCACATGGTAAAGGAAACAATGTCCTGTACAATCCTTAATGAGCTGCATCTGGAGGGAAGGCTCTGTGATGTGGTTATTAAAGTCAACAGCACTGAGTTGAATGCCCACAAGGCCCTCCTGTGTGACTGCAGTGACTATTTCAGGTAAGTTTAGCTTGGTTCAGGATAGCTTGGTTCAGGTTAGCTTGGTTAGTAAACAGATACCATACTGTACTTTTACTGTAAACAGATACTATACTGTACTTCTACTGTAAACAGATAATATACTGTATGTCTACTGTAAAAAGATACTATACTGTACTATTGCATTACTTTCAAGTAAATGTTTTACATAAACAACATACACAAATCTAAACTATTTTAATGTTGCTGTGGGACAAAGTGAGACTAGCCTCCAATCAAATGCCATGTATGTAGATATTATAATTACTATGTTTATATAGTGGATCATACAAATACAAACACAATAGATGTTTTGGAACTTTTGATATGTATTGCCCCTCAAGAGGCCACAACTGGACAACATTAA
The DNA here is from genome assembly GCF_963971535.1 of Notolepis coatsorum. NCBI lineage: Eukaryota > Metazoa > Chordata > Actinopteri > Aulopiformes > Paralepididae > Notolepis > Notolepis coatsorum. The sequence goes on along the minus strand of NC_140169.1, from coordinate 44,387,406 downwards.
ATATGAGATTACTCGTTACTGAAAAAACTAACGCTGTTAATAATAACTGGATGTCACAGTATGATGTCATAATCAAACATTCTAGAACATTTGTGATGTCACAGTATGATGTCATAATAGACCATTCTAGAACATTTGTGATGTCACAGTATGATGTCATAATCAAATATTCTAGAACATTTGTGATGTGACAGTATGATGTCATAATCAAACATTCTAGAATATTTGTGATATCACAGTATGATGTCATAATCAAACATTCTAGAACATTTGTGATGTCACAGTAGATTTCATAATAGAACATTCTAGAACATTTGTGATGTCACAGTATGATGTCATAATAGAACATTCTAGAACATTTGTGTACAGTATATATTCAACAATTCTCTCAAGACGCCTAAGAAGATCAACAATTGCTGTGGAAAGATGGATTTTGAGAGGTGCGCAGAGTGGCGGCGTCTGCGTCCGCCGGAGCTGTGCAACGAAGACATGTGTAGGGGTAGTAGTCGGTGGTGGGAGGCGACCGGAGTAGATATGGAGGATCGGAAACAGGGAAGACCTCGCGATTGGTGGCCCCGGCCTGTGAGCGGCTGTCCAGGGTATTGGGAGGATGGTGATGGAAGTAAATGGTGTGATGGAAGTAAATGGGGTGGGAAGGGCGAGGAAGATAGCGATGACGGAATGGAGTACAGTGGGGAGGAGAGGGAGAAAGAAGAGAGGGAGGAGGAGGGGTGGGAAACGGTGAGGAAGAAGAGGAAGAAGCGGACGGAGAGGAACGACAGCGATGGGGATAGTGAGAGTAGGGGGGAGGAGAGGGGGGGAGAAGGGGGGAAGAGGAAGAAAGTGGGGGACGATAGCTCAAGTGGGCCGGGAGACGAGGGTGCTGGAAAAGATGTGGCAAAAGAGGAAGTGGTCCATATAGTGGTCAGGCTTGAGAGGGAGAGGGGTGAGGGGAAGGTAGGTAGGCTCGAGTGGCCCAAACTCATTGCCGCGCAACTAGGAGAGGTAAAGTACGTGAACGTTTTGTGGGATGGGAATCTGGCCGTAGGGTGTGGTAGTGAGGGGCAGGTGGAGGTGGCTAGGAAGATGCAGAGCATTGGGGGGGTGGGTATAAGTAAGGTGGCGAGAGTAGGGGAGAAGAGGGGGGGGGGATGTAAGGGGGTGATAGTTGGGGTACCGGTCGAGGTTACAGTAGAGCAGCTGGTGGAAGAGCTAAAGGAGGACAGGCGTAATGGCATAGTTAAGAGTGCAGCAAGGATGAAGAGGGGAGCGGAGAGGGCAGTGACGGGGACGGTAGTGATTACGTTTGAGGGTGGGGTTGTTCCTAGGGAGGTATTAGTAGGGCGTAGGATGTATAGGGTTAGGGAATTTGTTCATAATCCTCTTAGGTGCTATAGGTGCCAGGGGTTTGGCCATATAGCTACCACGTGTATGAAGGGGATGAGGTGCGCTAGGTGTGGCGGGGAACATGAATATGGGAAATGTGGAGAGGGAGTGAAGCCGAGGTGCTGTAGTTGTGGTGGGGAGCATAGTGTAGCGTTTCGGGGGTGCGAGGTGATGATGAAGCAGGTCGCGGATCGGAGAGAGAGAAGGGAGGGTAAGTTGACGTATGCTGGGGCGGTTAGCAGGGCAGGACAGGGGAGCCAAGAAAGGGTGCAGGGGGTTGAAGGAGGGCATTTGGCAGTGAGGGTAGAGCAGGTGGAAAGAGACAGGGGAAGGGAGGAGAAATTAGGTATTGTGGCCTTCGTGGCAGGGGTAGTTACTGGTATGGCAGAGGTTACGGGTAGAACAGAGATGGTGAAGATGATTGTTAGGATAGCGGTTCAACATCTGGGATTGGAAGGTCTGGACTGGAAGGAGGTGTGTAAAGAATTGGCTGAGGGGGCTGCGAGGGACAAGGCTGCGAGGGACAAAGCAGCCCAGGATAAGATAGCAGGGGGCAAGGAGGGTCCCGCGGAGGGGGGCTCAGACAGGAAGTAGCAGCAGTAGCTGCACTCCAATGGACAATGTAGTTGAGGACGGGGTCCAGTAGAAGAAGAAAAAGAAGGTGAAGAAGGAGAAGAAGGAGAAGAAGAAGAGCCCATAAAAAGAATTGCGGAGGGCAGTAATACGCCTCGATGCGTCTACTCTGCCGGAAATTCAAATAAGAAGAAGAAGAAGAAGAAGTTCTCAGATCTCACAAGACAAGTGAAGATCTCACTTGTTGTTTCCGGCTACTTGTCTGTAAGCTTGAATATATTCTGTAGATACAATTTAAAATCCCCACATGGTAAAGGAAACAATGTCCTGTACAATCCTTAATGAGCTGCATCTGGAGGGAAGGCTCTGTGATGTGGTTATTAAAGTCAACAGCACTGAGTTGAATGCCCACAAGGCCCTCCTGTGTGACTGCAGTGACTATTTCAGGTAAGTTTAGCTTGGTTCAGGATAGCTTGGTTCAGGATAGCTTGGTTCAGGTTAGCTTGGTTAGTAAACAGATACCATACTGTACTTTTACTGTAAAAAGATACTATACTGTACTTCTACTGTAAACAGATACTATACTGTACTTCTACTGTAAACAGATACTATACTGTACTTCTACTGTAAACAGATACTATAATGTACTTCTAATGTAAAAATATACTATAATGTACTTCTACTGTAAACAGATACTGCACTTCTACTGTAAACAGATATTATACTGTACTTCTACTGTAAACAGATATTATACTGCACTTCTACTGTAAACAGATATTATACTGTACTTCTACTGTAAACAGATACTATAATGTACTTCTAATGTAAAAATATACCATACTGTACTTCTACTGTAAAAATATACTATACTGCACTTCTACTGTAAACAGATACTATACTGTAAACAGATAATATACTGTACTTCTACTGTAAAATATACTATACGATACTTCTACTGTAAAATATACTATACTGCACTTCTACTGTAAACAGATACTATACTTCTACTGTAAAAAATATACTATACTGTACTCCTACTGTAAACAGATCATATACTGTACTTCTACTGTACAATATACTATACTGCACTTCTACTGTAAACAGATAATATACTGTACTTCTACTGTAAACAGATACTATACTGTACTTCTACTGTAAACAGATACTATACTGTACTTCTACTGTAAAAATATACTATACTTCTACTGTGCTAAGACCCTATACTTCTACAGTGAAAATATATGACTACACAGGACAGAATGTTGCTTACTGTTTACTCATCAGATATCTCTATACTCTGCGTCCCACAGAGCCCTCTTCACTCGCTGGAGCGACTCAGAGAAAGCAGTCTACAGTATCCCTGGGGTGTCCCCGGGTATGATGCAGCTCATCATAGAGTACTCCTACACACGCTTTGTGCTGGTGACAGCAGAGAACGTGAAAGAGCTTCTGGTGGCTGCAGACCAGCTTCGCGTCACTGGCATAGTAGGAGCGTGCTCTGACTTCCTAGAGGGCCAGCTGTCTCTGGAAAACTGTGTCGGCATCTGGAGGTTTACGGACATCTACTGCTGCCCTGACCTGAGGCGCAAGGCCCATCTCTGCATCGTGTGCCACTTTGAGGAGATGTTGCACGTCTCACAGGAGTTTGTGGAGCTGTCCCCGCAGCAACTGGTGGACATCATTGAGAGGGATGACCTGAACGTGAAGAGCGAGGAGACGGTGTTCGAGGCCATCCTCCGTTGGATCGACCACTCCCGTGAGGAGCGTAAAACACACATCCCTTTGCTGCTGCCCAAGGTAACTAATTGTATTACGGATACACAAACATGGTTGCTAGTGCCTGAGCCACATTTTTTTTTTTTTTTTTTTATTATTTAACTTTTTCTTGTTTGTCTGTCTCTTGTCAAGGTCATTATGATTCATGTTACTGTTATTATTGTTGTCGTCGCTGTTGTTATTATTATTATTATTATTATTATTATTATTATTATTATTATTATTATTATTATTATTATTATTATTATTATTATTGTACTGTTATGTTCTGTTTTATGTATGAAAAGAAAAGAAAAACATTTATAAAAAAAAAAAAAAAAACTAATTGTATTACTGTGCATTACATTAAAACAACACTAGGTTCCCTAGTACAGTGGTTCTCAAACATTTGGGTCCAAACGGTTCCCTAGCAACAGAAACCGTCTACAACCGATGTCTAAGTTGTACCCGCTGTCTGCTTGTCTCTTCCCAGGTTCGCATGGGCTTGATGAGGCCTGACTACTTCCTGAACAACGTCCAGAACAACCCTGTGGTGAGGGACAGCCACGACTGCAGGCCACTCATCCTCAGCATCCTGAACCGCCCTGGCTCCTACAGGCTCCCAAACCCCCTGACCCGCCCACGCCGGCCCCAGGAGGTCCTATTGGCCATCGGAGGCTGGCGTGGCGGCAGCACCACCATGGAGGCTTACGATATCCGAGCCGGTGGATGGATGGACGTGAGCGTTGAGGGGGAGAGTCCCCGGTGGTGCCACGACACCGCTTATCTCCACGGTCTGGTCTACTGCGTCGGCGGCCGGGACGCCGTACAGCCTCTCAACAGTGTGTGCAGGTTCAACCCCGTCACTCGCAGCTGGCTGCAGGCGGCTCCCATGCACTCACGCCGCTGTCAGCTCAGCGTGGTCGTGTTGGACGGCTGTATCTACGCCATGGGAGGGTGGGACGGACACGTGCTGAACACCGCCGAGCGCTACGAGCCTGAAACCGACCAGTGGACAGTGATCTCACCCATGCTGGAGCACAGGAGCACCGCCGGGGCAGCAGCCCTCCAGGGCAAGGTGGGTGGAACTGAGGGACACAGGGTGCTAGATGAACACAAGGAACGTTAGATCAGAAATCATAAATGTCTTTATTGCCAAGTAAGCTTGCACATACAAAAGATGTGTCTGGGTCCTTTGGTGCATCAACATTAACAGACAATTAAAGTAGAATGAAATCAAATGGAATATATAGACTAAATTAGAATATTCTTTCTTATTACAGGTTTACATCTGTGGTGGCATCAACAGGACGGGGTGTCTGCTCACAGCTGAGTGCTACAGCCCAGACACCGACCAGTGGACTCTGATCGCCCCCATGAGCAGCTGGCGTAGCAGAGTGGGAGTCGCTGCATACGGAGCACATGTCTATGCGGTAGGTGCACACAGAGACAGCTTTATACTAGATATTTTATAGATATATCATTTGACTTGCAATGCTTCTGTGATGCCCTCATTTCCCTAAATGGATTAATACAGTGTCTGCCTGCCTGAGCCACACACTAAAACATTCCTCTCATGTGTCCTGTCCTCAGGTGGGAGGGGGGGATGGTGTAAACTACCTGCGTAGCGCGGAGGCCTACAGCCCCTTGACT
>NC_140169.1:44239539-44379539 GCF_963971535.1 Notolepis coatsorum | reverse complement strand
GACACGTGTGAATGTGTGAGTGAGTGGGTGAATGTGAGGCATACGTTGTAAAGTGCTATTGATTTAAATGCCAACCCAATTGTTGCAATAATAAAAGGTGATATATTGCTCACAGTTAGTACTCTTTCCAATAAACAAACAATATTGATACAAGACTGTATACAAAAACATCCACCTTCCTCTGTAATAGTCTATCTCAATAATAGACCAAAACAAAATGCAATATTCATCTACTTCAAATGTTGGAGCCATTCTATTGTGTTCTTAGTGTATCTATCATTTATTTACATTTAGTTTCTGCACCTCTCATCTACCCCACCTAGCGTCCAAAGGCTGGTAGTGCATGTTGAGAGTGGGGGGCGGGGACTCTTTGAATCTCAGGTGGCTTGACGAGCAGGAAGAGAAGGCCTAGGGATGGTCACAATGTTTGGTGAAGGTGCCAGGTTATACATTTTTCTTTAAACCACATCAGTGTGAGAATTCAGTTATTTTTGAGTATTGGAATCTATCTTTTGATGTTTTCTTTAGATGCTTCAGATGCTTAAAATGAACCTATAATTGAATTCTACCTTGGATCTCGTTTTAGATTTTTTTTGGAATGTGCGTGTTAAAGACACTTACCTGGTTGACCAACAAGAAGCCATTACAGGCATGGTAAAGAATGTGGCACTGCTCCCTCTAGTGGCGGATGAACGGGGCTACAGGGGGACGGGCCGGACGCGTGGCTAGATGTCTAGATGTCTAGATGTAACATTACTGTCTATGTACCATATGTAAACGAGACGAAAATGAAGTTGAAAATGGTGCGCAGTAGTGCAAATACTTGTCCAGACCACTAATACTTGTCCAGATCGCCTCCAACCCGTCCAGCCTGGCTCTGCGGCTCTGCAGATACCCCCTACTCAAAAAGATGGGGTCCTCCTCCCTTCCTCCCAGCCCCCACCCTTCCCTCCATCGCTCCTCCTTTTATTTTTCAAACAAAAAATGCATTCATCTCCACTGTCCCTATGGGCTGGCATACTTTTCATTGGGCACGTCTGATAATGATTTTCCACCGTTAAAGGGATATGCCTTCACTGTCTACAACTGTAATCATAACTACCTACCTCAAACTATAGTCCTGTACTTAAATTAGATTAGATTCAAATGTATTGTCATTATACAGCACAAGTGCTTACCTGTACATATGCTTGCCTGTACCTAATATGTAGAATTATTGTTTGCTTGTACATTATCTGTACATGTCTGCTGTATATATTTAGCATGATGTGTTTTTAACCTGTTCTTAATTACCTGTATGCCATATATGTTATGCTTTCTTTTTTAGCGGCTTTTTAACAACAGGCCCAGGGACAACAGTTGAAAAAGAGCTTAGGCCAACACTGTCTCACACATTTACATTTATGCTCATTAATGTGCGCAGTCCCTGTTCAAATACAGTGTAAACTGAAACTGAACTGAAGTAGGCGTGCCCTACAGTACAATGGGACATATTTGGCATCCAACCAGAGTCCAAATGTAACAGTAAAGTGCAATAGTAATAAAATATATAAATTAGTACTACTGGGTGTAGTGCTAACCAGATGTATGTACAGAGTTGTTGTAATATGTACAATGATACAGGTATAAAGACACTATGGTAGTAAGTCATACTGACCAGCAGCATAATAAGAGTAGGTAAGAGATATGTACAATACAGAATCTAGATATGTAAAAAGGATTATATTCAGGTATGTACAGACAGATGTATATAATATAAATGTACAGTATATAATGTACATCATTATTATTGTACATACTGTCATACAGAGTTATATGCAGGTATATATGTAGGTATAGAATAATTATATGCAGGTATATTAAGACAGATATGGATATATATACAGTATATATGTAGGGCAGTTGTAGACAGTGAAAGCAGTAGGTAGGTATAAATTAAGTATAGAAAACTTTATTAACAGATTGCAGAATGGGTACAATACAGTACAGCTCAATACACACAATTGTTAAAGGGATGCAGACCATTCATCTTGTTTACATCAGGGTCCCTCATTTTCAATTCATAATGACATTTATGACATACAGATAGACAGTACTGCTACATCTATACATTTATGACATACCAGATTTGCAAATACAGTACCGTTTGTGATACAAAAATAACTGTACAAGCAAAACTGTACATTGAAATATTGACAACCATACTTGGTCATTTACTGTCATTTACATTGGAGGGGGTTGGGTTAGGACATTTACATGGGCCAGTTTCGAATTGCCGTCTCCCATATGTGTTCTTTGAGAGTGGTTTTGAAAGTGGGTAGTGATTCACATTCCTTTACAGCTTTGGGTAGGGCGTTCCACATTTGATTTGAAGTCTTTATTTCGAACATGCAATGAATACAACAAACAATAACAAAAAGCAAAACAACTCAATCTGCATGTTCGAAAAGGAGTAGGAAGAAGTATACACTTATTTAATCCTACCCCTTTTCCACTACTCAAATGAGTGTACTATTTTAAACATAAAAAAAAAGAAAAAAAAATATATATATGCAAAACAAAAACTATATATGTATAAAATAAAATAAAATAGAAAACAAAATAAAAATGTAAACACCCATGAATATCAAGTCCCTTCCTCATCCCTGTACCTTGTGAACATAATTTCCTTATACATCAGTTTGAATTGTCTCATGTTTGGACATTGCTTTAGCACCACATTTAGACTGTTCCACAGTTTCACTCCACATATCGAGATGCAGTGTTTTCTCATGGTAGTGCGTACGTTTAGCACCTTTAAATTGTGTTCTCCTCTCAGATTATAACCCCCCTCCCTATCAAAGAACAATTCTTGAATGTTTCTTGGAAGTGCATGACTTTTTGCTTTATACATTAATTGTGCCGTTTTAAATTCCACAAGATCATTTAACTTCAATGTCTTTGACTCCAAAAACAATATGTTAGTGTGATCACGATAACCTGCAATGTGAACTATCCTTATGGCCCTTTTTTGGATGTGGCATAATTGCGAAACGTGTTTAGTCCCTTGTTTGAGCCGAATCTGGGTTTAACATGATTTGTGGAGCTCCCTCTGGTGTTGTGGTCGTGGTATTCACTGACCTTTGGGAAGTATTTTGACATGGGCACCTTGGTCGTGTACTGTAGTGTATCTTGTAGACCAGGCCCATTGCAAGTTGCTGTACTCTTTCGTCTACTCTAAGCCATCCTAGGTTGTCAAAGTGGGCAGGGGTGAGGTGGGTTCTAGGAGTAAGGTCAAGCAGTAGTCTGACCAGTTTGTTTTGAGATGTTTGTCATTTCGTTTTTAGCGCCTTTGAGATGCTTTGGTACCATGAGGTGCAAGCATAGTCGTAGTACCCTTGAATGAGTGCTCCTGCCAGAGTCTTCAGGGTATTCTTGTTTACCAGAGAGGAGATCCGGTACAAGAATCGAGTTCGTTGGTTGACTTTTTTTTATTACATTGGATGCCATTTTGTCACAGGAATGATTAGCCTCTAGGATAGAGCCCAGGTAGGTACACTACTATACAATATCCTATACAATATACAGTTATACTATGTATACTAAACTATCCTAGCTATACTAACTATACTGTACAGAACATAGTTATGTTTAATTTGTTTCCTTTAAAGTGACCTTTTCTTTTGTGTTTAAAGTGACCTGTAGTGTGTGCTTGTGTGTGGAGAGATCAGTGTTCTGATGGCCTGGGGGAAGAAGCTGAGTCTGAGTCTCTCTGTTCTTGCTGCATGTATACGGAGGCGCTTGCCTGACTGCAGCAGCTTGAACAGGCTGTTGTTGGGGTGGTGAGGGTCCTTCATTATTCTGCAGGCTCTGGATTTGCACCTCTTGTTATACAAGTCCTGCAGGGGTGGTAGTGCAATAACCGTAGTACACTCGGCTGAGCGTACCACTCTCTGTAGGGCCTTCTTGTCCTGTGCCGTGCTGTTTCCATACCAGGCAGTGATGTTTCCAGTCAAGATGCTCTCTACAGCCCCGGAGTAGGACTGGAGTATCTTCCCCCGATACTCTGTACTTCCTTAACACTTTGAATGCCCAAACCGAGATATTTCGGGTTTACCCCCCGCGGATTGAATGCCCATAACGAGAATATTCGTTTTTTCTAGTTTTATTTTTTTATTAGCGATCTGAATTCATATTTCATCAATCCAGTCTACCGTTGGTAAATCAGCCACCCCAGGCGCTCAGATGTGAAAAAAGCGCCCCCTATCGTCTCCCAGATGGTAATTCACCCTTTTGGATTGGACTCAATGAAAATGCATGAGAAAAAAAAACCCGGACTCCACATTTTACTTCTCACGCATGTAACCGGAGCCGATCAGCTTCATGCTGCACCCTCAGCACAGCGTGGTTACTGTGTTTTACAGTATACGCGTGGGATCAATAAAAGGATCGATTTTTGGAATGGCTATCAGGAATTGGAATAATCCATTTGGATACCATCTGATCTCAGGTAAGGAATCTGTTTTTACCAGTCTTAGGATAATCAGACCCGTTTTCACGGAGATATAAGCTTTTCCCCTATAATGTGATATGGCTGTTTGACTGTAAGAGCGATCAGGAACTGAGAGAATCGATTTTCAGCGCGCGGCACCAGCGTGCACACGTAAACATATACTATCGATAATCTAGCGTTTATTTGAAAACAATTCATAAATAGGCCGAAAAATTACAACGTTCTAGAATATTACAGTACAGGGCGATTATCATGGAATCTCTTCTTTTTTCCGTGAAAACGAGGGCTTTTCAAAATGCTATAAAACGGAAATGAACCGATAAAAAAACAATCCTCTTCGACAATGTTGACTGGAAATGGGTCATTGATAATGCGACAGGCAGATTAGACATAATTTAAAACATAGATTAGGCGATATTAATGCTAACATTGCAGTGGATGGTGGGCATTCAAGCACTAAATGTGCGCCCCCTGCTGGGCACTGAAAGTGTTAATTGTCTCAGGTGATAGAGGCGCTGCTTTGCCTTTTTCACCAGTGTCTGTGTGTTGTCCATGTCAGGTCCTCTGTGATGTGGACTCCCAGGGGTAGCAGAGCCAAGGATATAGGCAATGGAGACAGAGTTTATATGGTATGGCTGTCATCGTGGCCATAGATATATATATAAAGACGCAAGGCGGTCTGTTGAAGTGAGGAGATGCTCCCATTAATTTCCACTACTTGTTTCCTGCCTCTCAGATATGACTCCATCCACCTTAAGGATATACTGTTAAAGGGGAGATGAAGCATAGCGATATAAACAGTCATAGCATCAAATTAGTATTTAGATAAACCACAGAAAAAAATCACGTTATAAAAATAAGGCGTTTAAGAAAAAACGATTTGTTATGTCCATTTATGTAGCATAAATTGAACATGTGTGCCGCCATTTTGTTGCTGACGTCACGGTGTTGGTTTGGTGTATATACTGCTGTTGCCTACCAAACAACGGGACCGTGGTGGTTCTTTTTGTATTGCTCCTGGCTGTTCAAACTAATTTTACCGTGTGAAAGAGAGAGGAAAGTTGGTTAATTTCCACAAACTACCAGTGAAAAAAACAGTGTTGTTGGCACGTTGGCTCAGGCTGGCTGCACTCAGGCGGTGCGATCAGCCTGTTGGACAGGGAATGAAGATCTCCAGCGAACACTTCATTGCCTCGGATTATGTTGTTGGGGGTGGGAGGTTTGTCCAGAAGACCACTAATCAGCTGAAGCCCAATGCGGTTCCCTCGGTCTTCGACAGACAGACCGGCGCAGGCAGTTCAGCGTCGCGGAGCATTTAGCCTGCTGGCTACCTAGCTCCACTTCAACCAGCGTCGGGAGCATTTAGCCTGCTGGCTACCTAGCTCCACTTCAACCAGCGTCGCGGGGCATTTAGCCTGCTGGCTACCTAGCTCCACTTCAACCAGCGTCGGGAGCATTCAGCCTGCTGGCTACCTAGCTCCACTTCAACCAGCGTCGGGAGCATTTAGCCTGCTGGCTACCTAGCTCCACTTCAACCAGCGTCGGGAGCATTTAGCCTGCTGGCTACCTAGCTCCACTTAAACCAGCGTCGCGGGGCATTTAGCCTGCTGGCTACCTAGCTCCACTTCAACCAGCGTCGGGAGCATTCAGCCTGCTGGCTACCTAGCTCCACTTCAACCAGCGTCGGGAGCATTTAGCCTGCTGGCTACCTAGCTCCACTTCAACCAGCGTCGGGAGCATTTAGCCTGCTGGCTACCTAGCTCCACTTCAACCAGCGTCGGGAGCATTTAGCCTGCTGGCTACCTAGCTCCACTTCAACCAGCGTCAGGAGCATTTAGCCTGCTGGCTACCTAGCTCCACTTCAACCAGCGTCGGGAGTATTTAGCCTGCTGGCTACCTAGCTCCACTTCAACCAGCGTCGGGAGCATTTAGCCTGCTGGCTACCTAGCTCCACTTCAACCAGCGTCGGGAGCATTTAGCCTGCTGGCTACCTAGCTCCACTTCAACCAGCGTCGGGAGCATTTAGCCTGCTGGCTACCTAGCTCCACTTCAACCAGCGTCGGGAGCATTTAGCCTGCTGGCTACCTAGCTCCACTTCAACCAGCGTCGGGAGCATTTAGCCTGCTGGCTACCTAGCTCCACTTCAACCAGCGTCGGGAGCATTTAGCCTGCTGGCTACCTAGCTCCACTTCAACCAGCGTCGGGAGCATTTAGCCTGCTGGCTACCTAGCTCCACTTCAACCAGCGTCGGGAGCATTTAGCCTGCTGGCTACCTAGCTCCACTTCAACCAGCGTCGGGAGCATTTAGCCTGCTGGCTACCTAGCTCCACTTCAACCAGCGTCGGGAGCATTTAGCCTGCTGGCTACCTAGCTCCACTTCAACCAGCGTCGGGAGCATTTAGCCTGCTGGCTACCTAGCTCCACTTCAACCAGCGTCTGCAGGCAATGAAGTGTTCGCTGCAGATCTTCATTCCCTGTCCAACAGGCTGATCGTGCCGCCTGAGTGCAGCCAGCCAACGTATAGGAAATTACTAGTTTTAGTTTAGTTTTTGTAAATATTGCCTTGAAATAGAGAAGCTGAAAAAGGTAGCAAGATGTAGCCTTCAATATATAAAGAAATTATATTGTCAGATATGGTTGAAAAACAAACAATGTTTTAAATGTAATTGTAGATACAATATTGTAGTTATAATTTCTTTAATTGAATTAACTTAAACTAGAAAAGTAAATGAACTAAATTAACAATGTAACTTAGTTTACAGAAGTTACATCTACATCTCCCGCCTCGACTACTGCAACGCACTGCTAGCTGGCCTCCCGGCCACTGCCACCAAGCCTCTTCAACTCATTCAAAATGCAGCGGCCCGCCTGATCTCAAACCTACCGAAGTCGGCCCATGTCACCCCACTTCTTAGGGACCTGCACTGGCTCCCCATTGCTGCACGTATCCGCTTCAAGGCCCTCGACCTAGCATACCGTGCGGCAAAGGGAACCGCTCCCGCCTACCTCCGGTCAATGGTCTCTAACTACACACCCTCAAGACCCCTACGCTCTGCATCTTCTGGCCGCCTCAGATCTACTCCTATCCAAGCTCCCGGAGGGTCATCAAAGAGAAGCCGCCTATTCTCAGTCCTTGCCCCACAATGGTGGAATGAACTACCCATCCCAGTTAGGACAGCCGAATCCCGTCCAATCTTTCGCCGTCGACTAAAGACTCACTTCTTCAACCATTATCTGAAATGATAAAAAAAAAAAAAAATCTAACCCCGACTAACCTTAATGTCATGCACTTGTCCTAATAAACTAACCTACACTGTAACACGCAACACTTTGATGAGCATTGTTACTCAGCTGATAGAGTTATACCCTTCTTGCGGTCTTGTCGCACAGAACTTGTAAGTCGCTTTGGATAAAAGCGTCAGCTAAATGACTAAATGTAAATGTAAATGTAAGGACAGTTTCCTTCTGAAGCACAACTTAAGAAATGCCTCATCCTTCCAGTCGGGACCATTTGTCACATATGAGAGCTCCACAGCTCAAGCAAACCCCCACAGGGCTTGTATTTTGGTTTTGCACTTCTCGTTCTTTGTTATGCTATTGCTATGCTATTGTTATGCAAAGACTAGGTGATAGTTAAGTGCCGGTACTTGGCGCACGGACGACGAGTCGAGTGAAAGTTGTGAACGCATTTTTGTGTGCACGCGCGATGCGCGTGCACATCCGTGCGCATACTTCTACTTCTGCTCGGAAAAGTGCTGGGACGGCGTGGTACCGCGTGGCATGACCACTGCACCCGATTACAATAGACCGCTCTAAAACCACACTTTTTTTTATCCACTTTTTCTCCAATTTTCTATATTTTTCTCCCATCCCAATTTCGTATCATCCAATTCAACCCTCCCCTGTCTCGAACGCTGTTTCTTGCCTCCCACAAGCCGGCTGCAATGTGGACTAAGTCATACATAGCACAAGTCCCCTCCGGTACTTGAGGTAACAGCAGTCGCATCTTTTCACCTGCGCAGCTCGATCTCTCAGTGGCGAGGAGTAATGCGTGGGAGGCTCACGCTGCCCCCGACACTTCAATGATTCTACTGCGCAGGCGCACCAACCGACCTGTAGGAGTCGCTGTCCACAACGCCCGATCCCCACCCATCAGTTTCCCACCCCCTAATACGGCCAATGTGTATTAGTATGGACGGCCAGCTAAACTGAAAGCAATGTGGAGCGCTGGGCTCGAACAGGCAAGCCCAGCGTCTCCGCATTCGTAGCGAGCGCCTTGCCCACTACGCCACGTAGCCGCCCTTCTCTAAAACCATACTTATATTCACCACGGTATAACACTGGAACGTATGGATGGAAAAATTATTTCTGTTTTGCATCTTGACCGGAAGAAACCCAGTGTCAAATGACTATAGTACTGTATCCATAGCGATAATATAGAATATGTATTGAAGATATAATGTTTGTTTGCAATGTTTGCTGGAGCCACTTCATCCAGAACGGCACACCCCGGTCAGAGAGCGGACACAGACACAGAACAGTCCTTTGTAGTTGAATTAGGATCACATGATGGAAGGAGAGTGATATCTCAAGAGTGCTTTCCATCCAGGTTGTAAGGCTGGATGGAACAATGAAAGATTGAGTGAGTGGTATTCTGCAACAGATAAGCAGAACATACAATAATTAACAGAGGTACATACTTACTAATCATAACCTGAACACACAACTAGAGATGCTATCTAGCATATTAGCATTGGCCGCATGGACCAAACATAACACAAGTAATTGGCAGAATGCAATGGCATCCAGAATACACACAGCTGAAGAGATGCTATAGCATTATTAGCATTAGCATAGCTCAATTAGCAGTATTGATCAACACATCGTAGCAAACCAAATCATAGTCACACATGCATGTCACAGCATCTCAACACACAAGGCAGGCTACATATGACATGTATCTATCATTACCATAGGCACTATATTTGTAGGCTATTGGTGACTTACTTATTTCATGAACGCACTCTCTCACTGGGAAAGCAGACGGCAATGGAACACATGGGCGGCAAGATGGCCGCTGTATTTAAACCCATTAGGACCCCTGGGCTGTCCATCTTCTTCTTCTTCTTCTAAATGGTGTTTTACGGCGGACGGCCACCAAATTTGGGGCATTTACCGCCACCTACCGACCCGGAGATCGGGCCAGTCTTCCAGTCTCCCCTCTCTAACCACGACCAAGTAAGGCTTTGTCAGTATTCCAATGTACAGTGTAAAATGTGTGTGTGTCCCCTACCCAACCCCCGCCCCCCCCCCCCACCTCCAATGTACAGCCCTCACCCAACCCACCCAACCCCACCCCACCCATCCAACCTCCTCCAATGTACAGTTTCTACGCCAAATGTATATACACTCCTTTTCTGGACACTTTTGTATCACAAACAGTACTGTATTTGCAAATCTGATATGTCATAAATGTATAGATGTAGCAGTACTGTCTATCTGTATGTCATGTATGTCATATATGTTATGATGAATTGAAAATGGGGGACCCTGATGTAAACAAGACGAAAGTCTTTCTCTGGTCTGCATCCCCTTAACAATTGTATGTATTGAGCTGTACTGTACTGTACCCATTCTGCCATCTGTTAATAAACTTTTCAATCAATCAATCAATCAATCAGTCTAACCAACTACCTAACCTATAAACACCTTCCTACAACCACACTGTCCACCATCCCTATAAACCTACATCTACATTATACTACATATCCCACTCTCTAACTCATGTATATTTCAACTTTCTATCTAACTTCCAACTCTGACCCTTTCCCTCAGACCCTATCATACACCCCCACATTCCTCAAAAACCCCATCACCACCCTCGCCTTATCTCCCCCCCCCCCACTCAGTATTTCCAATATCCCCAACTCCCTAACCCCCATCTCCCTCAAACCTTCTGTGATACCCCGCCCGAATAAAGCACCCTATGCACCTCCTCCCACCCCAGCCCCTCTACTCCCAAATGACTCACTGCTGCCTTCACTACCACCTGAACCTTTGCAGTCCTAGATGTAACCCCGAAAGCACTAGTAATCACCTCAGCTACAAAAAACACAAGCGCCTTCTTCTCCACTAATATCCTGCCAGCCATCTGCCTATCCACCTCACCGACCACTACCTCCCTCGCCTCCCGCCCCCTGGCCTCTCCACCTTGTCTCCCCTCCGCCCTCACTGCCTGAGCATATGAGAGCCGACCTTCCACTCTCACCTTCTGGACATTCGTCTCCCTCCTCATGACCTCACACTCCCCAGAAGCCACATTATGCTCCCCACCACAGCTACAACACCTAGGCTTCACCTCCCTGCAATCCCCATACTCATGGTCCCCCCCACACCTCGCACACCTCCTACTTTCCCTACATCCCCGGGCCATATGGCCAAACCGCTGGCAGTTAAAGCACCGCATCGCCCTCGGCACATAAGCCCTCACCGAGTAGCTCACATACCCCAAATTCACTCTTCCAGGCAGCCCCTCCCCCTCAAACTCCAGTAATACTGCCTCACTAGGCTCCTTCTTCCCATCTCTAGTTATTTGCAACCTCCTTACTCTAACTAGCATACCTCCCTTAAGGTTCTCCTTTAATTCTTCCTCACTCAAGCCCTTCGGCACCCCGGCTATCACCCCCTTACTGCCTGCCCCTCTCCGCTCCCCCACCCTACCCACCTGCACCACTGAACAATTCACTACCACCTTCAACTCTTTAGCCTTCTCAGCCTGCCCCTCACTCTTACATGAAACCAACAGGTTCCCATCAGGAAGGACCCTCGCATATTCTATACTCCCCAACTGCTTTTTCAGATTATCAGACAGCACCATCGGATTCATCCCTCTCATCATTTTCTGCTCCGCATCCCCAAACCGAACTACCACCACAATTTCTCACTTCTGCACTAACATTTCCGCTACCCTCACCTTCTGACCCACTCGAGCTATCTCCCCTACCCTTCTTCCTCTTTATCCCCTTCCCACTGTCTCTGCTCCTCTTCTCCACCTTACTCCACCCTTCTCCCCCGCTCTCACCCCCCTCCATACTGTCACCATCTGACTCCCTTCCCCTGTCACGACCGTCCCCGTCCCTATCGACTCCTCCCTCGCTCTCACTACCCTCCCCAGCTCCCGACGTCGAAAGCAGTTCATCACAGATCAACAAGGCTGCCACATCCATCTCCTCGTCACCGTTATAGCCATCAAACTCGACCCGGCACTTTTTTCCTTCGATCCAGGAAACAACCCCCGGGTAACTCTTGCCGTCCCCCGAAAACACAGCACGACAACGGGATCCCACCCTAAACGCCGGTGCCTCCTCCACATCTCTGCATAACTTTCTGACATCAACTTCCAAACTCCGCGCCATCACCCTCTCGTCCATCCGCCGACACACTTCCTCCCAATTCTCAGACCCTCCCCCGCCACGCTTTGACTCCGCTTTCTCTCTCTCTCTCTCTCTCCGAGCGACCGGGTCCAACCCTCCTCCGTGCCTTCCTCCTCTCTCCGACGCCATCTCAAATGACTCAGCGCCAGCCCTCATCTCCCAAGCGCCAACACCCTCCCTGGGTTGTCCAGAGAGATGCTAGACTATAAATAATAGGACCCCTGGGCCATCAAAGAAGTGCCTGAATGGAAATAACAATACACAGCATAACAAATAGTGGGGAATTTACAACAATATGGTTATAGCTCTACAAACAAGGTGACCGATTACATGGGTTTAATGGCTGGCATGAGGCGATAATTTCCCGGAAGAGGCGTGGCAATCAAAGTGTTAATGTGGGACCTTGTTACTTAGTTTAGCATTGCCACAATGAAAGTCCCATAGCGTGGCCATTTTAGCTCGGCCTAACTGTTGGCAGACATCCTCTGTAGCTTCTGGGTCGCCCTGTGCTTCTTTTAACCCATTCTCCGCCAATCACGTGTTAAGGCGGGTTTCTCCGCCATGCGTTGTCTGCCAATAACTCCGTAAGGCGTTTTTTTAGATCAATATTTCATATTTTCGTCATGGTATTCATATTTCACCCACGGAGTCTTGGGTGATGCTGTCTGAGCCATCACAACTCTGCAACGCTTCAATACCGCCACCTGGTGGCCGATCGGCGAGTTGCCAAACCGGAAGTGCCCATTGTAGCTGGGTCCGTTCCCTATTTTCGTCCGGCCACTCGCTTATCGTCCCGGGGCTCAATACAGACACCGTCGATATGGATCTTTGCCATAACTCAATGATCAACGTGATTTGGACGTGTATTAGTAATATACAAACCGGAAATGGATCGCATCGATCAACATCCCATAATTGGGATCTGTTTGCTCCACTCTGATCGCCCAACGCTACGAGGAGACTGGGGTGAGTTTCAGCGTTTTTCTTTACCATTTTCGATACAAACTGCTCTGATCAATATATCACCCATATGAATCATTTAACGTCGGCCATTGAATTATAAACGACCCCCCTCCCCCCCCTCCGTTCACCCGCAGAAGACCAGTCATGACGTTTAGGACCATGTACAGTTGAACATTTTAATATAACGTTGATCGGTATCAAACTGCATTTGATCATCTAATATATGCATTTATGCCTATATCTCACGTTCTATGAAATACTGCAGCAAACGATAAAAACATATTTATACTCTAGACGGTATTTTTGTATGAATATGTGAATGAAAAAGTAAAACGTTCCTACATCCTGAACGATAGATAATTGATGTTGAATGGGCCATAGTAATGTCAATTTAGCAATACAATTTAAAAAGTTATAGCCCTGCAAAGAAGGTGAACATCTCCATAGACTTATAACGCTGGCAGAGAGGGTACAATGATGGGTACAATGCCCGGCAGAGAATGGGTTAAGAGGTCCTCTGCCTCAGCAACCGACCCAGGCCTCTTTCTCGCCCCTTCTTTGGTTACGATAGACTGTACAACAGCGCAATATAGTGCAGGGGACCTTGACCTCTGACCTGTCCCCTGTTCCCCGCACACCTGTTTTTACACCGGTTTTTATACACCGGTTTTTATACACCTGTTTTGATCTCATCACGCTCTTATTGATATTGATAGATATGATTTAATTGAATTTTATCATGTGCTTATTTATCATGTTTAATTCATGATGCAGACATAATGTGAAACAACTGAATGAGAACTGTCAATGTCTGTATACTGTGTGAGCTGTGAGATACCCTGATAAAAGTATCTATCCATCTAGATAGCCTGGCTGGAAATCGTAGCGTTGGTCGGTATCCCCTTTGCCACAGCTCCGCCATGGCCTCTCTGTATTCTCCACGTCGGGCCACGATCTCCGGTGGATAGTCTTCGTATAATAGCGATGGATTGGGCTTTGTAAAACAACTTGCCGTATAATTATAGCTCTCGGCTTCGGTCCTCTTTTCGGTTTAGCCATATTAAAAAAAATCTAGTGAGGGCATTAAAAGTGTTAGTTTGTAAAAGTTAGGGGAGCAGTTTCAATGTGCGACCTCGCTCCATGACACCGGCCGCGCCCTCCTTTAGATGTTTTCTTATGCTCTGTATTAGTACGCTATATACATTGTTAGAATAGAAATACAATTAATACAAATAGTGCAAATGATTTCTAAACAATTTTATTATTGAAAATGCACATTGCATTGCTATACATTATCATGTTTAAAAAACAAACAAACAAGAAAACAACAACAAACAAACACATGGTAATAAACTTCAGCATTTTGGTTGATCAGCCGCTCCAGCCTAGAGGCTGCAGTAGCTGTGATCACCGTCCTTCTGCCTTTCAGTCAGGCTAAACATTACTAAACATTACTAAATACTTTCATACTGAAGAGACACACACACACACACTCATAGGATATAGGGCTGGGCGATATGGCCAAAATGGTATCACGATAATTTTTTTAAATAAAATTCATATGGTTCGATATCGATAATAATCTATATTTTTTATTAGTATTAAAAAATATATATATATTTTTTATTATTATTATTATTTAACCTCTTCCACCCGACGGGACCGGTACCGGTCCCAAAATCATGTCATAAATCAAGCTCTCTACACTGTCTGACATAATTATAGTTTTTTTTCCCCAAAACGTATTCAAGAATAAACATCATCATCATGTCACAACAGCAGTTATAATGTATATTTTCATCAATACGTTTGTTTACCAATAGGTTAAAGTGTTATTAGTGCGATTTTAGTTAAAAAAAAAAATTGTTATCGCAGAAATCGGCCATTTTGAAATACCGGCCGTCGGTGAATGTAGTCATTTTGAGTCATTTTGAGAAGAGGACATCTAGAGCTTTCAATGAGCGTTGGATTTTCTTAAAACTACACTTCCCCAAGGCCTCTAGCTTTCTTCAAGCTAATTACTTCCTGATTATTATTTTTTATTTTTCTTATTACTCGGAATTATATACCACAAAACTGAACGTTATTGGCATATATTGGAGCGCAGTTAGTTTGTCTCCCCTATTTTGAGCATTTAACAACCATCCGATTTGAAATCAGTTTCAAAATGGCGGCGCTCTTGCAAGAATAAAAAACCTACTGTACATACAGTAGATTTCATTATCTGTTCTTCATGCACGCCTGGTGATACTAAATCCAAATTGAACTCGGCCATTTGAAAGAGAAGATTTGGCACAATCCATAAATGTGCGAATTGGCTATTGATTGATTGATTGAAAACTTTATTAACAGATTGCAGAATGGGTACAATACAGTACAGCTCAATACACACAATTGTTAAGGGGATGCAGACCTATATATAAATAATATATATATTATAATAAAGTAATTTATAGGCCTGCTATTCTATAATAATATTTCAAATCGCATTGGTCCGGATGTGTGAGAATTCAGTACTGTATCTACAAAACCTTCTGTTTAATCATCTTCCCTTTATTAATTTCCTTAGATCTTTGGAACACGTGATCTCAAGAAGGTACTGAACGAGCTCAGCGGCAGTTTTTCATGTCTGGTCATTTTTAGCATGGTGTTATTCACTGTCAAAGATGCAAAGAAAAATCATAATTCATATTCTCCTTTGTTTCATCACAATTTAAGCAAGCCTAGTAATAGACACAATATTTCTGACACTGGGAATACATTCACTGAGGTCCATAGATGTCCTTAGATACCAAGAACATGCAAATGGGCCTTGTAGACCCCGTGGAGCAGTATTCCATTTAATTTTAGGCGGATTTTCAGAAAATAGGGCTCCGGGCTTAACCTGGAAATTCCAACGCTCATTGAAAGCTCTGGATGTCCTCTTCTCAAAATGACTACATTTTGCATCATTCAGCGTGGGCCGCGTATTCAGAATGGCGGATCTCTGCTACCACAACAAACACATTTCAAAAACTAAAATCTCACTAATAACACTTTAACCTATTGGTAAACAAACGTATTGATGAAAATATACATTATAACTGCTGTTGTGCAGGGATGTGATTTTTCCGTTTTTAACCGGATTTCCGGTTTTTCTGACCTAAAATCACGATAAAAAAAATAAAAAAATTGTAAAAAATTAAAAAGTTTATTTTATTTTATATATATATATTTTTTAAATATGTTTTGATTATTTTTCCACCTGGTCTAAGTGAAACGCGAAAGCAACATTTATCAGACCTGCTATTCTTGCATAACAGATTTTCATTGGCTATCGATAATGTTAGCAGTTTTGTTGAGTGGCGCGAGATACTGTAAAGACGTCAACACACTAGGAAACGCACTAACACTGGATTGCTTTTGTAAAACTGACCAACCAGGGAAGGTTACTTGCAAGCAGTGCCGCAGTCTGCCACTCAACACTACTCAAGGGAGAGCAAGCATTGTCCAGTTAACGTGAAGCTCTGTAGAAACATCAAACTCTCAAGCATGAGGTACAGAAGCTAACCTAGACATAACCAAGAAGCTAAGATGGAGAAATGTCACCACCTTCATTCTCAAAATCGACCTGAGAGCAAAAGAAAAGCAAAAGAGTCCATTAGTCCAACTGCAGCCCTTCGCAGTAGGCAAGACTTCCAGAGGAGGCGGTTACAGGTGTTGCACAATCTGGTTGCAAAGAAGAAAAGATAAGGTCCTAACGTTAGTGTTTTAGCCAGGATGACTTGGGAGGGGTCAAGGTGACCCCCTTACATTTTTTTAGGGGGACACTGATATATTTGATTCATTTTCTTTGTCCCTTTCCTCTCCCACCTTCCTCTTCCCTGTGAACAGTTCAATATATACAAATAAAATGTGTTCATTCATTCAAATAGTGTTTAAAAAAAAAAAAAAAAAAAAAAATGATAGTTTCGAAAATGTTCAGGTTTTTTTCCTTAAAGCGCAATCACATCCCTGGTTGTGACATGATTATGATGTTTATTCTTGAACACTTTTTTTTTTAAACAATAATTATGTCAGACAGTCTGCAGAGATTGGTTTATGACATGATGTCATTTGCGGTCCGGCACCGGACCGCACAGGCGGAAGAGGTTAAGAGGTTAAACAACAAATGTATGTTTATTTTGCAGCAATTCTTTGTCGTTGCCGCCATCTTTAGTGTTACAGCCCCTCACACTCCAGTTCTCAGGCTGCAGCTGGTTTAAAAGCGAAAGTAAACCGGCTTCTTTGCTGGCTGTGGCTCCAGGGGAGTTGAACAGTTCTGGCTCTGCTAGTTTATTTTCGATCTTTTGGCGCTTTTTTGGTGGACAAACCACCGCACATGTGCACCGTGACTCGTGACTGGAGACTAGCTCTGCTAGCACACATAGCCTACTGTGTACAGACGGTTTCAAACTGTATTTTAAATTAGAAAGCAAACCAAATAAATGGACGAGAAAAATAAATCTCAATTTGGTCAGTATTGTCATTTGGACAAGCAAAGCCATTACATTAAGTTGCAGGCAAGAAAGACAAGTATGTCCACTGTCTCTGGGTTTAAAGCTGCCCTGTTGCAGGTCACAATACAAAGAAAAAAAAGAAGAAAAAAAATATCGATTTATTATCGACCATGTTTCATAAAAATATATCGCGATAATTATCGTTATCGTTTTATCGCCCAGCCCTAATAGGATATAGACTTCACTATATTACTTTTCCCCCAGTGCCAAAATAACATTTCAGACCAAATCCATACAAAGAGTAGACAAAACCCATTTTCCATAATACAAACAGAAAATATCTCATCCAAGACAAAAAACAAACACTACAAAATACTACCATCCTGGTGTGTGGCCAGGACAAGGATTTAAAGACTTCCGTGAACCCCGTCAGATGTACAACACACCAGTATGATTGTAATGATGGTGTAGTGAGTGCTACCAGTCACTGAAAGATATGGACACGTTCAACTTGACAACATGGACATTCTAAAACAGAACCCAATTAATTTCCTGTCGGAATGTCTGCTAACGCAAGAACTGACAGGACATACAGGTGGGTCCAAACTGTTCCCCTAGCAACAGAAATCCAGTGAAACCATATATAGAGTTCTATTCTGAAATAGAATTCTGAGGAAATGTAAAAAAGGAGGGAAAAAAGTGAATTCCATATTAGAATTCATTTGTAGGAAACATTAAAAAATAGAACTTTCAATATAAAAAAGAGACACTATATGCACATTGAATAACTGCATATTATTCACCCTTTACAGTTTTCCACTGTAATAAGATTAAAGGAACAACATTTTGAGAAATACACTTATTTGCCATCTTCCCCAGAGTCAGGCGAAAACATTGATATTAATCTCTGTATGTCCGTTTTGGAGTTGTTGGAAGTAGCATTTAGCATTTTTGTGCATTCTAGTTTTTATATATTGTATAGTGTTTGGTATTTTGCCCCTGTACTGTATGAAGCACAATCTCAGGAGGCTCACACAGAACCAAGCATTTCACTGTAATGTACATGTACCTTATTATGTGACAAATAAAACAAAAACTTTAAACTTGTATGTCTTCACTTTTGACAAAGCTAGGCTAGCTGCTCTCTACCACTTCCAGTCCATGTGCTTAAGTTAGGCTATCTGCTCCCTACCGCTTCCAGTCCTTGTGCTAAGCTAGGCTATCTGCTCCCTACCGCTTCCAGTCCTTGTGCTAAGCTAGGCTATCTGCTCCCTACCGCTTCCAGTCCTTGTGCTAAGCTAGGCTATCTGCTCCCTACCACTTCCAGTCCTTGTGCTAAGCTAGGCTATCTGCTCCCTACCGCTTCCAGTCCTTGTGCTAAGCTAGGCTAGCTGCTCTCTACTGCTTCCAGTCCTTGTGCTAAGCTAGGCTAGCTGCTCTCTACTGCTTCCAGTCCTTGTGCTAAGCTAGGCTAGCTGCTCTCTACTGCTTCCAGTCCTTGTGCTAAGCTAGGCTAGCTGCTCTCTACTGCTTCCAGTCCTTGTGCCAAGCTAGGCTAGCTGCTCTCTACTGCTTCCAGTCCTTGTGCTAAGCTAGGCTAGCTGCTCTCTACTGCTTCCAGTCCTTGTGCTAAGCTAGGCTAGCTGCTCTCTACTGCTTCCAGTCCTTGTGCTAAGCTAGGCTAGCTGCTCTCTACTGCTTCCAGTCCTTGTGCTAAGCTAGGCTAGCTGCTCTCTACTGCTTCCAGTCCTTGTGCCAAGCTAGGCTAGCTGCTCTCTACTGCTTCCAGTCCTTGTGCTAAGCTAGGCTAGCTGCTCTCTACTGCTTCCAGACCTTGTGCTAAGCTAGGCTAGCTGCTCTCTACTGCTTCCAGTCCTTGTGCTAAGCTAGGCTAGCTGCTCTCTACTGCTTCCAGTCCTTGTGCTAAGCTAGGCTAGCTGCTCTCTACTGCTTCCAAACCTTGTGCTAAGCTAGGCTAGCTGCTCTCTACTGCTTCCAGTCCTTGTGCTAAGCTAGGCTAGCTGCTCTCTACTGCTTCCAGTCCTTGTGCTAAGCTAGGCTAGCTGCTCTCTACTGCTTCCAGTCCTTGTGCTAAGCTAGGCTAGCTACTCTCTACTGCTTCCAGTCCATGTGCTAGGCTAGCTGCTCCCTACTGCTTCCAGTCATTGTGCTGAGCTAGGCTATCTGCTCCCTACTGCTTCCAGTCATTGTGCTAAGCTAGGCTAGCATGCACCTGGACCTCTCTCTGGGGCTACTGGACACACAGATGAAACTGACATCAGTCTTCTTCTCGGACTCTGGTGAAGTGTACGAAGTGTATTTCACAAAATGCTGGAGTGTTCCTTTAAAAATGATTTTCACTATATTATATTACCACACAGTTAAGTCGACAACCACTTAAGTACTTCATGATGATATTCTTCTCAACCTTCAGCGCTCCCGTCGGACCGTGTCATCGTCACGCGCCCGGCTGAACCAACCTACCTAACAATGTCTGTCTTCATGTTCACCTTCGCAGAGACAGTCCTGTGGGTCAGAACAGGCCTTCAGATCACAACGCTGGTGCCACTGCGGTAGCTCCTGTCCTGAGAGAGGAAGCCACACAGGAAGCAGTGGAGGCAGGTCAATAGGAAAGTGAGACAAAGACCTTTTGGTTCAACAGGTCAAATCAATAAAGATGTGAGTCAGTGGCTCTCAAAGTAGGGTCCAGGGCCCACCCAAGGGTCCGTGTAGGGGTCCCCTGCTAACCCCTAACCCAAGGGTCCGTGTAGGTCCCCTGCTAACCCCTAACCAAGGGTCCGTGTAGGTCCCCTGCTAACCCCTAACCAAGGGTCTTTGTAGGTCCCCTGCTAACCCCTAACCAAGGGTCCTTGTAGGTCCCCTGCTAACCCCTAACCAAGGGTCCTTGTAGGTCCCCTGCTAACCCCTAACCAAGGGTCCGTGTAGGTCCCCTGCTAACCCCTAACCAAGGGTCCTTGTAGGGGTCCCCTGCTAACCCCTAACCAAGGGTCCTTGTAGGTCCCCTGCTAACCCCTAACCAAGGGTCCTTGTAGGTCCCCTGCTAACCCCTAACCCAAGGGTCCGTGTAGGTCCCCTGCTAACCCCTAACCAAGGGTCCTTGTAGGGGTCCCCTGCTAACCCCTAACCAAGGGTCCTTGTAGGTCCCCTGCTAACCCCTAACCAAGGGTCCTTGTAGGTCCCCTGCTAACCCCTAACCAAGGGTCCTTGTAGGTCCCCTGCTAACCCCTAACCAAGGGTCCGTGTAGGTCCCCTGCTAACCCCTAACCAAGGGTCCTTGTAGGTCCCCTGCTAACCCCTAACCAAGGGTCCTTGTAGGTCCCCTGCTAACCCCTAACCAAGGGTCCTTGTAGGTCCCCTGCTAACCCCTAACCAAGGGTCCTTGTAGGTCCCCTGCTAACCCCTAACCAAGGGTCCTTGTAGGTCCCCTGCTAACCCCTAACCAAGGGTCCTTGTAGGTCCCCTGCTAACCCCTAACCAAGGGTCCTTGTAGGTCCCCTGCTAACCCCTAACCAAGGGTCCTTGTAGGGTCCCCTGCTAACCCCTAACCAAGGGTCCTTGTAGGTCCCCTGCTAACCTCTAACCAAGGGTCCTTGTAGGGGTCCCCTGCTAACCCCTAACCAAGGGTCCTTGTAGGTCCCCTGCTAACCCCTAACCAAGGGTCCTTGTAGGTCCCCTGCTAACCCCTAACCAAGGGTCCTTGTAGGTCCCTGCTAACCTCTAACCAAGGGTCCTTGTAGGTCCCCTGCTAACCCCTAACCAAGGGTCCTTGTAGGTCCCCTGCTAACCCCTAACCAAGGGTCCTTGTAGGGTCCCCTGCTAACCCCTAACCAAGGGTCCTTGTAGGGGTCCCCTGCGAACCCCTAACCAAGGGTCCTTGTAGGTCCCCTGCTAACCCCTAACCAAGGGTCCTTGTAGGTCCCCTGCTAACCCCTAACCAAGGGTCCTTGTAGGTCCCCTGCTAACCCCTAACCAAGGGTCCTTGTAGGTCCTGCTAACCCCTAACCAAGGGTCCTTGTAGGGTCCCCTGCTAACCCCTAACCAAGGGTCCTTGTAGGGTCCCCTGCTAACCCCTAACCAAGGGTCCTTGTAGGGTCCCCTGCTAACCTCTAACCAAGGGTCCGTGTAGGTCCCCTGCTAACCCCTAACCCAAGGGTCCGTGTAGGGGTCCCCTGCTAACCCCTAACCAAGGGTCTGTGTAGGTCCCCTGCTAACCTCTAACCAAGGGTCCGTGTAGGTCCCCTGCTAACCCCTAACCAAGGGTCCTTGTAGGTCCCCTGCTAACCCCTAACCAAGGGTCCTTGTAGGTCCCCTGCTAACCCCTAACCAAGGGTCCTTGTAGGTCCCCTGCTAACCCCTAACCAAGGGTCCTTGTAGGTCCCCTGCTAACCCCTAACCAAGGGTCCTTGTAGGTCCCCTGCTAACCCCTAACCAAGGGTCCTTGTAGGTCCCCTGCTAACCCCTAACCAAGGGTCCTTGTAGGTCCCCTGCTAACCCCTAACCAAGGGTCCGTGTAGGTCCCCTGCTAACCCCTAACCAAGGGTCCTTGTAGGTCCCCTGCTAACCCCTAACCAAGGGTCCGTGTAGGTCCCCTGCTAACCCCTAACCAAGGGTCCTTGTAGGTCCCCTGCTAACCCCTAACCAAGGGTCCTTGTAGGTCCCCTGCTAACCCCTAACCAAGGGTCCTTGTAGGTCCCCTGCTAACCCCCACCCAAGGGTCCGTGTAGGTCCCCTGCTAACCCCTAACCAAGGGTCCTTGTAGGTCCCCTGCTAACCCCTAACCAAGGGTCCTTGTAGGTCCCCTGCTAACCCCTAACCAAGGGTCCTTGTAGGTCCCCTGCTAACCCCTAACCAAGGGTCCTTGTAGGTCCCCTGCTAACCCCTAACCAAGGGTCCTTGTAGGTCCCCTGCTAACCCCCACCCAAGGGTGCTTGTAGGGGTCCCCTGCTAACCCCTAACCAAGGGTCCGTGTAGGTCCCCTGCTAACCCCTAACCCAAGGGTCCGTGTAGGGTCCCCTGCTAACCCCTAACCAAGGGTCCTTGTAGGTCCCCTGCTAACCCCTAACCAAGGGTCTGTGTAGGTCCCCTGCTAACCCCTAACCAAGGGTCCTTGTAGGGTTCCCTGCTAACCCCTAACCAAGGGTCCTTGTAGGTCCCCTGCTAACCCCTAACCAAGGGTCCTTGTAGGTCCCCTGCTAACCCCTAACCAAGGGTCCTTGTAGGTCCCCTGCTAACCCCTAACCAAGGGTCCTTGTAGGTCCCCTGCTAACCCCTAACCAAGGGTCCTTGTAGGTCCCCTGCTAACCCCTAACCAAGGGTCCGTGTAGGTCCCCTGCTAACCCCTAACCAAGGGTCCTTGTAGGTCCCCTGCTAACCCCTAACCAAGGGTCCTTGTAGGTCCCCTGCTAACCCCTAACCAAGGGTCCTTGTAGGTCCCCTGCTAACCCCTAACCAAGGGTCCGTGTAGGTCCCCTGCTAACCCCTAACCAAGGGTCCTTGTAGGTCCCCTGCTAACCCCTAACCAAGGGTCCTTGTAGGTCCCCTGCTAACCCCTAACCAAGGGTCCTTGTAGGGTCCCCTGCTAACCTCTAACCAAGGGTCCGTGTAGGTCCCCTGCTAACCCCTAACCAAGGGTCCTTGTAGGTCCCCTGCTAACCCCTAACCAAGGGTCCTTGTAGGTCCCCTGCTAACCCCTAACCAAGGGTCCTTGTAGGTCCCCTGCTAACCCCTAACCAAGGGTCCTTGTAGGGGTCCCCTGCTAACCCCTAACCAAGGGTCCTTGTAGGTCCCCTGCTAACCCCTAACCAAGGGTCCTTGTAGGTCCCCTGCTAACCCCTAACCAAGGGTCCTTGTAGGTCCCCTGCTAACCCCTAACCAAGGGTCCTTGTAGGTCCCCTGCTAACCCCTAACCAAGGGTCCTTGTAGGTCCCCTGCTAACCCCTAACCAAGGGTCCTTGTAGGTCCCCTGCTAACCCCTAACCAAGGGTCCTTGTAGGTCCCCTGCTAACCCCTAACCAAGGGTCCTTATAGGGTCCCCTGCTAACCCCTAACCAAGGGTCCTTGTAGGTCCCCTGCTAACCTCTAACCAAGGGTCCGTGTAGGTCCCCTGCTAACCTCTAACCCAGGGTCCTTGTAGGTCCCCTGCTAACCCCTAACCAAGGGTCCTTGTAGGTCCCCTGCTAACCTCTAACCAAGGGTCCTTGTAGGTCCCCTGCTAACCCCTAACCAAGGGTCCTTGTAGGTCCCCTGCTAACCCCTAACCAAGGGTCTTTGTAGGTCCCCTGCTAACCCCTAACCAAGGGTCCTTGTAGGTCCCCTGCTAACCCCTAACCAAGGGTCCTTGTAGGTCCCCTGCTAACCCCTAACCAAGGGTCCTTGTAGGTCCCCTGCTAACCCCTAACCAAGGGTCCTTGTAGGTCCCCTGCTAACCCCTAACCAAGGGTCCTTGTAGGTCCCCTGCTAACCTCTAACCAAGGGTCTTTGTAGGTCCCCTGCTAACCCCTAACCAAGGGTCCTTGTAGGTCCCCTGCTAACCCCTAACCAAGGGTCCTTGTAGCAGCGTTTCCGTTAGCCGGTAATTACCGGTATTTGACTGGCAAAATATGTTGAAGTCCGAATATTTAAATATCTCCGGTCATAATGTCCGGTGGAAATAATTCCTCTAAGCACAATTTTATTATTTGAATTGTATTAAAATAGGCTAAAATTAAATAGCCTATGCGATGAACAAAACAATCAATTCATTTGTTTCATTGTGCTTCGCTCTAATAAAGCGCGGATGGCGCCGCTCGGATGTGAATCTTTTTTTTTCTTTTTTTGAGCCTGTCTGGCCACCATAATAACGACAAACAGCTATACGAGCGAGAGAGAGAGATGGCCAAACAAGCTAAACCTAACAAATATTTCATGAAACCAAGCACAAGCAGGTCTAATAATAATGACATTGACAACGAAGATGAGTCTTCTGAAGTCACAGAGACCGCCGATGCTCCCGCGGAAAATAAACAAATGTCGAGCGTTCAGGCGGCGGCCCGAGTGGAAAGTTAAATTCTCCTGGCTGAGGTACGACATTATAGTCTAGTAGTCTAGCGTCTATGATGTACGAGAGATAACATTGATTGAACGTACACAAAGTACACTTTATTGATTGAACCACAAAGAGCATCCCCAGTCTGCTGCTACCGTTGCGAGCCTCGCAGAAGTCCACCTGTTCCAATGCAATGGGGATCTAGTCGCAGGTACAAAACGGATAGGCAGAACGAGACGGGGTGAGTAAGTGTTGACATTTTTTAATCATAATGCAACTGTTGGTTGACTGCCGTGTCACATAGTAATGCATATAATTGATTATAACTAAATGTAGGCTATAATGAAATCAACAAACGCATTACGAGCATGTGGCTCGTCCTCTCGCTCTCTGCATGCAAACGAGGCAATGTGATGATCAACTACAGTTTGCTGTGTGTGAAGTTGAACATTATGATATGTGTGACGTGTCTGATACAACGAGGTGAAGCGATGTCGACTCGAGATTCATTTGGGGGTGCGTGTGACAGCTGCTGCAGTGCGAGCAGAGCTTGATGCTGGATCAGCGTATCGCACTAACTTGGGAGGCGAGAGATAGTAATTTGATTCTGCAAATCAATTTCTCATTCTTCGCTTGATGTAATTAATACAAATGTCCAATATAACGGAATTCGTTAGCTCATAAAAATGTGATTATAACAGACTGCTGTTTAAAACTCTGACCGGAATTTCAGGAATATGTCCGGGGATAGAAATCTTGCAGGACACTCAGACCGGCACGAATATGTTCTAACGGAAACGCTGCCTTGTAGGTCCCCTGCTAACCCCTAACCAAGGGTCCTTGTAGGTCCCCTGCTAACCCCTAACCAAGGGTCCTTGTAGGTCCCCTGCTAACCCCTAACCAAGGGTCCTTGTAGGTCCCCTGCTAACCCCTAACCAAGGGTCCTTGTAGGTCCCCTGCTAACCCCTAACCAAGGGTCCTTATAGGGTCCCCTGCTAACCCCTAACCAAGGGTCCTTGTAGGTCCCCTGCTAACCTCTAACCAAGGGTCCGTGTAGGTCCCCTGCTAACCTCTAACCCAGGGTCCTTGTAGGTCCCCTGCTAACCCCTAACCAAGGGTCCTTGTAGGTCCCCTGCTAACCTCTAACCCAGGGTCCTTGTAGGTCCCCTGCTAACCCCTAACCAAGGGTCCTTGTAGGTCCCCTGCTAACCTCTAACCAAGGGTCCTTGTAGGTCCCCTGCTAACCCCTAACCAAGGGTCCTTGTAGGTCCCCTGCTAACCCCTAACCAAGGGTCTTTGTAGGTCCCCTGCTAACCCCTAACCAAGGGTCCTTGTAGGTCCCCTGCTAACCCCTAACCAAGGGTCCTTGTAGGTCCCCTGCTAACCCCTAACCAAGGGTCTTTGTAGGTCCCCTGCTAACCCCTAACCAAGGGTCCTTGTAGGTCCCCTGCTAACCCCTAACCAAGGGTCCTTGTAGGTCCCCTGCTAACCCCTAACCAAGGGTCCTTGTAGGTCCCCTGCTAACCCCTAACCAAGGGTCCTTGTAGGTCCCCTGCTAACCCCTAACCAAGGGTCCTTGTAGGTCCCCTGCTAACCCCTAACCAAGGGTCCTTGTAGGTCCCCTGCTAACCCCTAACCAAGGGTCCTTGTAGGTCCCCTGCTAACCTCTAACCCAGGGTCCTTGTAGGTCCCCTGCTAACCCCTAACCAAGGGTCCTTGTAGGTCCCCTGCTAACCTCTAACCAATGGTCCTTGTAGGTCCCCTGCTAACCCCTAACCAAGGGTCCTTGTAGGTCCCCTGCTAACCCCTAACCAAGGGTCTTTGTAGGTCCCCTGCTAACCCCTAACCAAGGGTCCTTGTAGGTCCCCTGCTAACCCCTAACCAAGGGTCCTTGTAGGTCCCCTGCTAACCCCTAACCAAGGGTCTTTGTAGGTCCCCTGCTAACCCCTAACCAAGGGTCCTTGTAGGTCCCCTGCTAAGCCCTAACCAAGGGTCCTTGTAGGTCCCCTGCTAACCCCTAACCAAGGGTCCTTGTAGGTCCCCTGCTAACCCCTAACCAAGGGTCCTTGTAGGTCCCCTGCTAACCCCTAACCAAGGGTCCTTGTAGGTCCCCTGCTAACCCCTAACCAAGGGTCTTTGTAGGTCCCCTGCTAACCCCTAACCAAGGGTCCTTGTAGGTCCCCTGCTAACCCCTAACCAAGGGTCCTTGTAGGTCCCCTGCTAACCCCTAACCAATGGTCCTTGTAGGTCCCCTGCTAACCCCTAACCAAGGGTCTTTGTAGGTCCCCTGCTAAAAGTAGTTTTATTTCAGTGTTATTTAATTTGCTAGAAGTGAGAGAATGTATAAGAATGACTATTCTGAGCACAGGTTTAATATAATAATGTATAAGAATGACTATTCTGATCACAGGTTTAATATAATAATGTATAAGAATGACTATTCTGATCACGTTTAATATAAGAAGGACTTCTGATCATAGGTTAAATTGAATAATGTATATTAACACTTTGAGTGCCACTCACAAGATTTCTCGGATTTTTTTTCTTTTATTTTTTTTTTGCGATCTGAAAAAATTATTGCATCACCCGAGCCTACCCGAGTATAGCCGAGCGGCGCCGGCGATCACTGTGGAAAAAAGCGCCCCCTGTCGTCTCCCAGATGACATAAGTGATTTTGGAATGGACTCAATGAAAATGAAATGGGGAAAAAAATCCGGTACTCCACATTTTCCAGTCCACTGATCCAGCCGGGGTTACTAGAGTTCATTCTGGAGCCTCAGATCCCCGCTGATCATGGAGTTCTACTGTATCGTTGGATCCATACACGTATCGATTTTTTCGAATGGTGATCAGGAATTGGAATATACCAGTTGGATACCATCTGAGGTAAGGACTCTATGTTATCAGTGTTAGGATAATCAGAGTAATTTTGATGAAGATATAGGCTGTTTTGTGAAATGTCTTCTTTCGGTTTCACTGTAAAAGTCTGAGAGGAAATCAACGAGGCGATTATCCGTGCGCGGCCGTAATGTGCTTGCGTGCACGTATAATATTGATCATCTAGCGTTTATTTGAAAACGATTCATAAAAAGGCCAACGAATATCAACGTTGTGGAATATTCCACTAAAAGACGATTTTCATAGAATGCTCCAGAATGAGCTGTTTTTTATATCAAAACGGGGGCTTTTCTAACTGCTCTGAAACGGAAACGACGCGATAAAAAAACAATCTGCCTTGAGAGCACTGACTGGAAAATAGTCTTTGATAATGCGATGGGCAGATTAGACACATAGCCATAATTTAAAACATAGATTAGGCGATATTAACGTTAACATTGGCGCCGATGGTGGCATTCAACCGGTAAAAAGGAAAACCAGGCGTGGCGCTCAAAGTGTTAATGACTATTCTGATCATAGGTTTAATATAATAGTGTATAATAATGACTTCTGATCATAGGTTTAAATAATAATGTATATTAATGACTATTCTGATCATAGGTTTAATATAATAATGTATAATAATGACTTCTGATCATAGGTTTAATATAATAATGTATAATAATGATTCTGATCATAGGTTTAATATAATAATGTATAAGAATGACTATTCTGATCATGTTTAATATAAGAAGGACTTGTGATCATAGGTTAAATTGAATAATGTATATTAATGACTATTCTGATCATAGGTTTAATATAATACTGTATAATAATGACTTCTGATCATAGGTTTAAATAATAATGTATATTAATGACTATTCTGATCATAGGTTTAATATAATAATGTATAATAATGATTCTGATCATAGGTTTAATATAATAATGTATAAGAATGACTATTCTGATCACGTTTAATATAAGGACTTGTGATCATAGGTTAAATTGAATAATGTATATTAATGACTATTCTGATCATAGGTTTAATATAATAGTGTATAATAATGACTTCTGATCATAGGTTTAAATAATAATGTATATTAATGACTATTCTGATCATAGGTTTAATATAATAATGTATAATAATGACTTCTGATCATAGGTTTAATATAATAATGTATAATAATGATTCTGATCATAGGTTTAATATAATAATGTATAATAATGACTTCTGATCATAGGTTTAAATAATAATGTATATTAATGACTATTCTGATCATAAGTTTAATATAATAATGTATAATAATGACTTCTGATCACAGGTTTAAATAATAATGTATATTAATGACTATTCTGATCATAGGTTTAAATAATAATGTATATTAATGACTATTCTGATCACAGGTTTAATATAATAATGTATAATAATGACTTCTGATCATAGGTTTAAATAATAATGTATATTAATGATTTTGATCATAGGGTTCTCTCTCTCTCTCCACCTACAGTAAAGACGGACGTCCCCAAGACAGTTTCTCATCAGACGGGGGTCCGTTAGCCAGTTGCATATCAACGTATGGTTGTTGTCATGTGACCACTGGTCTAAGTGTTGTCATGTGACCACTGGTCTAAGTGTTGTCATGTGACCACTGGTCTAAGTGTTGTCATGTGACCACTGGTCTAAGCGTTGTCATGTGACCACTGGTCTAAGCGTTGTCATGTGACCACTGGTCTAAGTGTTGTCATGTGACCACTGGTCTAAGTGTTGTCATGTGACCACTGGTCTAAGCGTTGTCATGTGACCACTGGTCTAAGCGTTGTCATGTGACCACTGGTCTAAGCGTTGTCATGTGACCACTGGTCTAAGTGTTGTCATGTGACCACTGGTCTAAGTGTTGTCATGTGACCACTGGTCTAAGTGTTGTCATGTGACCACTGGTCTAAGCGTTGTCATGTGACCACTGGTCTAAGCGTTGTCATGTGACCACTGGTCTAAGCGTTGTCATGTGACCACTGGTCTAAGCGTTGTCATGTGACCACTGGTCTAAGCGTTGTCATGTGACCACTGGTCTAAGCGTTGTCATGTGACCACTGGTCTAAGTGTTGTCATGTGACCACTGGTCTAAGTGTTGTCATGGTGACCACTGGTCTAAGTGTTGTCATGTGACCACTGGTGTAAGTGTTGTCATGTGACCACTGGTCTAAGTGTTGTCATGTGACCACTGGTCTAAGTGTTGTCATGTGACCACTGGTCTAAGTGTTGTCATGTGACCACTGGTCTAAGCGTTGTCATGTGACCACTGGTCTAAGCGTTGTCATGTGACCACTGGTCTAAGTGTTGTCATGTGACCACTGGTCTAAGCGTTGTCATGTGACCACTGGTCTAAGTGTTGTCATGGTGACCACTGGTCTAAGTGTTGTCATGTGACCACTGGTCTAAGTGTTGTCATGTGACCACTGGTCTAAGTGTTGTCATGTGACCACTGGTCTAAGCGTTGTCATGTGACCACTGGTCTAAGCGTTGTCATGTGACCACTGGTCTAAGTGTTGTCATGTGACCACTGGTCTAAGTGTTGTCATGTGACCACTGGTCTAAGTGTTGTCATGTGACCACTGGTCTAAGTGTTGTCATGTGACCACTGGTCTAAGTGTTGTCATGTGACCACTGGTCTAAGCGTTGTCATGTGACCACTGGTCTAAGCGTTGTCATGGTGACCACTGGTCTAAGTGTTGTCATGTGACCACTGGTCTAAGTGTTGTCATGTGACCACTGGTCTAAGTGTTGTCATGGTGACCACTGGTCTAAGTGTTGTCATGTGACCACTGGTCTAAGCGTTGTCATGGTGACCACTGGTCTAAGCGTTGTCATGTGACCACTGGTCTAAGCGTTGTCATGTGACCACTGGTCTAAGCGTTGTCATGGTGACCACTGGTCTAAGTGTTGTCATGGTGACCACTGGTCTAAGTGTTGTCATGTGACCACTGGTCTAAGTGTTGTCATGTGACCACTGGTCTAAGTGTTGTCATGGTGACCACTGGTCTAAGTGTTGTCATGTGACCACTGGTCTAAGTGTTGTCATGTGACCACTGGTCTAAGTGTTGTCATGGTAACCACTGGTCTAAGTGTTGTCATGTGACCACTGGTCTAAGTGTTGTCATGTGACCACTGGTCTAAGTGTTGTCATGTGACCACTGGTCTAAGTGTTGTCATGTGACCACTGGTCTAAGTGTTGTCATGTGACCACTGGTCTAAGTGTTGTCATGTGACCACTGGTCTAAGCGTTGTCATGTGACCACTGGTCTAAGTGTTGTCATGTGACCACTGGTCTAAGTGTTGTCATGTGACCACTGGTCTAAGTGTTGTCATGTGACCACTGGTCTAAGTGTTGTCATGGTGACCACTGGTCTAAGTGTTGTCATGTGACCACTGGTCTAAGTGTTGTCATGTGACCACTGGTCTAAGCGTTGTCATGTGACCACTGGTCTAAGTGTTGTCATGTGACCACTGGTCTAAGTGTTGTCATGTGACCACTGGTCTAAGCGTTGTCATGGTGACCACTGGTCTAAGCGTTGTCATGTGACCACTGGTCTAAGCGTTGTCATGTGACCACTGGTCTAAGCGTTGTCATGTGACCACTGGTCTAAGTGTTGTCATGTGACCACTGGTCTAAGTGTTGTCATGTGACCACTGGTCTAAGTGTTGTCATGTGACCACTGGTCTAAGCGTTGTCATGTGACCACTGGTCTAAGTGTTGTCATGTGACCACTGGTCTAAGTGTTGTCATGTGACCACTGGTCTAAGTGTTGTCATGTGACCACTGGTCTAAGCGTTGTCATGTGACCACTGGTCTAAGCGTTGTCATGTGACCACTGGTCTAAGTGTTGTCATGTGACCACTGGTCTAAGTGTTGTCATGTGACCACTGGTCTAAGTGTTGTCATGTGACCACTGGTCTAAGTGTTGTCATGTGACCACTGGTCTAAGCGTTGTCATGTGACCACTGGTCTAAGCGTTGTCATGTGACCACTGGTCTAAGTGTTGTCATGTGACCACTGGTCTAAGTGTTGTCATGTGACCACTGGTCTAAGTGTTGTCATGTGACCACTGGTCTAAGTGTTGTCATGTGACCACTGGTCTAAGTGTTGTCATGTGACCACTGGTCTAAGTGTTGTCATGTGACCACTGGTCTAAGCGTTGTCATGTGACCACTGGTCTAAGCGTTGTCATGTGACCACTGGTCTAAGTGTTGTCATGTGACCACTGGTCTAAGTGTTGTCATGGTGACCACTGGTCTAAGTGTTGTCATGTGACCACTGGTCTAAGTGTTGTCATGTGACCACTGGTCTAAGTGTTGTCATGTGACCACTGGTCTAAGTGTTGTCATGTGACCACTGGTCTAAGTGTTGTCATGTGACCACTGGTCTAAGTGTTGTCATGTGACCACTGGTCTAAGTGTTGTCATGTGACCACTGGTCTAAGTGTTGTCATGTGACCACTGGTCTAAGTGTTGTCATGGTGACCACTGGTCTAAGTGTTGTCATGTGACCACTGGTCTAAGTGTTGTCATGTGACCACTGGTCTAAGTGTTGTCATGTGACCACTGGTCTAAGTGTTGTCATGGTAAAGCTAGATGTGTGTGAGATGAACTCAGGACTTGTGTCTCTTACAGAGAAGCGGTCGTAGTTCCTCCTCGGCTGGCTCTCGATGGAGGAGTAGCTGGGGGGTTTCTCTGGCCACTGCTTCCCTCCTCCTCCTCCTCCTCCTCCTCCCCTCCTGCTGTACCCTTCGTCAGAGCTCCAGGAGCCTCGTCGGCGTGGAGGAGGAGGAGAGTAGCTCCTCGGGACCGAGCGGCGCAGCTCCTCCAGCATGTCGTCGTGGCTGTGGGCCCCTGCCCTGTGGGCTCTCCTCCTCTCGTCCCTCGCTCCCCCTCCTCGCCTGCTCTCCCAGTCGGAGTCCTCGCTGTAGCCACGCAGGATCCCCCGGTGGGCCGGCGAGGCGGCGCAGTGTCTGCGGTTGTCGCGGTGACGCCCTCCACCACCTCCTCCACCTCCACCACCTCCTCCACCTCCTCCTCCACTTCCACCACCTCCTCCTCCACCTCCACCACCTCCTCCTCCTCCACCTCCACCAGTGCGATTGGAACTTCCGCTGGAATGGCTGGACACTCTGGGGCCGTTCCTGGCTCCCTCTCTTCCCCCGGGAGCCCTGCGGGAGGAGAAGCTGGGTGCCCGCTGGACGATAGGAGGCAGGGTTATCACCCTCCTCTCCACCCCCCTCATCCCCATGTCATCCAGGGCTGAGAGCATGCTGGGAGGGGGAGGGGGGGCCTGCAGGAGGGGCTGTGGCGGAGGAGGCCCGTGTTGGACGGCGTAGGAGGACATCAGGGGAGCCCCGACCTCCATCCCTCTCACCTGGCTCTCCAGGTAGTCCAGCATCTGGTGGGTGCCATGGGCGCTCCCGGGCACGCTGCCGTTTCCATGGAAACCATGGTGAGGGAGAGGAGGGGCCTGCGGCTGAAAGGGCGGAGGTGACGGGCCCATCATTGGGGCCATGGCAAAGTTGTGCTTGGCGGGGTACTCTGAAAACGAGCCTGGAACGACAGGGAAAAGTGGAACAGGCTTTTATTTTTTAAACACAAGTATAAATAATCTTATAAAATAGTTCAGCAAGTAGTTTTATTATGCTACCGTCTTGACATACCTGAGTAGAGTATAGACTGGCCCTGGGACGACAGGTTGGAGCCTATGGGAGCGTAGAGGGGCTGGCCGTGCATCCATGGCGCCATCGCCTTCTGCGCCTCTTTTATCATCCTGTACTGCATCACCGCTGAGGGCAGAAGCACCAAGGAGAGGTTTTGATCAGGAGGACAACAGTATGTGTGAGCAGCGTGTGTCTACAGCTGTAGGTTGTGATGGAGTCTCTGTTATCTTTCTCTGGGCAGCAGGAGTCTCTGTTACCTTTCTCTGGGCAGCAGGAGTCTCTGTTACCTTTCTCTGGGCAGCAGGAGTCTCTGTTACCTTTCTCTGGGCAGCAGGAGTCTCTGTTATCTTTCTCTGGGCAGCAGG
Source organism: Notolepis coatsorum (assembly GCF_963971535.1). NCBI lineage: Eukaryota > Metazoa > Chordata > Actinopteri > Aulopiformes > Paralepididae > Notolepis > Notolepis coatsorum. The sequence goes on along the minus strand of NC_140169.1, from coordinate 44,346,186 downwards.
AGTCTCTGTTACCTTTCTCTGGGCAGCAGGAGTCTCTGTTATCTTTCTCTGGGCAGCAGGAGTCTCTGTTATCTTTCTCTGGGCAGCAGGAGTCTCTGTTACCTTTCTCTGGGCAGCAGGAGTCTCCGTTATCTTTCTCTGGGCAGCAGGAGTCTCTGTTACCTTTCTCTGGGCAGCAGGAGTCTCTGTTACCTTTCTCTGGGCAGCAGGAGTCTCTGTTACCTTTCTCTGGGCAGCAGGAGTCTCTGTTACCTTTCTCTGGGCAGCAGGAGTCTCTGTTACCTTTCTCTGGGCAGCAGGAGTCTCTGTTATCTTTCTCTGGGCAGCAGGAGTCTCTGTTATCTTTCTCTGGGCAGCAGGAGTCTCTGTTATCTTTCTCTGGGCAGCAGGAGTCTGTTATCTTTCTCTGGGCAGCAGGAGTCTCTGTTATCTTTCTCTGGGCAGCAGCAGGAGTCTCTGTTATCTTTCTCTGGGCAGGAGGAGTCTCTGTTATCTTTCTCTGGGCAGCAGGAGTCTCTGTTATCTTTCTCTGGGCAGCAGGAGTCTCTGTTACCTTTCTCTGGGCAGCAGGAGTCTGTTACCTTTCTCTGGGCAGCAGCAGGAGTCTCTGTTACTTTTCTCTGGGCAGCAGCAGGAGTCTCTGTTACCTTTCTCTGGGCAGCAGGAGTCTCTGTTACCTTTCTCTGGGCAGCAGCAGGAGTCTCTGTTACCTTTCTCTGGGCAGCAGGAGTCTCTGTTATCTTTCTCTGGGCAGCAGGAGTCTCTGTTATCTTTCTCTGGGCAGCAGGAGTCTCTGTTATCTTTCTCTGGGCAGCAGGAGTCTCTGTTACCTTTCTCTGGGCAGCAGGAGTCTCTGTTATCTTTCTCTGGGCAGCAGGAGTCTGTTACCTTTCTCTGGGCAGCAGGAGTCTCTGTTACCTTTCTCTGGGCAGCAGGAGTCTCTGTTACCTTTCTCTGGGCAGCAGGAGTCTCTGTTATCTTTCTCTGGGCAGCAGCAGGAGTCTCTGTTATCTTTCTCTGGGCAGCAGGAGTCTCTGTTATCTTTCTCTGGGCAGCAGGAGTCTCTGTTATCTTTCTCTGGGCAGCAGGAGTCTCTGTTACCTTTCTCTGGGCAGCAGGAGTCTGTTACCTTTCTCTGGGCAGCAGGAGTCTCTGTTACCTTTCTCTGGGCAGCAGGAGTCTCTGTTATCTTTCTCTGGGCAGCAGCAGGAGTATCTGTTATCTTTCTCTGGGCAGCAGGAGTCTCTGTTATCTTTCTCTGGGCAGCAGGAATCTCTGTTATCTTTCTCTGGGCAGCAGCAGGAGTCTCTGTTATCTTTCTCTGGGCAGCAGGAGTCTCTGTTATCTTTCTCTGGGCAGCAGGAGTCTCTGTTATCTTTCTCTGGGCAGCAGGAGTCTCTGTTATCTTTCTCTGGGCAGCAGGAGTCTCTGTTACCTTTCTCTGGGCAGCAGGAGTCTCTGTTCTCTTTCTCTGGGCAGCAGGAGTCTCTGTTACCTTTCTCTGGGCAGCAGGAGTCTCGGTTATCTTTCTCTGGGCAGCAGGAGTCTCTGTTATCTTTCTCTGGGCAGCAGGAGTCTCCGTTACCTTTCTCTGGGCAGCAGGAGTCTCTGTTATCTTTCTCTGGGCAGCAGGAGTCTCTGTTACCTTTCTCTGGGCAGCAGGAGTCTCTGTTACCTTTCTCTGGGCAGCAGGAGTCTCTGTTATCTTTCTCTGGGCAGCAGGAGTCTCTGTTACCTTTCTCTGGGCAGCAGGAGTCTCTGTTATCTTTCTCTGGGCAGCAGGAGTCTCTGTTACCTTTCTCTGGGCAGCAGGAGTCTCTGTTACCTTTCTCTGGGCAGCAGGAGTCTCTGTTATCTTTCTCTGGGCAGCAGGAGTCTCTGTTACCTTTCTCTGGGCAGCAGGAGTCTGTTATCTTTCTCTGGGCAGCAGGAGTCTCTGTTACCTTTCTCTGGGCAGCAGGAGTCTCTGTTATCTTTCTCTGGGCAGCAGGAGTCTCTGTTACCTTTCTCTGGGCAGCAGGAGTCTCTGTTATCTTTCTCTGGGCAGCAGGAGTCTCTGTTATCTTTCTCTGGGCAGCAGGAGTCTCTGTTACCTTTCTCTGGGCAGCAGGAGTCTCCGTTATCTTTCTCTGGGCAGCAGGAGTCTCTGTTACCTTTCTCTGGGCAGCAGGAGTCTCTGTTACCTTTCTCTGGGCAGCAGGAGTCTCTGTTACCTTTCTCTGGGCAGCAGGAGTCTCTGTTACCTTTCTCTGGGCAGCAGGAGTCTCTGTTACCTTTCTCTGGGCAGCAGGAGTCTCTGTTATCTTTCTCTGGGCAGCAGGAGTCTCTGTTATCTTTCTCTGGGCAGCAGGAGTCTCTGTTATCTTTCTCTGGGCAGCAGGAGTCTGTTATCTTTCTCTGGGCAGCAGGAGTCTCTGTTATCTTTCTCTGGGCAGCAGCAGGAGTCTCTGTTATCTTTCTCTGGGCAGGAGGAGTCTCTGTTATCTTTCTCTGGGCAGCAGGAGTCTCTGTTATCTTTCTCTGGGCAGCAGGAGTCTCTGTTACCTTTCTCTGGGCAGCAGGAGTCTGTTACCTTTCTCTGGGCAGCAGCAGGAGTCTCTGTTACTTTTCTCTGGGCAGCAGCAGGAGTCTCTGTTACCTTTCTCTGGGCAGCAGGAGTCTCTGTTACCTTTCTCTGGGCAGCAGCAGGAGTCTCTGTTACCTTTCTCTGGGCAGCAGGAGTCTCTGTTATCTTTCTCTGGGCAGCAGGAGTCTCTGTTATCTTTCTCTGGGCAGCAGGAGTCTCTGTTATCTTTCTCTGGGCAGCAGGAGTCTCTGTTACCTTTCTCTGGGCAGCAGGAGTCTCTGTTATCTTTCTCTGGGCAGCAGGAGTCTGTTACCTTTCTCTGGGCAGCAGGAGTCTCTGTTACCTTTCTCTGGGCAGCAGGAGTCTCTGTTACCTTTCTCTGGGCAGCAGGAGTCTCTGTTATCTTTCTCTGGGCAGCAGCAGGAGTCTCTGTTATCTTTCTCTGGGCAGCAGGAGTCTCTGTTATCTTTCTCTGGGCAGCAGGAGTCTGTTATCTTTCTCTGGGCAGCAGGAGTCTCTGTTACCTTTCTCTGGGCAGCAGGAGTCTGTTACCTTTCTCTGGGCAGCAGGAGTCTCTGTTACCTTTCTCTGGGCAGCAGGAGTCTCTGTTATCTTTCTCTGGGCAGCAGCAGGAGTATCTGTTATCTTTCTCTGGGCAGCAGGAGTCTCTGTTATCTTTCTCTGGGCAGCAGGAATCTCTGTTATCTTTCTCTGGGCAGCAGCAGGAGTCTCTGTTATCTTTCTCTGGGCAGCAGGAGTCTCTGTTATCTTTCTCTGGGCAGCAGGAGTCTCTGTTATCTTTCTCTGGGCAGCAGGAGTCTCTGTTATCTTTCTCTGGGCAGCAGGAGTCTCTGTTACCTTTCTCTGGGCAGCAGGAGTCTCTGTTCTCTTTCTCTGGGCAGCAGGAGTCTCTGTTACCTTTCTCTGGGCAGCAGGAGTCTCGGTTATCTTTCTCTGGGCAGCAGGAGTCTCTGTTATCTTTCTCTGGGCAGCAGGAGTCTCCGTTACCTTTCTCTGGGCAGCAGGAGTCTCTGTTATCTTTCTCTGGGCAGCAGGAGTCTCTGTTACCTTTCTCTGGGCAGCAGGAGTCTCTGTTACCTTTCTCTGGGCAGCAGGAGTCTCTGTTATCTTTCTCTGGGCAGCAGGAGTCTCTGTTACCTTTCTCTGGGCAGCAGGAGTCTCTGTTATCTTTCTCTGGGCAGCAGGAGTCTCTGTTACCTTTCTCTGGGCAGCAGGAGTCTCTGTTACCTTTCTCTGGGCAGCAGGAGTCTCTGTTATCTTTCTCTGGGCAGCAGGAGTCTCTGTTACCTTTCTCTGGGCAGCAGGAGTCTGTTATCTTTCTCTGGGCAGCAGGAGTCTCTGTTACCTTTCTCTGGGCAGCAGGAGTCTCTGTTATCTTTCTCTGGGCAGCAGGAGTCTCTGTTACCTTTCTCTGGGCAGCAGAAGTCTCTGTTATCTTTCTCTGGGCAGCAGGAGTCTCTGTTATCTTTCTCTGGGCAGCAGGAGTCTCTGTTACCTTTCTCTGGGCAGCAGGAGTCTCTGTTATCTTTCTCTGGGCAGCAGGAGTCTCTGTTACCTTTCTCTGGGCAGCAGGAGTCTGTTATCTTTCTCTGGGCAGCAGGAGTCTCTGTTACCTTTCTCTGGGCAGCAGGAGTCTCTGTTACCTTTCTCTGGGCAGCAGGAGTCTGTTACCTTTCTCTGGGCAGCAGGAGTCTGTTACCTTTCTCTGGGCAGCAGGAGTCTCTGTTATCTTTCTCTGGGCAGCAGGAGTCTCTGTTACCTTTCTCTGGGCAGCAGGAGTCTGTTACCTTTCTCTGGGCAGCAGGAGTCTCTGTTACCTTTCTCTGGGCAGCAGGAGTCTCTGTTACCTTTCTCTGGGCAGCAGGAGTCTGTTACCTTTCTCTGGGCAGCAGGAGTCTCTGTTATCTTTCTCTGGGCAGCAGGAGTCTCTGTTACCTTTCTCTGGGCAGCAGCAGGAGTCTCTGTTACCTTTCTCTGGGCAGCAGGAGTCTCTGTTACCTTTCTCTGGGCAGCAGGAGTCTCTGTTACCTTTCTCTGGGCAGCAGGAGTCTCTGTTATCTTTCTCTGGGCAGCAGGAGTCTGTTACCTTTCTCTGGGCAGCAGGAGTCTCTGTTATCTTTCTCTGGGCAGCAGGAGTCTGTTACCTTTCTCTGGGCAGCAGCAGGTCTGCGGGCAGCAGGGGCAGCGGACGTAGCAGCAGCACTTCTGTGGGCAGCACTGGCAGCAGCAGATGCAGAACAGCATGATCAGCAGGAGGGCGCCGATAACGATGAACAGCACCGTCAGCCAATCTGGGAACGGCAACGAAGAGGTCAGGGGTCAGCAGAGGTCAGGGGTCAGCAGCGTGTGGTGGATTGCAGCAGGTTGGGAAGAGTTCAGATGGTTACGACGCTTACGTTGATCCTGGCAGACGGCAGGATCTAGCGTTATAAGTGATCTTTTCTATAAGTGAAGCTCAACCCTCAAGCTAAAAAAATATATTTTATTTGTGGTACTATAATTATAAATCAGTACTATAATGTAATCAGTTTTTCTAAATGTTTAATCTGGATCAAAATTATCTGTAATAAAATTATCTGTAATGAAATCCCCTTCTGTGCGGTCTCAATGTTTCAAAAACATCATCAAGGTTGGGCCGTTTTTATCCAAATATTTCAACAATGATCTTGGCCAGAGGTGTTGGGCTGCTTTAGTGTCGAGACAAAGGAACCGCCTGTCGATGGTTAGACAGCTTGGACGGAGCGCCCGGTGACACGCGTGGCAGATGGTTAGACAGCTTGGACGGAGCGCCCGGTGACACGCGTGGCAGATGGTTAGACAGCTTGGACGGAGCGCCCGGTGACACGCGTGGCAGATGGTTAGACAGCTTGGACGGAGCGCCCGGTGACACGCGTGGCAGATGGTTAGACAGCTTGGACGGAGCGCCCGGTGACCAGCGTGGCAGATGGTTAGACAGCTTGGACGGAGCGCCCGGTGACACGCGTGGCAGATGTAAGACTGTTAGACAGCTTGGACGGAGCGCCCGGTGACACGCGTGGCAGATGGTTAGACTGTAGCGCCCGGTGACACGCGTGGCAGATGTAAGACTGTTAGACAGCTTGGACGGAGCGCCCGGTGACACGCGTGGCAGATGTAAGACTGTTAGACAGCTTGGACGGAGCGCCCGGTGACACGCGTGGCAGATGGTTAGACAGCTTGGACGGAGCGCCCGGTGACACGCGTGGCAGATGTAAGACTGTTAGACAGCTTGGACGGAGCGCCCGGTGACACGCGTGGCAGATGGTTAGACAGCTTGGACGGAGCGCCCGGTGACACGCGTGGCAGATGTAAGACTGTTAGACAGCTTGGACGGAGCGCCCGGTGACACGCGTGGCAGATGGTTAGACAGCTTGGACGGAGCGCCCGGTGACACGCGTGGCAGATGTAAGACTGTTAGACAGCTTGGACGGAGCGCCTGGTGACACGCGTGGCAGATGGTTAGACTGTAGCGCCCGGTGACACGCGTGGCAGATGGTTAGACTGTAGCGCCCGGTGACACGCGTGGCAGATGGTTAGACTGTAGCGCCCGGTGACACGCGTGGCAGATGGTTAGACTGTAGCGCCCGGTGACACGCGTGGCAGATGGTTAGACTGTAGCGCCCGGTGACACGCGTGGCAGATGTAAGACTGTAAGCCAAAGTCTGTTCTTTGATAGAAAGTAATTGTACCGAGGTCTGGTCTGGTGGTTCCAAAGGTTCCTGGTTTAGACTCTGACATAGGGGTGGACGGTATAAACGGTATGAATTTGCGCTACGGTATGGATTTTGACTATACCTTCATACCTTGTGACCGGTAGACTAGAGCAGCTAGTCACAGCAGTAGCAATGACGTTAGCGTTACTTGACGATCCACTCGACGTTTGCAGTGGTCGTTGCATAGTGTTTAATTGTACTGAGTTTTCTCCACTTGCTCACGGACCTTGCCATATAGTTTGGGCATTTCAATTTGGCTAAGGAGGCTGAGAGGAGACTTGCTTTAGCGCAGCAACAGGCTAACGTTAGCCGCTAAGCTAACTAACTAACGTGACTCCGCGGCACCAGTTCCATTAGTGAGGAAAGGGGGGGGGGGTATATTGAGGAGGCTTGACAACAGAGGTTCAAAGATAACTTCACATTTATTTGGCTATTCATTTCTTTATATCGCTTTATCCATCAGGCTGCTCCCGTTTCCAATTCTGTGTTGACAATAACATCCTGGTGTGACATCATCAACTACGGCATCTTAGGACGCTCAAACATATTACGTCACGCTCTCTCGCTCTCTCTACGTTGTCAAACATGTACACTAAAGTTAAGTTATGTTGGAGTTTTATTGTGTTTGAGTTGTTTGAGGGAAAGAAACCTCCTGTCCTGCTGTAGTTTTTATTTTCACTTTGTGCCGCTTGATTTTATTGTATTTCATGAAAAAAGCGTTTTTCTGAGATGGAAGTAACTTGAGAAAAGGTTTTGCATTTTTCTATTGCAGTTTTGCACAATAAATGTTCTTAAAATACCTCTGTACTGTGTGAAATATGCCCTAGTAATACAAGAGTACAGTACAGTAATAGCTGCCAGTGTTTTACCCCTTCAGAAGCATTATATAGACATTTAAGATAAATGAACATACTGTGATATATACCGTTACCGTCTATGCTTCAAATTATACCGTGATATACGTTTTAGACCATACCGTCCAGCCCTACTCTGACACCAAGGCTAAATCCCATTACAGCAATGGGCCTCAGTCAGGGGGGTCTCCTCAGTCAGGGTGGTCTCCTCAGTCAGGGGGGTCTCCTCAGTCAGGGTGGGTCAGGGTGGTCTCTTCAGTCAGGGGGGTCTCCTCAGTCAGGGGGGTCTCCTCAGTCAGGGGGGTCTCCTCAGTCAGGGGGGTCTCCTCAGTCAGGGGAGTCTCCTCAGTCAGGGGGGTCTCCTCAGTCAGGGGGGTCTCCTCAGTCAGGGGGGTCTCCTCAGTCAGGGGGGTCTCCTCAGTCAGGGCGGTCTCCTCAGTCAGGGGGGTCTCCTCAGTCAGGGTGGTCTCCTCAGTCAGGGTGGGTCAGGGGGGTCTCCTCAGTCAGGGTGGTCTCCTCAGTCAGGGTGGTCTCCTCAGTCAGGGGGGTCTCCTCAGTCAGGGTGGGTCAGGGGGGTCTCCTCAGTCAGGGTGGTCTCCTCAGTCAGGGGGGTCTCCTCAGTCAGGGGGGTCTCCTCAGTCAGGGTGGTCTCCTCAGTCAGGGTGGTCTCCTCAGTCAGGGGGGTCTCCTCAGTCAGGGGGGTCTCCTCAGTCAGGGTGGGTCAGGGGGGTCTCCTCAGTCAGGGTGGGTCAGGGGGGTCTCCTCAGTCAGGGTGGTCTCCTCAGTCAGGGGGGTCTCCTCAGTCAGGGTGGTCTCCTCAGTCAGGGTGGGTCAGGGTGGTCTCCTCAGTCAGGGTGGTCTCCTCAGTCAGGGTGGTCTCCTCAGTCAGGGTGGGTCAGGGTGGTCTCCTCAGTCAGGGTGGTCTCCTCAGTCAGGGTGGTCTCCTCAGTCAGGGTGGTCTCCTCAGTCAGGGTGGGTCAGGGTGGTCTCCTCAGTCAGGGTGGTCTCCTCAGTCAGGGTGGGTCAGGGTGGTCTCCTCAGTCAGGGTGGTCTCCTCAGTCAGGGTGGTCTCCTCAGTCAGGGTGGGTCAGGGTGGTCTCCTCAGTCAGGGTGGTCTCCTCAGTCAGGGTGGTCTCCTCAGTCAGGGTGGTCTCCTCAGTCAGGGCGGTCTCCTCAGTCAGGGGGGTCTCAGGGACCATGCCATGACTCTGCCAGGAGGATAGTTGTGCCATAAGACTTGGCCAATGTCTCCCGCTCCCCAGAGCTCGGCCTGTCTTTCCCCATCGCCATGACGACAAGGCAGAGGACAGCCGAGCAGAGGACAGCCGAGCAGAGGACAGCCGAGCAGAGGACATCAGGACAGTAACCAGGACAGTAACCAGGACAGTAACCAGGACAGTAACCAGGACAGTAACCAGGACAGTAACCAGGACAGTAACCAGTAGCCTAGTGACAATGCCCCCAACATTTTGAGATACCCCTACCGGAGGTAGAACAAAACACAAGCAAGATATAGAGAAACACCCCACCCTTTTGGCCTTCTCTGCATCTATGAATATGCTTATAGTTGTTGAAATCATACAAATCAGCATTGTCTTTAGACAGCCATGTTTCAGTTAGCCCTATTACACTAAAAGAGAAGTCAGGCTGCGGACATTGATACGAATGAGGGAAAAGTCACTCCTAATATTTTTGAGGGTCAACAGCGGATTTGAATTCGTTCTCACTTAAGTAATCGGATATTCCAGAGACTCGTTTCATTTGAGCAAAACAATGTGTGTCAGGGTCATTATTGAATAAAAGGTTTGATGTTGATGAGTCCCGAGATTCACTTTGTGACTGAAGCAACGTAGTGGGCGGGTCATTCAAAAGTTTGTTTGCTTGATCATATGGGTTGGAGTTTACATGTAATGAACCAGAGACCGATGTAGAGAAGGTTTGGAGATGAGCGGACTTTCACTCGTGTTGAGTGGTTGGAATCAGCCCTTGAGGCTTTCGTGGTTTGATCACCAGTCTGTCATAGTTAATGACAGCATACTTTCCTTCATGTCTTGTCTGTTTCATTGCTGGAATGAGGTCAGCTCTCTTCTTCCTTAACAAGTCAGAGAAGTCCTCATTTACATAAATGAAGGTGTTCTTGAGGTGAGCTCTCGCCTTGGCAAGTATGAGGTCTTTATCCTTGAACCTCATGAGTTTCACAACAATTGGTCTTGTTTTATCAGAGTTCTGTTTCACACTCCCAGTGCGGTGGGCTCTTTCCATTTCCATAGACTTTGGTTTGTTTTTTAGGAATTCTCGGACCATCGGCTCAGTATCTGACCAGGACACATTTTCCTGAGTCAGACCATCAATAATAATTGCATTGTTTCTTCGACTGATTTTCCAGATAATCCATTGGATATGATGTCTTTGCTTTCAGGGGTCATACCCTGAGTGGGCAGGGACTGGGGACAGGGGTGTGTAACTCTCTGACTGCAGTGTGTAACTCTCTAACTGCAGTGTGTAACTCTCTGACTGCAGTGTGTAACTCTCTAACTGCAGTGTGTAACTCTCTGACTGCAGTGTGTAACTCTCTAACTGCAGTGTGTAACTCTCTGACTGCAGTGTGTAACTCTCTGACTGCAGTGTGTAACTCTCTGACTGCAGTGTGTAACTCTCTAACTGCAGTGTGTAACTCTCTAACTGCAGTGTGTAACTCTCTGACTGCAGTGTGTAACTCTCTGACTGCAGTGTGTAACTCTCTAACTGCAGTGTGTAACTCTGACTGCAGTGTGTAACTCAATAACTACAGTGTGTAACTCTCTAACTGCAGTGTGTAACTCTCTGACTGCAGTGTGTAACTCTCTGACTGCAGTGTGTAACTATCTAACTGCAGTGTGTAACTCTCTGACTGCAGTGTGTAACTCTCTAACTGCAGTGTGTAACTCTCTGGCTGCAGTGTGTAACTCTCTAACTGCAGTGTGTAACTCTCTAACTGCAGTGTGTAACTCTCTAACTGCAGTGTGTAACTCTCTAACTGCAGTGTGTAACTCTCTAACTGCAGTGTGTAACTCTCTGGCTGCAGTGTGTAACTCTCTAACTGCAGTGTGTAACTCTCTGACTGCAGTGTGTAACTCTCTGACTGCAGTGTGTAACTCTCTAACTGCAGTGTGTAACTCTCTGGCTGCAGTGTGTAACTCTCTAACTGCAGTGTGTAACTCTCTAACTGCAGTGTGTAACTCTCTGACTGCAGTGTGTAACTCTCTGACTGCAGTGTGTAACTCTCTAACTGCAGTGTGTAACTCTCTGGCTGCAGTGTGTAACTCTCTAACTGCAGTGTGTAACTCTCTAACTGCAGTGTGTAACTCTGACTGCAGTGTGTAACTCTCTGACTGCAGTGTGTAACTCTCTAACTGCAGTGTGTAACTCTCTGACTGTAGTGTGTAACTCTCTAACTGCAGTGTGTAACTCTCTAACTGCAGTGTGTAACTCTCTAACTGCAGTGTGTAACTCTCTAACTGCAGTGTGTAACTCTCTAACTGCAGTGTGTAACTCTCTGACTGCAGTGTGTAACTCTCTGACTGCAGTGTGTAACTCTCTAACTGCAGTGTGTAACTCTCTGACTGCAGTGTGTAACTCTCTAACTGCAGTGTGTAACTCTCTAACTGCAGTGTGTAACTCTCTGGCTGCAGTGTGTAACTCTCTAACTGCAGTGTGTAACTCTCTGACTGCAGTGTGTAACTCTCTAACTGCAGTGTGTAACTCTATGACTGCAGTGTGTAACTCTCTAACTGCAGTGTGTAACTCTCTGACTGCAGTGTGTAACTCTCTGGCTGCAGTGTGTAACTCTCTGACTGCAGTGTGTAACTCTCTGACTGCAGTGTGTAACTCTCTAACTGCAGTGTGTAACTCTCTGACTGCAGTGTGTAACTCTCTAACTGCAGTGTGTAACTCTCTGGCTGCAGTGTGTAACTCTCTGACTGCAGTGTGTAACTCTCTGACTGCAGTGTGTAACTCTCTAACTGCAGTGTGTAACTCTCTGGCTGCAGTGTGTAACTCTCTAACTGCAGTGTGTAACTCTCTAACTGCAGTGTGTAACTCTCTAACTGCAGTGTGTAACTCTCTAACTGCAGTGTGTAACTCTCTGACTGCAGTGTGTAACTCTCTAACTGCAGTGTGTAACTCTCTGACTGCAGTGTGTAACTCTCTGACTGCAGTGTGTAACTCTCTGACTGCAGTGTGTAACTCTCTGGCTGCAGTGTGTAACTCTCTAACTGCAGTGTGTAACTCTCTGGCTGCAGTGTGTAACTCTCTAACTGCAGTGTGTAACTCTCTGACTGCAGTGTGTAACTCTCTGACTGCAGTGTGTAACTCTCTAACTGCAGTGTGTAACTCTCTAACTGCAGTGTGTAACTCTGACTGCAGTGTGTAACTCTCTAACTGCAGTGTGTAACTATCTAACTGCAGTGTGTAACTCTCTGGCTGCAGTGTGTAACTCTCTAACTGCAGTGTGTAACTCTCTAACTGCAGTGTGTAACTCTCTGACTGCAGTGTGTAACTCTGACTGCAGTGTGTAACTCTCTAACTGCAGTGTGTAACTCTCTGACTGCAGTGTGTAACTCTCTGACTGCAGTGTGTAACTCTGACTGCAGTGTGTAACTCTCTGACTGCAGTGTGTAACTCTCTGACTGCAGTGTGTAACTCTCTGACTGCAGTGTGTAACTCTCTGACTGCAGTGTGTAACTCTGACTGCAGTGTGTAACTCTCTGACTGCAGTGTGTAACTCTCTGACTGCAGTGTGTAACTCTCTGACTGCAGTGTGTAACTCTCTAACTGCAGTGTGTAACTCTCTAACTGCAGTGTGTAACTCTCTGACTGCAGTGTGTAACTCTCTGACTGCAGTGTGTAACTCTCTGACTGCAGTATGTAACTCTCTGGCTGCAGTGTGTAACTCTCTAACTGCAGTGTGTAACTATCTAACTGCAGTGTGTAACTCTCTGACTGCAGTGTGTAACTCTCTGACTGCAGTGTGTAACTCTGACTGCAGTGTGTAACTCTCTAACTGCAGTGTGTAACTCTCTGACTGCAGTGTGTAACTCTCTGACTGCAGTGTGTAACTCTCTGACTGCAGTGTGTAACTCTCTAACTGCAGTGTGTAACTCTCTAACTGCAGTGTGTAACTCTCTGACTGCAGTGTGTAACTCTCTGACTGCAGTGTGTAACTCTCTGACTGCAGTGTGTAACTCTCTGGCTGCAGTGTGTAACTCTCTAACTGCAGTGTGTAACTATCTAGCTGCAGTGTGTAACTCTCTAACTGCAGTGTGTAACTCTCTAACTGCAGTGTGTAACTCTCTGACTGCAGTGTGTAACTCTCTGGCTGCAGTGTGTAACTCTCTAACTGCAGTGTGTAACTCTCTAACTGCAGTGTGTAACTATCTAACTGCAGTGTGTAACTCTCTGACTGCAGTGTGTAACTCTCTAACTGCAGTGTGTAACTCTCTGACTGCAGTGTGTAACTCTCTAACTGCAGTGTGTAACTCTCTGACTGCAGTGTGTAACTCTCTGACTGCAGTGTGTAACTCTCTAACTGCAGTGTGTAACTCTCTGGCTGCAGTGTGTAACTCTCTAACTGCAGTGTGTAACTCTCTAACTGCAGTGTGTAACTCTCTGACTGCAGTGTGTAACTCTCTGGCTGCAGTGTGTAACTCTCTAACTGCAGTGTGTAACTCTCTAACTGCAGTGTGTAACTATCTAACTGCAGTGTGTAACTCTCTGACTGCAGTGTGTAACTCTCTAACTGCAGTGTGTAACTCTCTGACTGCAGTGTGTAACTCTCTAACTGCAGTGTGTAACTCTCTGACTGCAGTGTGTAACTCTCTGACTGCAGTGTGTAACTCTCTAACTGCAGTGTGTAACTCTCTGGCTGCAGTGTGTAACTCTCTAACTGCAGTGTGTAACTCTCTAACTGCAGTGTGTAACTCTCTGACTGCAGTGTGTAACTCTCTGGCTGCAGTGTGTAACTCTCTAACTGCAGTGTGTAACTCTCTAACTGCAGTGTGTAACTCTCTGGCTGCAGTGTGTAACTCTCTAACTGCAGTGTGTAACTCTCTAACTGCAGTGTGTAACTCTCTAACTGCAGTGTGTAACTCTCTGACTGCAGTGTGTAACTCTCTAACTGCAGTGTGTAACTCTCTAACTGCAGTGTGTAACTATCTAACTGCAGTGTGTAACTATCTGGCTGCAGTGTGTAACTCTCCAACTGCAGTGTGTAACTCTCTAACTGCAGTGTGTAACTCTCTAACTGCAGTGTGTAACTCTCTAACTGCAGTGTGTAACTCTCTGACTGCAGTGTGTAACTCTCTAACTGCAGTGTGTAACTGTGTAACTCTGACTGCAGTGTGTAACTCTCTAACTGCAGTGTGTAACTCTCTGACTGCAGTGTGTAACTCTCTAACTGCAGTGTGTAACTCTCTAACTGCAGTGTGTAACTGCAGTGTGTAACTCTCTAACTGCAGTGTGTAACTCTCTGACTGCAGTATGTAACTCTCTAACTGCAGTGTGTAACTCTCTGACTGCAGTGTGTAACTCTCTAACTGCAGTGTGTAACTCTCTGACTGCAGTGTCTAACTCTCTAACTGCAGTGTGTAACTCTCTAACTGCAGTGTGTAACTATCTGACTGCAGTGTGTAACTCTCTGGCTGCAGTGTGTAACTCTCTAACTGCAGTGTGTAACTCTCTGGCTGCAGTGTGTAACTCTCTAACTGCAGTGTGTAACTCTCTAACTGCAGTGTGTAACTCTCTGACTGCAGTGTGTAACTCTCTAACTACAGTGTGTAACTCTCTGGCTGCAGTGTGTAACTCTAACTGCAGTGTGTAACTCTCTGACTGCAGTGTGTAACTCTCTGACTGCAGTGTGTAACTCTCTAACTGCAGTGTGTAACTCTGGCTGCAGTGTGTAACTCTCTGGCTGCAGTGTGTAACTCTCTGGCTGCAGTGTGTAACTCTCTAACTGCAGTGTGTAACTCTCTGACTGCAGTGTGTAACTCTCTAACTGCAGTGTGTAACTCTAACTGCAGTGTGTAACTCTCTAACTGCAGTGTGTAACTCTCTAACTGCAGTGTGTAACTCTCTAACTGCAGTGTGTAAACTCTCTGACTGCAGTGTGTAACTCTCTAACTGCAGTGTGTAACTCTCTAACTGCAGTGTGTAACTCTCTGGCTGCAGTGTGTAACTCTCTAACTGCAGTGTGTAACTCTCTAACTGCAGTGTGTAACTCTCTGGCTGCAGTGTGTAACTCTAACTGCAGTGTGTAACTCTCTGACTGCAGTGTGTAACTCTCTGACTGCAGTGTGTAACTCTCTAACTGCAGTGTGTAACTCTGGCTGCAGTGTGTAACTCTCTGGCTGCAGTGTGTAACTCTCTGGCTGCAGTGTGTAACTCTCTAACTGCAGTGTGTAACTCTCTGACTGCAGTGTGTAACTCTCTAACTGCAGTGTGTAACTCTCTAACTGCAGTGTGTAACTCTCTAACTGCAGTGTGTAAACTCTCTGACTGCAGTGTGTAACTCTCTAACTGCAGTGTGTAACTCTCTAACTGCAGTGTGTAACTCTCTGGCTGCAGTGTGTAACTCTCTAACTGCAGTGTGTAACTCTCTAACTGCAGTGTGTAACTCTCTAACTGCAGTGTGTAACTCTCTAACTGCAGTGTGTAACTCTCTAACTGCAGTGTGTAACTCTGACTGCAGTGTGTAACTCTCTGACTGCAGTGTGTAACTCTCTGGCTGCAGTGTGTAACTCTCTAACTGCAGTGTGTAACTCTCTAACTGCAGTGTGTAACTCTCTAACTGCAGTGTGTAACTCTCTAACTGCAGTGTGTAACTCTCTAACTGCAGTGTGTAACTCTCTGACTGCAGTGTGTAACTCTCTAACTGCAGTGTGTAACTCTCTGGCTGCAGTGTGTAACTCTCTAACTGCAGTGTGTAACTCTCTGGCTGCAGTGTGTAACTCTCTAACTGCAGTGTGTAACTCTCTAACTGCAGTGTGTAACTCTCTAACTGCAGTGTGTAACTCTCTGACTGCAGTGTGTAACTCTCTAACTGCAGTGTGTAACTCTCTAACTGCAGTGTGTAACTATCTAACTGCAGTGTGTAACTATCTGGCTGCAGTGTGTAACTCTCCAACTGCAGTGTGTAACTCTCTAACTGCAGTGTGTAACTCTCTAACTGCAGTGTGTAACTCTCTAACTGCAGTGTGTAACTCTCTGACTGCAGTGTGTAACTCTCTAACTGCAGTGTGTAACTGTGTAACTCTGAGTAACTCTCTAACTGCAGTGTGTAACTGTGTACCTGACTGCAGTGTGTAACTCTCTAACTGCAGTGTGTAACTCTCTGACTGCAGTGTGTAACTCTCTAACTGCAGTGTGTAACTCTCAACACCAGTCTCTCTACTTGCAGTGTGTAACTCCTGACTGCAGTATGTAACTCTCTAACTGCAGTGTGTAACTGTGTAACTAGACTGCAGTGTGTAACTCTCTGACTGCAGTGTCTAACTCTCTAACTGCAGTGTGTAACTCTCTAACTGCAGTGTGTAACTCTCTGACTGCAGTGTGTAACTCTCTGACTGCAGTGTGTAACTCTCTAACTGCAGTGTGTAACTCTCTAACTGCAGTGTGTAACTCTCTGACTGCAGTGTGTAACTCTCTGACTGCAGTGTGTAACTCTCTGACTGCAGTGTCTAACTCTCTGACTGCAGTGTGTAACTCTCTGGCTGCAGTGTGTAACTCTCTAACTGCAGTGTGTAACTCTCTAACTGCAGTGTGTAACTCTCTGACTGCAGTGTGTAACTCTCTGACTGCAGTGTGTAACTCTCTAACTGCAGTGTGTAACTCTCTGACTGCAGTGTGTAACTCTCTGACTGCAGTGTGTAACTCTAACTGCAGTGTGTAACTCTCTAACTGCAGTGTGTAACTCTCTAACTGCAGTGTGTAACTCTCTGACTGCAGTGTGTAACTCTCTGGCTGCAGTGTGTAACTCTCTGACTGCAGTGTGTAACTCTCTAACTGCAGTGTGTAACTCTGACTGCAGTGTGTAACTCTCTAACTGCAGTGTGTAACTCTCTAACTGCAGTGTGTAACTCTCTAACTGCAGTGTGTAACTCTCTAACTGCAGTGTGCAACTCTCTGACTGCAGTGTGTAACTCTCTAACTGCAGTGTGTAACTCTCTGACTGCAGTGTGTAACTCTCTAACTGCAGTGTGTAACTATCTGACTGCAGTGTGTAACTCTCTGACTGCAGTGTGTAACTCTCTGGCTGCAGTGTGTAACTCTCTAACTGCAGTGTGTAACTCTCTAACTGCAGTGTGTAACTCTCTGACTGCAGTGTGTAACTCTTGACTGCAGTGTGTAACTCTCTGGCTGCAGTGTGTAACTCTCTAACTGCAGTGTGTAACTCTCTGGCTGCAGTGTGTAACTCTCTAACTGCAGTGTGTAACTCTCTAACTGCAGTGTGTAACTCTCTGACTGCAGTGTGTAACTCTCTAACTACAGTGTGTAACTCTCTGGCTGCAGTGTGTAACTCTAACTGCAGTGTGTAACTCTCTGACTGCAGTGTGTAACTCTCTAACTGCAGTGTGTAACTCTGGCTGCAGTGTGTAACTCTCTGGCTGCAGTGTGTAACTCTCTGGCTGCAGTGTGTAACACTCTAACTGCAGTGTGTAACTCTCTGACTGCAGTGTGTAACTCTCTAACTGCAGTGTGTAACTCTCTAACTGCAGTGTGTAACTCTCTAACTGCAGTGTGTAACTCTCTAACTGCAGTGTGTAACTCTCTAACTGCAGTGTGTAAACTCTCTGACTGCAGTGTGTAACTCTCTAACTGCAGTGTGTAACTCTCTAACTGCAGTGTGTAACTCTCTGGCTGCAGTGTGTAACTCTCTAACTGCAGTGTGTAACTCTCTAACTGCAGTGTGTAACTCTCTAACTGCAGTGTGTAACTCTCTAACTGCAGTGTGTAACTCTGACTGCAGTGTGTAACTCTCTGACTGCAGTGTGTAACTCTCTGGCTGCAGTGTGTAACTCTCTAACTGCAGTGTGTAACTCTCTAACTGCAGTGTGTAACTCTCTAACTGCAGTGTGTAACTCTCTAACTGCAGTGTGTAACTCTCTAACTGCAGTGTGTAACTCTCTAACTGCAGTGTGTAACTCTCTGGCTGCAGTGTGTAACTCTCTAACTGCAGTGTGTAACTCTGACTGCAGTGTGTAACTCTCTGACTGCAGTGTGTAACTCTCTGGCTGCAGTGTGTAACTCTCTAACTGCAGTGTGTAACTCTCTAACTGCAGTGTGTAACTCTCTAACTGCAGTGTGTAACTCTCTAACTGCAGTGTGTAACTCTCTAACTGCAGTGTGTAACTCTCTAACTGCAGTGTGTAACTCTCTAACTGCAGTGTGTAACTCTCTGGCTGCAGTGTGTAACTCTCTAACTGCAGTGTGTAACTCTGACTGCAGTGTGTAACTCTCTAACTGCAGTGTGTAACTCTAACTGCAGTGTGTAACTCTCTGACTGCAGTGTGTAACTCTCTAACTGCAGTGTGTAACTCTCTGACTGCAGTGTGTAACTCTCTGACTGCAGTGTGTAACTCTCTAACTGCAGTGTGTAACTCTAACTGCAGTGTGTAACTCTCTGACTGCAGTGTGTAACTCTCTAACTGCAGTGTGTAACTCTCTGACTGCAGTGTGTAACTCTCTAACTGCAGTGTGTAACTCTCTGACTGCAGTGTGTAACTCTCTAACTGCAGTGTGTAACTCTCTGACTGCAGTGTGTAACTCTCTAACTGCAGTGTGTAACTCTAACTGCAGTGTGTAACTCTCTAACTGCAGTGTGTAACTCTGACTGCAGTGTGTAACTCTCTAACTGCAGTGTGTAACTCTAACTGCAGTGTGTAACTCTCTAACTGCAGTGTGTAACTCTCTGGCTTCAACAGAACTGGCACCAAGCAGCATCTCCTACAGGCTTCAACAGAACTGGCACCAAGCAGCATCTCCTATAGGCTTCAATAGAACTGGCACCAAGCAGCATCTCCTACAGGCTTCAATAGAACTGGCACCAAGCAGCATCTCCTACAGGCTTCAATAGAACTGGCACCAAGCAGCATCTCCTACGGGCTTCAACAGAACTGGCACCAAGCAGCATCTCCTACAGGCTTCAACAGAACTGGCACCAAGCAGCATCTCCTACAGGCTTCAACAGAACTGGCACCAAGCAGCATCTCCTATAGGCTTCAACAGAACTGGCACCAAGCAGCATCTCATACAGGCTTCAACAGAACTGGCACCAAGCAGCATCTCCTATAGGCTTCAACAGAACTGGCACCAAGCAGCATCTCCTACAGGCTTCAATAGAACTGGCACCAAGCAGCATCTCCTATAGGCTTCAACAGAACTGGCACCAAGCAGCATCTCCTATAGGCTTCAACAGAACTGGCACCAAGCAACATCTCCTACAGGCTTCAACAGAACTGGCACCAAGCAGCATCTCCTACAGGCTTCAACAGAACTGGCACCAAGCAGCATCTCCTACAGGCTTCAACAGAACTGGCACCAAGCAGCATCTCCTACAGGCTTCAACAGAACTGGCACCAAGCAGCATCTCCTACAGGCTTCAACAGAACTGGCACCAAGCAGCATCTCCTACAGGCTTCAACAGAACTGGCACCAAGCAGCATCTCCTACAGGCTTCAACAGAACTGGCACCAAGCAGCGTCTCCTACAGGCTTCAACAGAACTGGCACCAAGCAGCATCTCCTACAGGCTTCAACAGAACTGGCACCAAGCAGCATCTCCTACAGGCTTCAACAGAACTGGCACCAAGCAGCATCTCCTACAGGCTTCAACAGAACTGGCACCAAGCAGCATCTCCTACAGGCTTCAACAGAACTGGCACCAAGCAGCATCTCATACAGGCTTCAACAGAACTGGCACCAAGCAGCATCTCATACAGGCTTCAACAGAACTGGCACCAAGCAGCATCTCCTACAGGCTTCAACAGAACTGGCACCAAGCAGCATCTCCTACAGGCTTCAACAGAACTGGCACCAAGCAGCATCTCCTACAGGCTTCAACAGAACTGGCACCAAGCAGCATCTCCTACAGGCTTCAACAGAACTGGCACCAAGCAGCATCTCATACAGGCTTCAACAGAACTGGCACCAAGCAGCATCTCATACAGGCTTCAACAGAACTGGCACCAAGCAGCATCTCCTACAGGCTTCAACAGAACTGGCACCAAGCAGCATCTCCTACAGCAGGGATCGGCAATAGGCGGCCCGCGGGCCGAAATTGGCCCGCCAGCAATAATTTCTGGCCCGTCAGTTTATTTTGAGAATATGATATTTATTTTATTTTAATCTTTTTTTTATTATTATTATTATATTTATATTATATTATATTAATATTATATATATATATTCTTTTTATTATATGCATACTTTATGTTTTATCCATGTTGAGAGTGAATAACAGGTGAGTGCAATGTACTGTGCTATAGGCTTGCTCAAAGTGAGGTGGACAGCGCTGGTGCTGAAATGGGAAACACGCAAGTCCATGAAATAAAAACACCAGTTCAGTAAATCATTCAAGCTTTATCTTTACTCGAGTCATGACTGACGGCACCACACATGCATGTGAACAGTAATGCAATAAAAAACAATGGAAAAACAGTGCAATTAACTTTAAAGAAAAAGAGTGCTTGAAGAAGCTCCTGAAATGACCGCCGCGCTATAGGTATTTGAATTAAATGAAAAATACAATTTGGCATTAAACAGTAATGCAATTAAACATCTTTAGGTAGCTTCTTGCAAAGAGGAAATACCAACTCAGGCGCCAGAAGAGGAAACTACGACTTCCAAGACAAACAAAACGAGGAGTCATATTTAAAATACGGGTTTATCGCAAAACGTGTCTCTTGCGTGTTCACATGGCAACACGAGGCTGATTGATTGATTGATTGATTGATTGAAAACTTTATTAACCGATTGCAGAATGGGTTCAATGAAGCAAGCAACTGTGTTCAAGTTGGGTGGACATGGGTGGGCATTCAACGCGAGTGGACATTTGACATATTTCAAACATTAGCATGGATTGAGGAGGAAGCAGAAACAATAATAAGCCCAGGTCTGCCTGCATTATGGTGAGTTGTACATTCGATGTATAATACACCCGCTGTGGTGCTTCAAATCAAATGCACCCTACTGATCTGTTGATGTGTTATAATAATAATAATAATAATAATAATAATAATAATAATAATAATAATAATAATAATAATAATAATAATAATAATAATAATAAATAATAATAATAATAATAATAATACATTCGATGTATAATACACCCGCCGTCGGTGCTTCAAATCAAATGCACCCTTACTTATCTGTTCATGTGTTATACTAATAATAATACATTCGATTTATAATGCGAGCACCTGCATTAAAATCAAATGACTGATCTGTTCATGTGTTATGCACTGTGTGAGAGGCACTTTATAATAGAAAAAAGACAGTGGAAACATGTATATGTCGTTTATTTTGACAGTTAAAAAAAATTCATTATCATTGGCCCGCCACACAATGGCTTGGGGAAAATTTGGCCCATGGGCAAACCTAATTGCCGACCCCTGTCCTACAGGCTTCAATAGAACTGGCACCAAGCAGCATCTCCTACAGGCTTCAATAGAACTGGCACCAAGCAGCATCTCCTACAGGCTTCAACAGAACTGGCACCAAGCAGCATCTCCTACAGGCTTCAACAGAACTGGCACCAAGCAGCATCTCCTACAGGCTTCAATAGAACTGGCACCAAGCAGCATCTCCTACAGGCTTCAATAGAACTGGCACCAAGCAGCATCTCCTACAGGCTTCAACAGAACTGGCACCAAGCAGCATCTCCTACAGGCTTCAACAGAACTGGCACCAAGCAGCATCTCCTACAGGCTTCAACAGAACTGGCACCAAGCAGCATCTCCTACAGGCTTCAACAGAACTGGCACCAAGCAGCATCTCCTACAGGCTTCAACAGAACTGGCACCAAGCAGCATCTCCTACAGGCTTCAACAGAACTGGCACCAAGCAGCATCTCCTACAGGCTTCAACAGAACTGGCACCAAGCAGCATCTCCTACAGGCTTCAACAGAACTGGCACCAAGCAGCATCTCCTACAGGCTTCAACAGAACTGGCACCAAGCAGCATCTCCTACAGGCTTCAACAGAACTGGCACCAAGCAGCATCTCCTACAGGCTTCAACAGAACTGGCACCAAGCAGCATCTCCTACAGGCTTCAACAGAACTGGCACCAAGCAGCATCTCCTACAGGCTTCAACAGAACTGGCACCAAGCAGCATCTCCTACAGGCTTCAACAGAACTGGCACCAAGCAGCATCTCCTACAGGCTTCAACAGAACTGGCACCAAGCAGCATCTCCTACAGGCTTCAACAGAACTGGCACCAAGCAGAGCATAGAACACTGGTGTTCTGAGATAAGATGAGCCAATTGGGATCTATTTTATGCGTGTTTTATATGTCTGCACTTTATGCATTGATCTGCCACAGACATAAATACAGGCAATACAATTATAGTACAGTAGAAAAGTAAGAATAGGCAGTGAAAACTATATAAGTAACTCTGAGTATACGCATCTGAGCAAGTAGTAGTGTGATCAAAGGTGCAGATGAGGGTCTGTATGCCCCATCCTTGGGTCAGGGGCTGTATGCCCCATCCTTGGGTCAGGGGCTGTATGCCCCATCCTTGGGTCAGGGGCTGTATGCCCCATCCTTGGGTCAGGGTCTGTATGCCCCATCCTTGGGTCAGGGGCTGTATGCCCCATCCTTGGGTCAGGGTCTGTATGCCCCATCCTTGGGTCAGGGTCTGTATGCCCCATCCTTGGGTCAGGGTCAGGGGAGGAAATTAGGCCACTTTACTCGCCAAATGCGAGTATTTTTTACGTTTGGCGAGTGATTCATGAAGACCACTCGCCAGTCTGGCGAGTATACAAAAAAATAAAACATTCTGCAATCACTGCACTGGCAAACGGTGCGCGTCTTCTGAGTGTTCGCTTTAGTTGACAGTGCCACGAGAGCACTGCACAAGACCACCCGCGGACATATAATGTTTAATAAACGTTTGCGCAGTACTGGCCAACCCGCGGACATATAATAATAATAAAAGTCCCGCGGTACTACTAGGCTAGCCATCAGGAGCACTCGCAAACAGATAACGTTAAACACAGCAGAATATGGAAAACAGACAGACTGACCAACGGGGAACTGCATCCAACCCTAGTACAACCATAGAGTATAAGTTACTAAGGACACATTTAAATCAGAGGTGTAATGTTGTCTACTGGAACTGTATACAGTGGTTAGCTTCTAGTTAGCGTTTTAGATATAGGTGCTTGCTAGCTAACGTTAGCCCCGTGTGCTCAAAGCAGCCAGCTAGGTGTATATCTGTTATGACTATAATGTTTCCAAAAAAGCACCGGACTACGACGTAACGTTAGACATTTTATTTCATGCTCAAAAGCCCCTGGCTTGCACATCGCAGTCACGAAAGGGGCTAGCTCAACCAGTGCACTGTGCACACAACGTCAACAGCACACCAACCCAACTGACGTTACCACAACACTTGACGGTACTTCACAGCACTGTCGTAAGACCACCGTGCTGTCTTAAAGGCACAGTGTGCCTACCGAGATGCATACACAACATTGACGCGGCTTGACATACAAAGAAGTAATTATCACAATTAGCGATTTTTTTTGTCTGGTAAAAAATCTGTTTGGCTGGTAAAAAAAATCAGATACTCGCCAGTTGGCTGGTAAGCCAAAAAGTTAGTTTCCTCCCCTGGTCAGGGTCTGTATGCCACATCCTTGGGTCAGGGTCTGTATGCCACATCCTTGGGTCAGGGTCTGTATGCCACATCCTTGGGTCAGGGTAACTCACGGTAGACGATCAGCTTGACCTCGCGGTCCGAGTCTCCGGTGGTGTCGCCTGGCGCGTCGATGGAGCAGAAGTAGACACCGTTGTCCCACCACATGACCTCAGTGATGACCAGGTCCGCCTCTGTGGACACACATACCACATGACCTCAGTGATGACATCACACCACATGACCTCAGTGATGACCAGGTCCGCCTGTGGACACACACACCACATGACCTCAGTGATGACATCACACCACATGAACTCAGTGATGACATCACACCACATGACCTCAGTGATGACATCACACCACATGACCTCAGTGATGACCAGGTCAGCCTCTGTGGACACACACACCACATGACCTCAGTGATGACATCACACCACATGACCTCAGTGATGACATCACACCACATGACCTCAGTGATGACCAGGTCGCGTGAATACTTTCGGCAACCAACATGTCCTTCCGCGTTGCTCTGATTGGCCAGCGTTGGCCAGCGCTCTCCTTCGTGAATACCAGCGCTCTACGCTCGTTCCCTACGCCGCGCATGCGCATGAGGCTCCCCCAGGTTAATACGCGACACGATAATCCCCCTGGTTAATAATAATAAATGGGCATCACAGAACACGCCATATTAGCAACGCTGGTTAATAATAATAAGCGGGTATAGCATGATAATACCTAGCTGCATCAGATAATACCTACCTGAGTATACTATATACTCATGTACCATGTTCTACAGTAAGTGGGGAGTGTAAACATTTATAGTTAAAGACAGTAGAGCTTGAGTACTTTCGATTGGGCTTTGATTCAAACCGGTGCATGAGATGAGGTTCTATATGTATTGATTGATTGATTGAAAAGTTTATTAACAGATTGCAGAATGGGTACAGTACAGTACAGCTCAATACATACAATTGTTAAGGGGATGCAGACCAGAGAAAGACTTTCGTCTTGTTTACATCAGGGTCCCCCATTTTCAATTCATCATAACATATATGACATACATGACATACAGATAGACAGTACTGCTACATCTATACATTTATGACATATCAGATTTGCAAATACAGTACTGTTTGTGATACAAAAGTGTCCAGAAAAGGAGTGTATATACATTTGGCGTAGAAACTGTACATTGGAGGAGGTTGGATGGGTGGGGTGGGGTTGGGTGAGGGCTGTACATTGGAGGTGGGGGGGGGGGGGGGGGGGGGGGGGGGTGGTTGGGTAGGGGACACACACACATTTTACACTGTACATTGGAATACTGACAATTCCATACTTGGTCTTTACTGTACAACTAGGTTAGGACATTTGTAGGGGCCAGTTTCGAATTGCAGTCTCACGTAGGTGTTTTTTGAGTGTTTTTGAAAGTGGGTAGTGATTCACATTCCTTTACAGCTTTAGGTAGGGCGTTCCACGTTGATGTGGCATAATTGCGAAACGTGTTTAGTCCCTTGTTTGAGCCGAATCTGGGTTTTACATGATTTGTGGAGCTCCCTCTGGTGTTGTGATCGTGGTATTCACTGACCTTTGGGAAGTATTTTGACATGTACATGGGTACCTTGGTCGCGTAGTGTATCTTGTAGACCAGGCCCATTGCAAGTTGCTGTACTCTGTCGTCTACTCTAAGCCATCCTAGGTTGTCAAAGTGGGCAGGGGTGAGGTGGGTTCTAGGAGTCAGGTCAAGTAGTAGTCTGACTAGCTTGTTTTGAGATGTTTGTAATTTGTTTTTTAGTGCCTTTGAGGTGCTTTGGTACCATGAGGTGCAAGCATAGTCGTAGTACCCTTGAATGAGTGCTCCTGCTAGAGTCTACCAGAGAGGAGATCCGGTACAAGAAACGCGTTCGTTGGTTGACTTTTTTTATTACATTGGATGCCATTTTGTCACAGGAAAGATTAGCCTCTAGGATGGAACCCAGGTAGGTAATTTCATCTTTCCTTGTGATAATATTGTCACCCACTGTAACCGAGAAGCCGTCGGTCTTGCTGAGTTTGTTATTTGAACCGAAGAGAATGGACTCTGTTTTGCCCATGTGTAATGATAGTTTGTTGTCGGCGAGCCATATGCAGATTTTGCCTAGTTCCGAGCTGAGGGCTTTTTCAACCTGTAACTTGTTCTTGTCAGAGACCAGCAGGGCTGAGTCGTCCGCAAACAGGAACAAGTTGCAGTCACAAGCTGACGACATGTCATTTGCATAAATTAGGAATAGTAGCGGTCCTAGAACATGGTACAGTAAGTGGGGAGTGTAAACATTTATAGTTAAAGACAGTAGAGCTCGAGTACTTTCGATAGGGCTTTGATTCAAACCGGTGCATGAGATGAGGTTCTATATGTAGAACATGGTACAGTAAGTGGGGAGTGTAAACATTTATAGTTAAAGACAGTAGAGCTTGAGTACTTTCGATAGGGCTTTGATTCAAACCGGTGTATGAGATGAGGTTCTATATGTAGAACATGGTACAGTAAGCGGGGAGTGTAAACAGTGATTCAAACCCCCTCAATGTACAGTTTCTGCACATTGATGCTTTATACTAGTTCAAGACAGTAGAGCTTGAGTACTTTCGATAGGGCTTTGATTCAAACCCCCTCAATGTACAGTTTCTGACAGCTGGGCTGTGTTGTCACGTGAAATAACGTTATGAATAAAACGCGAAATAACATTATATAACGTTACGCGAAATAACGTTATGAGTGAATCTGGTCGTTGTTTTGATAAATATGTATTCTACGGATTCGAACATAACATTACATTTCCACGATTAGCCTCGCTTGGCGTGCGAGTGCCGTCAAAAAGAAAATGTGCATGCACGCGTTACCGGCGTAGGGGGAAAACGAGCGTAGAGGGCTGGCCGATCGCTGGCCAATCAGAGCAACGCGGAAGGACATGTTGGTTGCCGAAAGTATTCACGCGACCAGGTCAGCCTCTGTGGACACACACACCACATGACCTCAGTGATGACATCACACCACATGACCTCAGTGATGACATCACACCACATGGCCTTAGTGATGACATCACACCACATGGCCTCAGTGATGACATCACACCACATGACCTCAGTGATGACCAGGTCAGCCTCTGTGGACACATCACATTCAAACGTATTAATGTATAAAGAAAAAAGTCATGCACTTCCAAGAAACATTCAAGAACTGTTCTTTGATAGGGAGGGGGGTTATAATCTGAGGGGAGAACACAATTTAAAAGTGCTAAGTGTACGCACTACCATGAGAAGACACTGCATCTCAATATGTGGAGTAAAACTGTGGAACAGTCTGAATGTGGTGCTAAAGCAATGTCCAAACATGAGACAATTCAAACTGATGTATAAGGAAATTATGTTCAGGGATGAGGAAGGGATTTGACATTCACGGGTGTTTACATTTTACATTACATTTTGTTTTCTATTTTATTTCTTTCATGTTTTACATATATCGTTTTTGTTTTTTGTTTTGCATATATATATATATTTTTTTATTTATTTTTTTATGTTTTAAAATAGTACACTCATTTGAGTAGTGGAAAACGGGTAGGATTAAATAAGTGTATACTTCTTCCTACTCCTTTTCGAACATGTAGATTGAGTTGTTTTGCTTTTGTTATGGTTTGTTTGTATTCATTGCATGTTCGAAATAAAGATTTCAAATCAAATAAAAAAATCAAACGTATCGACAAGTACAACACAAATAAGTTGGCGTCTAACCAGAGTGCAAAATAACAGTAAAGTGCATCAACAATATACAGGACAGGTGTGTAATATACAGTAATAATATACAGTGTATATCAGGGGTGTAGCGGTACATGTATTCGTCCCGCGACTTCACGATCCGGTACATCCAGCCATATGACGAATATGTCTCATACGACACTAGGTGAAACTAGGGTTGCACATTTTACAAATGTATGCTCAATATCTTTACTTTACACTGGCTTACTTTGATCTTTAACGTTGAATATCAAGCTTGTATTGCCACATTTAGTTGATGAATAAAACGTTGAAGCTTGTAAAGGCATGATGACAAGCCGACAGAACAAATGAACATTGGACTGTTTCTCCCCTCCTCCCCCCTCCTCCCCCCCTCCTCCCCTCCCTCCCCCTTCCTCCCCTCCTCCTTACTACATTATGTCCCTGAAACAAAACCATGAATGAGTGATACGTTTGTAACACAGCAGGGTCACAATAGGCTGAAAATGTCCATCCGTTTCTTGTTTGCCTAAATAATGTTAACCAATGGAAAGACACACACACACCAACTTTCTACCGCACTACTTTCCCCTCACAGCGGTTCCGAGAAAAAAACTAAAACGGCAAACATACTTTTGCTGATCTGGACTGGTCCTCTGAGCTCCTCTCCAGTCGAGCTGCTGTGGTGTTTAAATCCAAAATATTGATAAAACCTCTGCCATTGTTGTGTAACATGTCATCTCTTCTCTAGAGTCTTCTTTCTCTGCTTCACGTGAAGTTACATCTACTTTAGAAGTGAAACTGAAACTTAAAAAGCTACACCGTGGGGGGCGGTAGGCAATTAATTTACTCAGTGGATTGCTGAACACGTTATCACCGACTACCGTGGCAAGCCTAAGTGGAACTAAGTATAACTTAATAATAAATATTTGTTCCTGTTGTACCAAACTCGTACCGAACCGTGGCTTCTGTGTACCGTTACACCCCTAGTGTATATACAATGTAAGTGGTTAAATATATATCATAAATACTACTGAGCAAATATGTTAATATGATGTATGTACAGTATTATTATGAACAGTATTATTATGTACAGTGATACAAGTATAAATATACTATGGTAGTAAGCCATAATGGCCAGCAGTATAACTAATAATAGTAGTGATAAGTGCCCACGCTAGGTCTTAGGTCAGATCGATAACTTCATAACTCATTGGTCTGCTCATCTTGACATCAAACAGCGTCCTGCGAAGTGGTTGACATGCAGGACCAAATGAGTCTACAAACTGTCGTTGTTACTCACTGACCGACAAGATATAGCGAATGCACTGTTCCGACCCCACCCAGTCATCGACCTTAGGTCGATTGATTGGGGTTGCGGAATCTTTTTATTTTATTTGCACTGGGAAGGACTTTTTTTATTCAGATGAGGTCCATTTCCCTTATCCGTTTACACGTATTATCACTGTATGGCTTTACTTGATAATCCCATTATACAGAACCCACTTTGAATCTATATACATATATATATTTCTCTCCTTAGGTCTCCGTCTGGATAAAGCCACACTTCTAAAGTTTTTACATCATAAATCAGGAACATTACGGGACCGCGTGGTTGCCGACTGGTTAAAGGGTCACTTCTAAAGTTTTTACATCATAAATCAGGAACATTACGAAGCAATGGGTAAAGTTACAATGCAAAAAACATTTCAATGCTTACCCGTCGTCTTTCAGTTAGAAGAATGGAAGCAAAAAGGTGTGTTCCAAAAGAAGGGTGTTTTATTTTTTTAAAGTACAAGATTACATTAAAGGCACAGTTTCATGTTTATAAGTACAAAGGTTTCTGCTCACAATATATCAGAATTCAGTCATCTCCATAAAATCTCTCAAAAATCTGGCTCTCGAAGGAGCAACAGTCATTTTTATATTGATCCTTCATCATATTTCGATTGGTCTAAAAACAGTGATGTCACAGGGATGTCATTTCACTAGCAAACCAACGTACAATACGTAGTAAGGATGGACTCCCCTCCTTCTTTTACTTGCGTTACCTTCAGTTACCTAGTTTTTTCAAGTATGAGAAAGTCCCTCCACTTTTCATCTTATTCAGAACTTACAAAGGGTAAGCCTGTTAACCATGCGTCTGCCGGCCGGAGAGCTCAGGGAAGGGGCCCTGCCTGGCAAGGTCACATTCTTATGGTTAACTCCCTACTGCAGGCTTGCTCTTACAGACACCTCTATGCAGACCAGGCAATTAATTCTTAAGCAGAAGAGGTTAGATTCACACAATCACTGTCTTCCAACCAGAGTTTAGTTTTAAAGTGTATAAAGAATATACAGGTCATATACATAGCTCCAATCATATATAATAAACATAAGAATATTATACAAAGTGTCACTCGTTTACACATAACGTGTTTCCTTTCTGACAGGGCATTACCAGCCATAATACATATCACATCTAGACACCTATAGTAACATATGCCTAGATGATAGCAAATATATACAATAAACCTTTTGTATTGATTCCATTGACTCCACTCTCCAAGATCACGCAAGATATTGTAGTGTACACAAGTTACGGTTCCAGAGTCCACAGTTCTCACAGTTTTTTTCACAAGTGGGAGGAAGAATCTACAGACATTCCTCATAATCATATATAAGAACAGGATGTCATACTAACCAGTGTCACTTAGTTGGCTGTGACACTTTACAAGTAGGTATGGGATTATTGGGATTTTATAGATATAGTATACAGTGTGTACAGAGTGGGTATGTATATAGGTATGTAAACAGGACAGATAAATATATACGGTATATACAGTATTATTGTACATGCTATCATACAGTGTTATCGGGTAGACTATAGGTGGAGGTAGGTAGTTATGATTACAGTGTACGGTAGTTGTAGACAGTGAAGGCAGTAGATCGGTACACATGCCCAGTAGTACACATTTAGTACTACTATTTCAACAAACATCGCAAACTTGAAAAGACTTGTATTTTGCTGCTAGGAGGGCAGATTGAGATGGCGGGTGGGTTATGGTCTTGATAGTACTCACTGTTAGTGATGGTGATCTTTCGCTCTCGATACTCTGCACCCAGCATGGCCTCATTATTGCCCCTCTTCTGGACCACCGTGCGGACGGTGCGCTGGCGGTCCGGGCAGTCGTTGGCTGGATCCTGGCCCAGCTGTAGAGAAGCCTGATAGGCTAGAGAGATGGGAGGGGGGGGTAGAGGGAAAGATGAAGGGTGGAGCATGTTGCCATTATGAGTTATCACATTTTTATGAACCGACATTAGCAGTGCATTTGGAATTTGTGCTCTCAGTTACGTGGTCAAACCAAAACGCTGGATAATCATTAAATAATTCACCTTGTGTTTGTAGCCAAGAGGGACGTTTACATTCCTTTAGCCCCCCGAAAAATACCCCCCAAAATGTTTTAGCCCCATTAGCCAACTTTGCATTTGCAAAGCTAGTAGTGGTGTCATCTGACACTAGACAACATAAGGTGTCATCCGACACTAGACAACATAAGGTGTCATCTGACACTAGACAACATAAGGTGTCATCCGACACTAGACAACATAAGGTGTCATCTGACACTAGACAACATAGTAACCCATAGGTATCGAGCACATCATGCTAGCTTGTTGGAAAACGGGATAAATAATGCTGCAAAATTAGTAGGGCTGTCTTAAATACTTCTAAGGTTCGTTCGATTAGTAGTTCGTTAACTACAACAAGCAATGCTGTTTGTTTTTTAAGATGAGGTCGGACTCGGCACTGACAGATTTTGTGCTGCTTTTATAAAGCCTCAAATGACGGCTTACAATATTTCATGGAAGCAAAGTGTTTAGTTTGTCTAAGATTTAAAAAGGTTTAAACTTTACAGCACTGACAAAGTTGAACAAAGTGCTGTACAAGTCCCACAACATTAAAAAAATTCAATCTAGAATCTCGGCCCCGAAGCTTCGAATTCCAAAAAAGAAAATCGAAGGTCAGCCCTAAAAATTTGGCTACATTTTGGAGAACCAGGAGTCTCCCTTTGGGTTCTATGGAGAACCAGGAGTCTCCCTTTGGGTTCTATGGAGAACCAGGAGTCTCCCTTTGGGTTCTATGGAGAACCAGGAGTCTCCCTGTGGGTTCCATGGAGAACCAGGAGTCTCCCTTTGGGTTCTATGGAGAACCAGGAGTCTCCCTTTGGGTTCCATGGAGAACCAGGAGTCTCCCTTTGGGTTCTATGGAGAACCAGGAGTCTCCCTTTGGGTTCTATGGAGAACCAGGAGTCTCCCTTTGGGTTCTATGGAGAACCAGGAGTCTCCATTTGGGTTCTATGGAGAACCAGGCGTCTCCCTTTGGGTTCTATGGAGAACCAGGCGTCTCCCTTTGGGTTCTATGGAGAACCAGGCGTCTCCCTTTGGGTTCTATGGAGAACCAGGCGTCTCCCTTTGGGTTCTATGGAGAACCAGGAGTCTCCCTTTGGGTTCTATGGAGAACCATGAGTCTCCATTTGGGTTCTATGGAGAACCAGGCGTCTCCCTTTGGGTTCTATGGAGAACCAGGCGTCTCCCTTTGGGTTCTATGGAGAACCAGGCGTCTCCCTTTGGGTTCTATGGAGAACCAGGCGTCTCCCTTTGGGTTCTATGGAGAACCAGGCGTCTCCCTTTGGGTTCTATGGAGAACCAGGCGTCTCCCTTTGGGTTCTATGGAGAACCAGGCATCTCCCTTTGGGTTCTATGGAGAACCAGGCGTCTCCCTTTGGGTTCTATGGAGAACCAGGCGTCTCCCTTTGGGTTCTATGGAGAACCAGGCGTCTCCCTTTGGGTTCCATGGAGAACCAGGAGTCTCCCTTTGGGTTGATGCCCAATGTATGCTAATCCCATGCAGTTTTGGGACATGCAGGTTATGTAGTACCAATGTGTTATTTTCGCCTATTTTAAATGCTGTATTTGCATATTTCTGCATACTGGAGTCCCTAAACAAACAGTCGTAGAATTGCATAGATTGGGTCTGACTGGAAACACGAGACTCTTGTGGATCCAATGAGTCCACCTGTGTGATGATGTCACTTCCCATAGTTAAGTTGCGAGACCATCTTTTCCCTTTTTATTTTTATTTTTTTATAAACTTCACCTCACTGTATAAAACGACCAATTGTGACCTCTAGCTAAATCACAGCCTCATGAAACTTTGCAACCACAGACTAGAGACCTGAGCCATTCAGAGGTTATATGGCTTTCGTAGGTACTGTATATAGATAATAACAGGCTTCCTAGGTACTGTATATTGATAATAACAGGCTTCCTAGGTAACTGTATATTGATTGATTGAAAAGTTTATTAACAGATTGCAGAATGGGTACAGTACAGTACAGCTCAATACATACAATTGTTAAGGGGATGCAGACCAGAGAAAGACTTTCGTCTTGTTTACATCAGGGTCCCCCATTTTCAATTCATCATAACATATATGACACACATGACATACAGATACAGTACTGCTACATCTATACATTTATGACATACCAGATTTGCAAATACAGTACGGTTTGTGGTACAAAAAGTGTCCAGAATAGAGTGTATATACATTTGACGTAGAAACTGTACATTGGAGGAGGTTGGGTAGGTGGGGTGGGGGGGGTTGGGTAGGGGGTGGGTGGGTGGGAGACACTGTACACTGGAATACTGACAAAGCCATACTTGATCATTTACTGTACAACTGGGTTAGGACATTTGTAGGGGCCAGTTTCGAATTGCAGTCTCCCGTAGGTGTTCTTTGAGAGTGGTTTTGAAAGTGGGTAGTGATTCACATTCCTTTACAGCTTTGGGTAGGGCGTTCCACATTGATGTGGCATAATTGCAAAACGTGTTTAGTCCCTTGTTTGAGCCGAATCTGGGTTTAACATGATTTGTGGAGCTCCCTCTGGTGTTGTGATTGTGGTATTCACTGACCTTTGGGAAGTATTTTGACATGTACATGGGTACCTTGGTCGTGTAGTGCATCTTGTAGACCAGGCCCATTGCAAGTTGCTGTACTCTGTCGTCTACTCTAAGCCATCCTAGGTTGTCAAAGTGGGCAGGGGTGAGGTGGGTTCTAGGAGTCAGGTCAAGCAGTAGTCTGACTAGTTTGTTTTGAGATGTTTGTAATTTGGTTTTTAGTGCCTTTGAGGTGCTTTGGTACCATGAGGTGCAAGCATAGTCGTAGTACCCTTGAATGAGTGCTCCTGCCAGAGTCTTCAGGGTATTCTTGTTTATCAGTGAGGAGATCCGGTACAAGAATCAAGTTCATTGGTTGACTTTTTTTATTACATTGGATGCCATTTTGTCACAGGAAAGATTTGCCTCTAGGATGGAGCCCAGGTAGGTAATTTCTTCTTTCCTTGTGACAATATTGTCACCCACTGTAACTGAGAAGCCGTCGGTCTTGCTGAGTTTGTTATTTGAACCGAAGAGAATGGACTCTGTTTTGCCCAGGTGTAATGATAGTTTGTTATCAGCGAGCCATAGAGTTAGTAGCTTCTGTCTGGTTGTGTAGGTACTGAGGGTAGTAGGGTTAGTAGCTTCTGTCTGGTTGTGTAGGTACTGAGGGTAGTAGGGTTAGTAGCTTCTGTCTGGTTGTGTAGGTACTGAGGGTAGTAGAGTTAGTAGCTTCTGTCTGGTTGTGTAGGTACTGAGGGTAGTAGGGTTAGTAGCTTCTGTCTGGTTGTGTAGGTACTGAGGGTAGTAGGGTTAGTAGCTTCTGTCTGAGTGTGTAGGTACTGAGGGTAGTAGGGTTAGTAGCTTCTGTCTGGTTGTGTAGGTACTGAGGGTAGTAGGGTTAGTAGCTTCTGTCTGAGTGTGTAGGTACTGAGGGTAGTAGGGTTAGTAGCTTCTGTCTGAGTGTGTAGGTACTGAGGGTAGTAGTGTTAGTAGCTTCTGTCTGAGTGTGTAGGTACTGAGGGTAGTAGAGTTAGTAGCTTCCGTCTGGTTGTGTAGATACTGAGGGTAGTAGGGTTAGTAGCTTCTGTCTGGTTGTGTAGGTACTGAGGGTAGTAGGGTTAGTAGCTTCTGTCTGGTTGTGTAGGTACTGAGGGTAGTAGGGTTAGTAGCTTCTGTCTGGTTGTGTAGGTACTGAGGGTAGTAGGGTTAGTAGCTTCTGTCTGATTGTGTAGGTACTGAGGGTAGTAGAGTTAGTAGCTTCTGTCTGGTTGTGTAGGTACTGAGGGTAGTAGAGTTAGTAGCTTCTGTCTGGTTGTGTAGGTACTGAGGGTAGTAGGGTTAGTAGCTTCTGTCTGGTTGTGTAGGTACTGAGGGTAGTAGGGTTAGTAGCTTCTGTCTGGTTGTGTAGGTACTGAGGGTAGTAGAGTTAGTAGCTTCTGTCTGGTTGTGTAGGTACTAGGGATACTGCAGTGATGTGGAATGTACCATCATTAATAGACTCATGACATTTACATTTAGCTGAACGCTTTTATCCAAAGCAACTGTACAATAATTCAGCAGGAAGGGTACAACTCTTTCAGCTGAGTAACAATGTTCATCAAACAGTGCTGAAACCTGGGCACTGCCGTGTTGAGTGCACAGTAGAAGAGACATGTTAGTATAGTAGTTAGTAATATAGACAAGGAAGATTAATTAGTGGAGGAGTGCATGATAGTAGAAGACAGTAAGAACCTTTTGGTGTCAGATTTTAGTAGTGGGTTAATGACCCAATACCCTATTTTAGCCCAGTATCAGACCGATATCCTACTTGTAATGTAAAACACTGGGTTAGTGCCCGTCTCATATGGACACAGTAAGTCATGGCTAGACATACATGCTCATCGTGAGAGGTGTGTATGTATGCCTTTAGTGTATTTTGTACTTGTACTTTGAGAGAGAGACAGGGAAATATCCATTTGGTTTTGTCGTTGATCTCTATATATTTTTGAATACGTGATTCCTCCGGTCAACGCTCGCCATGGGCTTGTTGGACACATTGTGAAAGGTCTTGGGACCAAAACATTGGCAAGATAGGGATGTTCGATATTGGCTTTTTTACCGATATACTGTACCGATATATGTCCAACTCTTAATTTCCGATAGCGATATCAACCGATACCGATATATGCAGGGTCCCCCCCGCCCCCCAAAAATACATTACATATCTCTTGTTGTGGAATTAACACAACATTATGCATACTTTTGACAATAAATAAAATAAGAATGTGTTCTTACTTGCTTGCCTGGGTAGATAAAGGTTAAATCGGACATCCCTGGTCCTGGTCCCATTCAAACACGGAATGCCCTTTTCAATCAATGTCCCTATATCAGTAAACAGTGACATCACACAGACTATTGTTCTGCTGTTGACCACAGCGTGATGGTGTTGCTCACCTGTAGAGTAGAACTCCTGTTCAGGTACTGTTCACCTGTGGAGTAGAACTCCTGTTCAGGTACTGTTCACCTGTGGAGTAGAACTCCTGTTCAGGTACTGTTCACCTGTGGAGTAGAACTCCAGCACAGGGTCTCACCTGTAGAGTAGAACTCCAGTTCAGGGTCTCACCTGTAGAGTAGAACTCCAGTTCAGGGTCTCACCTGTAGAGTAGAACTCCAGTTCAGGGTCTCACCTGTAGAGTAGAACTCCAGCACAGGGTCTCACCTGCAGAGTAGAACTCCAGCACAGGGTCTCACCTGTAGAGTAGAACTCCAGCACAGGGTCTCACCTGTAGAGTAGAACTCCAGTTCAGGGTCTCACCTGTAGAGTAGAACTCCAGTTCAGGGTCTCACCTGTAGAGTAGAACTCCAGCACAGGGTCTCACCTGCAGAGTAGAACTCCAGTTCAGGGTCTCACCTGTAGAGTAGAACTCCAGCACAGGGTCTCACCTGTAGAGTAGAACTCCAGTTCAGGGTCTCACCTGTAGAGTAGAACTCCAGCACAGGGTCTCACCTGTAGAGTAGAACTCCAGTTCAGGGTCTCACCTGTAGAGTAGAACTCCAGCACAGGGTCTCACCTGCAGAGTAGAACTCCAGTTCAGGGTCTCACCTGCAGAGTAGAACTCCTGTTCAGGGTCTCACCTGTAGAGTAGAACTCCTGTTCAGGTACTGTTCACCTGTGGAGTAGAACTCCTGTTCAGGTACTGTTCACCTGTAGAGTAGAACTCCAGTTCAGGGTCTCACCTGTAGAGTAGAACTCCTGTTCAGGTACTGTTCACCTGTGGAGTAGAACTCCTGTTCAGGTACTGTTCACCTGTGGAGTAGAACTCCTGTTCAGGTACTGTTCACCTGTGGAGTAGAACTCCAGCACAGGGTCTCACCTGTAGAGTAGAACTCCAGTTCAGGGTCTCACCTGTAGAGTAGAACTCCAGTTCAGGGTCTCACCTGTAGAGTAGAACTCCAGTTCAGGGTCTCACCTGTAGAGTAGAACTCCAGCACAGGGTCTCACCTGCAGAGTAGAACTCCAGCACAGGGTCTCACCTGTAGAGTAGAACTCCAGCACAGGGTCTCACCTGTAGAGTAGAACTCCAGTTCAGGGTCTCACCTGTAGAGTAGAACTCCAGTTCAGGGTCTCACCTGTAGAGTAGAACTCCAGCACAGGGTCTCACCTGCAGAGTAGAACTCCAGTTCAGGGTCTCACCTGTAGAGTAGAACTCCAGCACAGGGTCTCACCTGTAGAGTAGAACTCCAGTTCAGGGTCTCACCTGTAGAGTAGAACTCCAGCACAGGGTCTCACCTGTAGAGTAGAACTCCAGTTCAGGGTCTCACCTGTAGAGTAGAACTCCAGCACAGGGTCTCACCTGCAGAGTAGAACTCCAGTTCAGGGTCTCACCTGCAGAGTAGAACTCCAGCACAGGGTCTCACCTGTAGAGTAGAACTCCAGTTCAGGGTCTCACCTGTAGAGTAGAACTCCTGTTCAGGTACTGTTCACCTGTGGAGTAGAACTCCTGTTCAGGTACTGTTCACCTGTAGAGTAGAACTCCTGTTCAGGTACTGTTCACCTGTAGAGTAGAACTCCAGCACAGGGTCTCACCTGCAGAGTAGAACTCCAGTTGAGGGTCTCACCTGTAGAGTAGAACTCCAGCACAGGGTCTCACCTGTAGAGTAGAACTCCTGTTCAGGTACTGTTCACCTGTAGAGTAGAACTCCAGCACAGGGTCTCACCTGTAGAGTAGAACTCCTGTTCAGGTACTGTTCACCTGTGGAGTAGAACTCCTGTTCAGGTACTGTTCACCTGTGGAGTAGAACTCCTGTTCAGGTACTGTTCACCTGTAGAGTAGAACTCCTGTTCAGGTACTGTTCACCTGTAGAGTAGAACTCCAGCACAGGGTCTCACCTGTAGAGTAGAACTCCAGCACAGGGTCTCACCTGTAGAGTAGAACTCCAGCACAGGGTCTCACCTGTAGAGTAGAACTCCAGTTCAGGGTCTCACCTGTAGAGTAGAACTCCAGCACAGGGTCTCACCTGTAGAGTAGAACTCCAGCACAGGGTCTCACCTGTAGAGTAGAACTCCAGCACAGGGTCTCACCTGTAGAGTAGAACTCCAGCACAGGGTCTCACCTGCAGAGTAGAACTCCAGCACAGGGTCTCACCTGTAGAGTAGAACTCCAGCACAGGGTCTCACCTGTAGAGTAGAACTCCAGCACAGGGTCTCACCTGTAGAGTAGAACTCCAGCACAGGGTCTCACCTGTAGAGTAGAACTCCAGCACAGGGTCTCACCTGTAGAGTAGAACTCCAGTTCAGGGTCTCACCTGTAGAGTAGAACTCCAGCACAGGGTCTCACCTGTAGAGTAGAACTCCAGTTCAGGGTCTCACCTGTAGAGTAGAACTCCAGCATAGGGTCTCACCTGCAGAGTAGAACTCCAGCACAGGGTCTCACCTGCAGAGTAGAACTCCAGCACAGGGTCTTTGCAGAAGGACTTGTATCTCCAGGTGACCAGGACCTCCTGCGAGTTGGCCGAGGTGCTGTAGTCACAGCGGAGCAACACGGAGGCGAAGAGAAACGTACTCCTCTCGGTCTGAGGAACGATCACCTGTATGCCCAGTAACTCTGACGAGCAGGACCGGGTGGGAGAGGGCATTATTAATAAACATGCAGCAGGACAGGGTGGGAGAGGGCATTATTAATAAACATGCAGCAGGACAGGGTGGGAGAGGGCATTATTAATAAACATGCAGCAGGACAGGGTGGGAGAGAGCATTATTAATAAACATGCAGCAGGACAGGGTGGGAGAGAGCATTATTAATAAACATGCAGCAGGACAGGGTGGGAGAGAGCATTATTAATAAACATGCAGCAGGACAGGGTGGGAGAGAGCATTATTAATAAACATGCAGCAGGACAGGGTGGGAGAGAGCATTATTAATAAACATGCAGCAGGACAGGGTGGGAGAGAGCATTATTAATAAACATGCAGCAGGACAGGGTGGGAGAGAGCATTATTAATAAACATGCAGCAGGACAGGGTGGGAGAGAGCATTATTAATAAACATGCAGCAGGACAGGGTGGGAGAGAGCATTATTAATAAACATGCAGCAGGACAGGGTGGGAGAGAGCATTATTAATAAACATGCAGCAGGACAGGGTGGGAGAGAGCATTATTAATAAACATGCAGCAGGACAGGGAGAGAGCATTATTAATAAACATGCAGCAGGACAGGGAGAGAGCATTATTAATAAACATGCAGCAGGACAGGGTGGGAGAGAGCATTATTAATAAACATGCAGCAGGACAGGGTGGGAGAGAGCATTATTAATAAACATGCAGCAGGACAGGGTGGGAGAGAGCATTATTAATAAACATGCAGCAGGACAGGGTGGGAGAGAGCATTATTAATAAACATGCAGCAGGACAGGGTGGGAGAGAGCATTATTAATAAACATGCACACAGGACAGGGTGGGAGAGAGCATTATTAATAAACATGCAGCAGGACAGGGTGGGAGAGAGCATTATTAATAAACATGCACACAGGACAGGGTGGGAGAGAGCATTATTAATAAACATGCAGCAGGACAGGGTGGGAGAGAGCATTATTAATAAACATGCAGCAGGACAGGGTGGGAGAGGGCATTATTAATAAACATGCAGCAGGACAGGGTGGGAGAGAGCATTATTAATAAACATGCAGCAGGACAGGGTGGGAGAGAGCATTATTAATAAACATGCAGTAGGACAGGGTGGGAGAGAGCATTATTAATAAACATGCAGCAGGACAGGGTGGGAGAGGGAGGGCATTATTAATAAACATGCAGCAGGACAGGGTGGGAGAGAGCATTATTAATAAACATGCAGCAGGACAGGAGAGAGCATTATTAATAAACATGCAGCAGGACAGGGTGGGAGAGAGCATTATTAATAAACATGCAGCAGGACAGGGTGGGAGAGAGCATTATTAATAAACATGCAGCAGGACAGGGTGGGAGAGAGCATTATTAATAAACATGCAGCAGGACAGGGTGGGAGAGAGCATTATTAATAAACATGCAGCAGGACAGGGTGGGAGAGGGCATTATTAATAAACATGCAGCAGGACAGGGTGGGAGAGGGAGGGCATTATTAATAAACATGCAGCAGGACAGGGTGGGAGAGAGCATTATTAATAAACATGCAGCAGGACAGGGTGGGAGAGAGCATTATTAATAAACATGCAGCAGGACAGGAGAGAGCATTATTAATAAACATGCAGCAGGACAGGGTGGGAGAGAGCATTATTAATAAACATGCAGCAGGACAGGGTGGGAGAGGGAGGGCATTATTAATAAACATGCAGCAGGACAGGGTGGGAGAGAGCATTATTAATAAACATGCAGCAGGACAGGGTGGGAGAGAGCATTATTAATAAACATGCAGCAGGACAGGAGAGAGCATTATTAATAAACATGCAGCAGGACAGGGTGGGAGAGAGCATTATTAATAAACATGCAGCAGGACAGGGTGGGAGAGGGCATTATTAATAAACATGCAGCAGGACAGGGTGGGAGAGAGCATTATTAATAAACATGCAGCAGGACAGGGTGGGAGAGGGCATTATTAATAAACATGCAGCAGGACAGGGTGGGAGAGAGCATTATTAATAAACATGCAGCAGGACAGGGTGGGAGAGAGCATTATTAATAAACATGCAGCAGGACAGGGTGGGAGAGAGCATTATTAATAAACATGCACACAGGACAGGGTGGGAGAGGGCATTATTAATAAACATGCAGCAGGACAGGGTGGGAGAGAGCATTATTAATAAACATGCACACAGGACAGGGTGGGAGAGAGCATTATTAATAAACATGCAGCAGGACAGGGTGGGAGAGAGCATTATTAATAAACATGCAGCAGGACAGGGTGGGAGAGAGCATTATTAATAAACATGCAGCAGGACAGGGTGGGAGAGAGCATTATTAATAAACATGCAGCAGGACAGGGTGGGAGAGAGCATTATTAATAAACATGCAGCAGGACAGGGTGGGAGAGAGCATTATTAATAAACATGCAGCAGGACAGGGTGGGAGAGAGCATTATTAATAAACATGCACACAGGACAGGGTGGGAGAGAGCATTATTAATAAACATGCAGCAGGACAGGGTGGGAGAGAGCATTATTAATAAACATGCAGCAGGACAGGGTGGGAGAGAGCATTATTAATAAACATGCAGCAGGACAGGGTGGGAGAGAGCATTATTAATAAACATGCAGCAGGACAGGGTGGGAGAGAGCATTATTAATAAACATGCAGCAGGACAGGGTGGGATAGAGCATTATTAATAAACATGCAGCAGGACAGGGTGGGAGAGAGCATTATTAATAAACATGCAGCAGGACAGGGTGGGAGAGAGCATTATTAATAAACATGCAGCAGGACAGGAGAGAGCATTATTAATAAACATGCAGCAGGACAGGGTGGGAGAGAGCATTATTAATAAACATGCACACAGGACAGGGTGGGAGAGGGCATTATTAATAAACATGCAGCAGGACAGGGTGGGAGAGAGCATTATTAATAAACATGCAGCAGGACAGGGTGGGAGAGAGCATTATTAATAAACATGCAGCAGGACAGGGTGGGAGAGAGCATTATTAATAAACATGCAGCAGGACAGGGTGGGAGAGAGCATTATTAATAAACATGCAGCAGGACAGGGTGGGAGAGAGCATTATTAATAAACATGCACACAGGACAGGGTGGGAGAGAGCATTATTAATAAACATGCAGCAGGACAGGGTGGGAGAGAGCATTATTAATAAACATGCAGCA
Source organism: Notolepis coatsorum (assembly GCF_963971535.1). Classification (NCBI taxonomy): domain Eukaryota; kingdom Metazoa; phylum Chordata; class Actinopteri; order Aulopiformes; family Paralepididae; genus Notolepis; species Notolepis coatsorum. Next base: position 44,305,168 of record NC_140169.1, on the reverse strand, counting down.
GGACAGGGTGGGAGAGAGCATTATTAATAAACATGCACACAGGACAGGGTGGGAGAGAGCATTATTAATAAACATGCAGCAGGACAGGGTGGGAGAGGGCATTATTAATAAACATGCAGCAGGACAGGGTGGGAGAGAGCATTATTAATAAACATGCAGCAGGACAGGGTGGGAGAGAGCATTATTAATAAACATGCAGCAGGACAGGGTGGGAGAGGGCATTATTAATAAACATGCAGCAGGACAGGGTGGGAGAGAGCATTATTAATAAACATGCAGCAGGACAGGGTGGGAGAGAGCATTATTAATAAACATGCAGCAGGACAGGGTGGGAGAGAGCATTATTAATAAACATGCAGCAGGACAGGGTGGGAGAGAGCGTTATTAATAAACATGCAGCAGGACAGGGTGGGAGAGAGCATTATTAATAAACATGCAGCAGGACAGGGTGGGAGAGAGCATTATTAATAAACATGCAGCAGGACAGGGTGGGAGAGAGCATTATTAATAAACATGCAGCAGGACAGGGTGGGAGAGGGCATTATTAATAAACATGCAGCAGGACAGGAGAGAGCATTATTAATAAACATGCAGCAGGACAGGGTGGGAGAGAGCATTATTAATAAACATGCAGCAGGACAGGGTGGGAGAGAGCATTATTAATAAACATGCAGCAGGACAGGGTGGGAGAGAGCATTATTAATAAACATGCAGCAGGACAGGGTGGGAGAGAGCATTATTAATAAACATGCAGCAGGACAGGGTGGGAGAGAGCATTATTAATAAACATGCAGCAGGACAGGGTGGGAGAGAGCATTATTAATAAACATGCAGCAGGACAGGGTGGGAGAGGGCATTATTAATAAACATGCAGCAGGACAGGGTGGGAGAGGGCATTATTAATAAACATGCACACAGGACAGGGTGGGAGAGAGCATTATTAATAAACATGCAGCAGGACAGGGTGGGAGAGAGCATTATTAATAAACATGCAGCAGGACAGGGTGGGAGAGGGCATTATTAATAAACATGCAGCAGGACAGGGTGGGAGAGGGCATTATTAATAAACATGCAGCAGGACAGGAGAGAGCATTATTAATAAACATGCAGCAGGACAGGGTGGGAGAGAGCATTATTAATAAACATGCAGCAGGACAGGGTGGGAGAGGGCATTATTAATAAACATGCACACAGGACAGGGTGGGAGAGAGCATTATTAATAAACATGCAGCAGGACAGGGTGGGAGAGAGCATTATTAATAAACATGCAGCAGGACAGGGTGGGAGAGAGCATTATTAATAAACATGCAGCAGGACAGGGTGGGAGAGGGCATTATTAATAAACATGCACACAGGACAGGGTGGGAGAGAGCATTATTAATAAACATGCAGCAGGACAGGGTGGGAGAGAGCATTATTAATAAACATGCAGCAGGACAGGGTGGGAGAGAGCATTATTAATAAACATGCAGCAGGACAGGGTGGGAGAGAGCATTATTAATAAACATGCAGCAGGACAGGGTGGGAGAGGGCATTATTAATAAACATGCAGCAGGACAGGGTGGGAGAGAGCATTATTAATAAACATGCAGCAGGACAGGGTGGGAGAGAGCATTATTAATAAACATGCAGCAGGACAGGGTGGGAGAGAGCATTATTAATAAACATGCAGCAGGACAGGGTGGGAAAGAGCATTATTAATAAACATGCAGCAGGACAGGGTGGGAGAGAGCATTATTAATAAACATGCAGCAGGACAGGGTGGGAGAGAGCATTATTAATAAACATGCAGCAGGACAGGGTGGGAAAGAGCATTATTAATAAACATGCAGTAGGACAGGGTGGGAGAGAGCATTATTAATAAACATGCAGCAGGACAGGGTGGGAGAGAGCATTATTAATAAACATGCACACAGGACAGGGTGGGAGAGAGCATTATTAATAAACATGCAGCAGGACAGGGTGGGAGAGAGCATTATTAATAAACATGCACACAGTTCCATAACATCTGAGAACTACATCGTCACTTTGTCTGTTTTACAGTGACATGTTACTCTATGATGGATAGGAATCTGACTAAACTGGTAGCGACAACTTTCTCCAGGAATACATTATGTTCCCACGCGATATCATTCAAGTAATTACCGGACTTGAATGTCAATCAAAGATATGCATTCTAAAATGTACAGGAAGAGACGGGATTTGGTGCAAAAAGAAAACTGCATTGATGAATATTATTATTTCGAGGCAGATCACAGACGTGTTGATAGGGGACACGTGTCACAGCGAGTGTGTGTTTAATAAAGATGTGTTGTTCTGTTATCTTGTTGTTGATGATCATAAACACGGTCAGGTCACGTGACCCGCGGCCTTCACACACCTGTGGATCAGTAACCTGGAGGGACGCGGCTCACTGCTACAGGTTACAGCCCGTCGTGTCCCTGCGCTCAGGTGGACAGGTTATGATATTAAAGCTCTCAGGTGGACAGGTTATGATATTAAAGCTCTCAGGTGGTTACGGTTATGATATTAAAGCTCTCAGGTGGTTATGATTCATGATATATTAGATATTAGATCTGTACCTCCGGGCAGGTGTCCCAGCAGCAGCAGCAGCAGCAGCAGCAGGATCATCTCTCTCTCTGACGCGGTCGCGGACGCGTCTCAACAACAACAAATACAATATCAATAACAATAACACAGATGATAATAATTAATAACTACAGGAACACCTCGTGTCGGTGCCGAGCTGCGTGTCACTCCTGTTCGACGGCAACATGTAAGTTTGTAACTGAAGAAGCGCCGCTGTAGCTGTTAGTTAGTTAGTTAGTCAACATGGACGGTTTCCACCTGTTGCTGCAGAGACACCGAGGAACTCCCCCCCGGCCTAGGTGACGTCACTCACCTCGCCCCGCCCACACCGGGCCGCGTGAATACTTTCGACAACAAATGTTTGTTTCCGCGTTCCCGTTTTGCGCTCCTCTGATTGGCCAGGTCATGTGACATGTGCGCCAATCGTTGGACGGCAAGTTCGACGCCTATTTCCGGGTCTAACAGCCTGCAAACGACCTAACGCCTAGTTTATCACTGGTTAAGCTTAGGGGGGGGGGGCGCAGTGGTGAATCTCGCCTAGGGCGCCAAATGGGCTAGGTCCGCCCCTGCCTACCTGCATCAATATACTACTAACTATCAACTAACTAGCACATCAATGCACTAACTGCTACCGCCGTGCATCGCTATACTAACTATTGATGTGATGTCGATTCATATCAATAGCTAGTTACGTTAATATAGAGAGATGAGAACAATACGTTATTTATATTGATGTGATGTCAATTGATATGAATAGCTACGTTAATATAGAGAGATAGTTAGTTTTAGTATATGATGCACGGCGGTAGCGAGTTGAGTGATAGTGAGTTGAGTGATAGTTAGTTTTAGTATATGATGCACGGCGGTAGCGAGTTGAGTGATAGTGAGTTGAGTGATAGTTAGTTTTAGTATATGATGCACGGCGGTAGCGAGTTGAGTGATAGTGAGTTGAGAGATAGTTAGTTTTAGTATATGATGCACGGCGGTAGCGAGTTGAGTGATAGTGAGTTGAGAGATAGTTAGTTTTAGTATATGATGCACGGCGGTAGCGAGTTGAGTGATAGTGAGTTGAGAGATAGTTAGTTTTAGTATATGATGCACGGCGGTAGCGAGTTGAGTGATAGTGAGTTGAGAGATAGTTAGTTTTAGTATATGATGCACGGCGGTAGTGAGTTGAGTGATAGTGAGTTGAGAGATAGTTAGTTTTAGTATATGATGCATGGCGGTAGCGAGTTGAGTGATAGCGAGTTGAGTGATAGTGAGTTGAGAGATAGTTAGTTTTAGTATATGATGCACAGCGGTAGCGAGTTGAGTGATAGTGAGTTGAGAGATAGTTAGTTTTAGTATATGATGCATGGCGGTAGCGAGTTGAGTGATAGCGAGTTGAGTGATAGTGAGTTGAGAGATAGTTAGTTTTAGTATATGATGCACAGCGGTAGCGAGTTGAGTGATAGTAGTATATTGAGCGAGTAGTTAGGCGATAGTAGGGCTAACGCGATTGGGCGCTGAGAGGCCAATCAGGGCGCGCAAACCGAACACGGAAGGACAACTGCCTTGGGTAAAGTATTCACGCCACCGGGCCTGCAAACCAGGGACGTGCACAGGACTTTAGAGGGGCAGGTGCTCAAAGGCTGAAAAGGGCACTATACCTGTGTATGTTAGAACCAGGCATGCGTTGCTCATGGGACAGGGTTGCACGCCGTGCAACCAAAGTTTTGTGAGCAGAAGCGCGTGCACGCACACGCACGGATGTGCACGGCATGCGCGTGCACTCAGGAATGTGCTGCACTCGCCAACTCGCTAAGTACCCACCTGGGCTACTTTGCATATCAATAGCGCCGGTCGTCAGGTGTGTTAAATACGTTCTCAGATACATTCACACAGAACTTGTGAATGAAATGTGTTACATTCCATTCGTAGAGGCAATTAGGCACCGTCTTTAGTCTGTGCTCAAGCGAGGGGACATTTATGCACATGCGCGGGAGCGCGCGCACGCACCCGGGAGCGCGCGTGCACGTGGCGTCATTAGCGTGCAACCAGTGTTGATATGAGGAACGCAACACTGGTTAGAACCGAGCGTGCATAGCGCAAGCCCGATTTTTGGGGGGCCTTTTTGGGCGGGGGGGCCCCCTTTTTATGTTTTTTGGGGGGTTTTGGTGATCAAATATTGAACTATAATAATCAGTGCAGGAGCTCACTTATCCTTGAAAGACACTTTTATCACTGACTTAAAAGGCCCATACATCTCCATAAATGTTCAGGGGGGAGGGAATAAGTGCTTACCCTACAGACCCCAAGAAGTGCTGTATATTCTGTATTGTTTAATATAAATGCATTTTTTATTCCAATCCCGATTTGTATTTCAAATCCCATCGGACGTGACTTCTTCGTGTCGCTCAGTGAGTGTAATACCAGCATTCAACTGTATGCGCCACAGCGGTTTCTATCATCATCATCATCATCATCATCATCACCACCCACGCTATGCATAAAATATATAGGTCCGCGGAGAGGCGCGCTGAGGAGGCCGTGCAAACTGCAATGGAATATGGGGCATCTCTCTCTCTTTACCTAATATTTTCTATCCTTTTTCAGTTGGAAGGGCAGTCTATATGCGCAACGGTAAACATTTAAAAAAATATTATTAAAGGGCACTTTTTTTATGAGGCTCAAAAGGGCAGGTGCTCGAGCACCCCTTGGGCTCTAATTGTGCACGTGCCTGCACAGCAAACCCACAGCAAATACCAAATACTACGCAGCCTATACAAATAGGTGGTAAGAGCTTTTGTATATCTAATCCAGTGCCTATGAATCAGGTTAAAATAATATTGTATGTGTAAGGTTTCTCACTGCTTGTGAATTTATATATATATATAGGATATGTCAATATCTGATTTTAATACCACTTGGTTGTTTGTCTGTAAATGTACTGTATGTTATGTGTTTGACCCCAGAAAGAGTAGCTAGCTGATGTTCTGCACCAGCTAATGGGGATCGTAATAAAATCATAAATCATCAAATGTTTACATTGCCATTTAATTTAATCTTAATTGTTCTAAGGGTTCCTCAAGTTTGCTCTGAAATAGAAACAAAGCTTTTTCCTTTGATGAACACCTGGAATGTCCTCTGACTCTGGAGCTGAAGGTTCTTCCTTCGCTTGCTGCTCCGACCACCGTGTGTCGAGCTTAGCTGATCTTTTCCTATTGTTTATTCTTCTATTCTATTGTGCCTATATGTATGGGATTGCTGATACACTCCATTCTAGTTAAATAATAATTAAATAAATAAATACACAAATAAGCATTATTCTATATTTTTTCAATAATTAATTGGACTCAACAGTAAAGTAATGGGATAACCCAACATACTGGGTACAATATAGGGTGCGAGTGTGTTGGAGATTAGAGTCAACTCATTGTCCTTGCACAGTCACAAGTCCTACAAGTAACCTGTTAAACTGTATGTTTATTTAATTTTTTATAATTTGGAGACCCCGCTGTCCCTCGTCATAAATAGATCAATACAGTCTGTATTAATTAATGTTGTGTTTCCCTTTCAAATGTAGCCAAGAGTAAATACCATAACCCTGTCAAAACAGCAGTCAACTTGTATATTTTCAGCACTACGTTTGTTTACCAATGATTTTAAGTGTTATTAGCTAAATATGAGTTATCCCAGCGGAAACCGGCGGATATTGACGCGAGGAAATCAGGAAGTCAGACGTGTTTGTAGTCCTATGAAAGAAGAGACCCATGGTTTTTGAATGTCATAAAACTACACGACCCAGCTCACGCCAGCCCGTCAAACTTGGAGCCTTCAAACGTGAAATAATTGTTCGTAATAATGTCTCGTCACGGGTCGAACAAACCTGAGCGTTATTGCCATAAAATATAACGTAGTTTGTTTCTTTACCTTTCTGTGAACGTCTAGAAAAATAACGTCTCAATCTGATTAAATGGCAGAGCATTTTTCATTATAAAAAATTTACTGTACTTACAAGTTACAGTAGATTTCATTCACGGTCTTAGCTGCCCTGTTAGGGGCGCCTGGTGATACTAAATCGAGATTTAACTCTGCCATTGGCAAGAGGAGATTTGGCCCGATCCATAGATGTATGACTTGGCCATAATAAGGTCATTTATAGGCCTGCTATTCTATATCCATATTTCAAATAGCATGTGTCCAGATGGCAAAATCCAGTACTGTATCTTCAAAACCCAATGTAAATCATCTTCCCTTTATTCATTTGCTTAGATTTCTTTTACACTCGATCTCAAGAAGGTGCTGAATTTGCAGAATTGTTCATGTCTGATCAATGTTAGCATATGGTGTTATTCACCATCAAAGATGAGGGGGGGGGGGGGTATTTACAAATAAATAAATAATTGATATTCTCCTTTGGTTCATTACAATTTACTCAAGCCTAGTAACAGACACAATATTTCTGAGACGTTCCCTGAGGTCCATAGATGTCCCTAGATACCAAGAATATGCAAATAGACCTTGTAGAAGTGGAGCAATATTCCATTTACTTAGGTATGTAATTTTAGACAAATCTTCAGAAAATATGCAAGGTAGCACTACAAGTGCGTTTGTGTTGTGGCTAGAGATGACAGAACACTGAAGCCTGCTGCATGACTTCCATGTGAATCAACAGCGTTCTGGGGAGAAAAACATGTGACTGGTTTCCATTGGTGTTGGCACGCGAGCAGGACATTGTATTAAAGTTCAGCCAGGAAGGACCTGTCGTGAAGGATGTTACTCCTGTTGTTGAGTTCCTGGTGTTCCTCTCTCCGCTCAGCCCGGTGAGCTTTAACCCTTTCACTGCCACACAACAGCCGGTTAACCCTTTCACTGTGACAATACAGAAGGTTAGCCCTTTACATCCGCGGAGCTAATGATGCTAATGATGGAGCATCGCCGTTGGTTGTGTGATAGTAAAGGGTTAACCTTCTGTCGTGTGGCAGTGAAAGGGTTAATTACACTCTAAAGAACACATGCATGCCAGAGCTCCACTCAAGAGTATACTTGAAATGTTGGTAAAAAAAATAAACTGCTGCAACGTTCCAACTGTTTCTGGCTCTGGTTTAATTCTGAACCTTTGGAAATGGTTGCTGTCAGATCACGTCATGGTTTTATTGGGGGTCGTACATTTTTGGCCAAGCTGCAAAAAGCCTTAAGTCGTCATGATTTTAACCGTAAAACCTTTGTATATAAACCTATCCCCTAACCACTCCCGTCCTAAATTTTCTTTTCAAATAAATGTAAACTTTTTCTTCAGGGCAGTGGGATCTTGCATCTACTTTTGGAAATCCCAAATTCTAGTCTTCCTTCCTAGTAATTGTGACATCAATGTCTGAGATGGATGTGTATCATCATCCCATACAGAGTACAAATCATCATCCCATACAGAGTACAAATCATCATCCCATACAGAGTACAAATCATCATCCCATACAGAGTACAAATCATCATCCCATACAGAGTACAAATCATCATCCCATACAGAGTACAAATCATCATCCCATACAGAGTACAAATCATCATCCCATACAGAGTACAAATCCCATTCATTGATTTGACTGAACAGTACTGTATAGACCTAGACCATCAGTTTGTGGTTATTGGACAAAAATTATTGAGACACAATAAATCGTCTCCATTAGAGATGTAACATGATTCTGTGATAAAAGATAAAATATCTTTTTAAAGAGATTTATTGCACGTTGACATGTTTATTGGGGAGATTCTCAAATGCAATACCCGGGTCCATATCTCATACCATCATTATTGGTGCATCAAAATGGTGCATTTATATAGCGCTTTTCTCCAAAATGGATACATTTGTTCCTCATATTTTACCCATTCACTCACACATTCACACACCAACGGCGGAGGCGACCATGCAAGGTCCCAACCTGCAAATTCTTTTAGCAGTTAGGGGGTTAAGTGTCTTGCTCAAGGACACTTCGACACCCTACTGGGGAGGAGCGGGAACCGAACTGGGAACCTCCGGATTACCAGACGACTGCTCTACCTCCAATCAATTGTTCAGCATCGATAGTTATTGTATGTTAAAAAGTGATGTGTTTTCAGTGATACTATACACTGTAAAAAATAAATGTTTTTTCACAGGAAATTCACTGTATTATTTTAAAGATTACTTTTGTTTTTCTACTTTAAGTGTAAATGCCATACAAATACAGTAAATTACCTTTTATCAAAATATTAACCAAAATATTAACCAAAAGGTTGTAATCTGTAAATGTATTTGATTTTACTGTAATTTGACAGTAAGTATTTGGCAACCATTGATGCCAGACATTTACCGTTTTCTTGCAGCTTTTTTTCTTACAGTGTGGGTACAACTTACTTCACAGGCGGAACACGGGTGGAACAGATAGGTTACAGTAGGGTGGAACAGATGTGTGTATTTTTTGATAAGCGACGATAACAGACGATAACAGACCCAGAGCACACATGAGTTATCACACGCTATCAAGACACAGTGACCACACAATGACCCAGACTCAAACAGACAATAGGCTTTTATATCAAAAATCACGGATGTCAAAACAAATATGAAAATTTCTCCAGTCTCTGCAGCCTGGGAGCTAACGAGACTGAGATCATGAGATCATAGTCATACAAAATCAAAGTGTACAGTTCATTTACAGTACAATGTGTTTACAGTACAAACGCTCAGAGACACACACACCCACATGTGCACACACACACACACGCACACACACACACGCACACAGACACACAGACACACACACACAACCTGAGTGGCAACAAACTGAGTGAGAGATCTGAAATGTACAGGGAACAATGTCAAATGGCATGATCTCATCGATGGCTAATCTATTGCTATAAAGGCGTCCTCTGGAAATACAAACGTGCTGAAAATGGCAAAGTCGACTTCATGAATACAAATGATCTTGGCACCTCAGGTATATAAGTCCACTCACGTAGCAGGTCTTATAGCCCCTCAGGTATATAAGTCCACTCACGTAGCAGGTCTTATAGCACCTCAGGTATATAAGTCCACTCACGTAGCAGGTCTTATAGCCCCTCAGGTATATAAGTCCACTCACGTAGCAGGTCTTATAGCACCTCAGGTATATAAGTCCACTCACGTAGCAGGTCTTATAGCCCCTCAGGTATATAAGTCCACTCACGTAGCACGTCTTATAGCCCCTCAGGTATATAAGTCCACTCACGTAGCAGGTCTTATAGCACCTCAGGTATATAAGTCCACTCACGTAGCAGGTCTTATAGCACCTCAGGTATATAAGTCCACTCACGTAGCAGGTCTTATAGCCCCTCAGGTATATAAGTCCACTCACGTAGCAGGTCTTATAGCCCCTCAGGTATATAAGTCCACTCACGTAGCAGGTCTTATAGCCCCTCAGGTATATAAGTCCACTCACGTAGCAGGTCTTATAGCACCTCAGGTATATAAGTCCACTCACGTAGCAGGTCTTATAGCACCTCAGGTATATAAGTCCACTCACGTAGCAGGTCTTATAGCCCCTCAGGTATATAAGTCCACTCACGTAGCAGGTCTTATAGCCCCTCAGGTATATAAGTCCACTCACGTAGCAGGTCTTATAGCCCCTCAGGTATATAAGTCCACTCACGTAGCAGGTCTTATAGCACCTCAGGTATATAAGTCCACTCACGTAGCAGGTCTTATAGCCCCTCAGGTATATAAGTCCACTCACATAGCAGGTCTTATAGCCCCTCAGGTATATAAGTCCACTCACGTAGCAGGTCTTATAGCACCTCAGGTATATAAGTCCACTCACGTAGCACGTCTTATAGCACCTCAGGTATATAAGTCCACTCACGTAGCAGGTCTTATAGCCCCTCAGGTATATAAGTCCACTCACATAGCAGGTCTTATAGCACCTCAGGTATATAAGTCCACTCACGTAGCAGGTCTTATAGCCCCTCAGGTATATAAGTCCACTCACGTAGCAGGTCTTATAGCCCCTCAGGTATATAAGTCCACTCACGTAGCACGTCTTATAACACCTCAGGTATATAAGTCCACTCACGTAGCACGTCTTATAGCACCTCAGGTATATAAGTCCACTCACGTAGCAGGTCTTATAGCCCCTCAGGTATATAAGTCCACTCATGTAGCATCGGTGCTTTGGGTTCCTCTCTGCCATGTCACACTATGAGAGAACCTCTGCTGGGTGCTTTGGGTTCCATGTCACACTATGAGAGAACCTCTGCTCGGTGCTTTGGGTTCCATGTCACACTATGAGAGAACCTCTGCTGGTTGCTTTGGGTTCCATGTCACACTATGAGAGAACCTCTGCTGGGTGCTTTGGGTTCCATGTCACACTATGAGAGAACCTCTGCTCGGTGCTTTGGGTTCCATGTCACACTATGAGAGAACCTCTGCTCGGTGCTTTGGGTTCCATGTCACACTATGAGAGAACCTCTGCTCGGTGCTTTGCTCTGTTAAGGAAATACATTAAGAGCCAGACGTTAGATCATGCAGGTTACATTAAGAGCCAGACGTTAGATCATGCAGGTTACATTAAGAGCCAGACGTTAGATCATGCAGGTTACATTAAGAGCCAGACGTTAGATCATGCAGGTTACATTAAGAGCCAGACGTTAGATCATGCAGGTTACATTAAGAGCCAGACGTTAGATCATACAGGTTACATTAAGAGCCAGACGTTAGATCATGCAGGTTACATTAAGAGCCAGACGTTAGATCATGCAGGTTACATTAAGAGCCAGACGTTAGATCATGCAGGTTACATTAAGAGCCAGACGTTAGATCATGCAGGTTACATTAAGAGCCAGACGTTAGATCATGCAGGTTACATTAAGAGCCAGACGTTAGATCATGCAGGTTACATTAAGAGCCAGACGTTAGATCATGCAGGTTAGTCAGGTCTGGACCCTGAGGGAGAGAGAGTCAGAATTTGGTTGCAATCAAATCACATATCATGCAGTTCATGCTTTGTTAGTAATGTGGATATTAATTGCAGAGTGTACAAATCATTATATATATATATTAGGGCTGTCAAAGTTAATGCTTTAACTTTGGAGATTCATTTAAATTATTTAAAGCATTAAAATAAATTAATCTAGATTAATCTATGGAGTGAAAAATCTTCAACGTTCTGAACTTTCAGCAGTATATTTGCTTGTTCTTTTTTTGCATGGACTCATGCTCCTTTTTGAAAATCATCTGACATGAAGATGGAACACATTTTTGTTGTTAATATGATTTATATTACTGGTAGTTCATACAAGACATTATCGTCCTCTAAGCCAATTTGCAATTTAACATATTTCTGCGGATATAAGAAAGAGGTCTAGCTGAGTCAATGTTGATGGTTTTGTTGAACATTTGTATTTCACAGGAGAGAAACTGTATTCAAAGAAAGCTAATAAAATAGTCTTTGAATCTAAATATACTTTCTTTGTGTTGATTCTACATTATTTCCATGATTTTATTCAAGTAAATATCTGTTACAAGCTTCGGTCTTAAGTAGAAAAATGCTATTTTGAATCTAGATTAATTACAGAAAATTGTGAGATTACTTAGTTAATTTATTTGAATCTATTGACAGCACTAATATATATATATACACATTGGAATATGTTTCTCAGATGAAATAAAGCATTTGTAATGTTGCAATAAAAACCTGTTCCCTTGGCAACATCATTAGGGGCAACCCTTTCACTGCCACACGACAGCCGGTTAACCCTTTCACTGTGACAATACAGAAGGTTAGCCCTTTACTATCACACAACCGACGGCGATGCTCCATCATTAGCATCGCCGTCGGTTGTGTGATAGTAAAGGGTTAACCTCCTGTCGTGTGGCAGTGAAAGGGTTAATGACAACATAAGGTCACATGGTTCCTAACGCTCACTGTCAAGCATCGAGCTTACAAACCTCATGTTAAAATGATGCAAAGAAAAACACACAAAAAACTAGTTTTTATGACAATTCCGCATAAGGCTTTGGGAATCAACCGTTGTAACATTCACAGACGGAAGGGCGATGTGGATTACATCCAGCACACAGTTCATGTCCAACTGAGACAATTTCATTGTTCAATTGTTAATTAATGACAGAAGTATTGTATTAGAATCTGTGGGCTCCTCTGCTGGGGGGGGGGGGGGGGGGGGCTGTAGAGAGAGAGTCCTCCGACTACAAATAACTCACCACATTTCGGTTCCTGTCACTCCGCTCATCTCTGCCCCCCTGGGAGGTGTGGGACGTCACTCCCTGGGGTGGGCGGGTGTACGAGAAAGGCCTCATGGCGGGGTCGGTGGTCCGATACCGCTCAGTACTCGGTGGTTCTGTACGGTAGCGCTCCGTGTTCTGTGGTTCCCCCGCGCGGCAGCGCTCCGTGTTCTGTGGTTCTGTACGGTAGCGCTCCGTGTTCTGTGGTTCCCCCGCGTGGCAGCGCTCCGTGTTCTGTGGTTCTGTACGGTAGCGCTCCGTGTTCTGTGGTTCCCCCGCGTGGCAGCGCTCCGTGTTCTGTGGTTCTGTACGGTAGCGCTCCGTGTTCTGTGGCTCCCCCGCGCGGCAGCGCTCCGTGTTCTGCCCGCCCTGGCGATGTCTCTCCACCTCTGAGTATGGTGGCAGAGGGTCCTCCTCTTCTGGGCGGTTGCTAGGCGACCGGCTGCTATAGTAGCTGGCCTTGCCTCTGGAGCTCCCCTTGGAGGGCGTGTCGCTGTCCTCGTCGGCCCTCCCGCCCCGGTCCCCTCCCCCTCCCCGCGCCTTGCTCTCCAGCACGCCGCTGAGGAAGGCGTCGTCGTAGCCCCTCCCCCGGCCCTGGTCATGGGGGCGCGGCGGTGGCCGGGCGGGGCGGTCGCTGTCCCACGTGTCCCGCCTCTTCTGCCAGCCGTCGTCCCGGTCGTCTCCGTAGAAGCCGCGTCGCGGGGGGCAGCCGTCGTCGAGGTAACCGCGGTCCTGGTCGCGGGCGTCGCCCCGGCGGGTATGGGGGCCGTAGGAGCGGGCGAACTCCTCCAGCTCGTCCAGGGAACCAGTGCGCCCCCTGCTGCTCAGCGTCTTCCTCTGCAGGTGCTCAGAGCGAGGGTTCCACGTGTCCCTGCAGGAAACAGCACAGATCAATACACACCAGGAAACTAGATACTGGATCAATACACACCAAGAAACTAGATACTGGATCAATACACACCAAGACACTAGATACTGGATCAATACACACCAGGAAACAGCACAGATCAATACACACCAGGAAACTAGATACTGGATCAATACACACCAAGAAACTAGATACTGGATCAATACACACCAAGAAACTAGATACTGGATCAATACACACCAAGAAACTAGATACTGGATCAATACACACCAGGAAACTAGATACTGGATCAATACACACCAAGAAACTAGATACTGGATCAATACACACCAGGAAACTAGATACTGGATCAATACACACCAAGAAACTAGATACTGGATCAATACACACCAAGAAACTAGATACTGGATCAATACACACCAAGAAACTAGATACTGGATCAATACACACCAAGAAACTAGATACTGGATCAATACACACCAAGAAACTAGATACTGGATCAATACACACCAGGAAACTAGATACTGGATCAATACACACCAGGAAACTAGATACTGGATCAATACACACCAGGAAACTAGATACTGGATCAATACACACCAGGAAACTAGATACTGGATCAATACACACCAGGAAACTAGATACTGGATCAATACACACCAGGAAACTAGATACTGGATCAATACACACCAAGAAACTACATACTGGATCAATACACACCAGGAAACTAGATACTGGATCAATACACACCAAGACACTAGATACTGGATCAACACACACCAGGAAACTAGATACTGGATCAATACACACCAGGAAACTAGATACTGGATCAATACATACCAGGAAACTAGATACTGGATCAATACACACCAGGAAACTAGATACTGGATCAATACACACCAGGAAACTAGATACTGGATCAATACACACCAGGAAACTAGATACTGGATCAATACACACCAAGAAACGTTAGGTTATGACTATAACCAAGTTCTGTTAATTAGGGGTGACGCTTGGCATCACTCATGCACTCCCTCGCGTACGTGCACGCGCACTGAATAAATTCCACAAATGTACCTTTAATACCAGTATTAGTCTGACCACACCTCTCATCAGCTTACCTTCATAAGCAGGTGTGTGGTCACCTGCTTTCCTCCTTCCCAAGCTTTCACCACAAGGTGAGGTCAAGGGCTGCAGCGGCCGTCGGATGCCAAGTGTCACCCCTAATTAACAGAACTTGGTTATAGTCATAACCTAACGTTCTGTATCATTAGGGGATCCGCTTGGCATCACTCATGCACAAAGGGATGCCAAGCGGAGCCACTGGCCGACAAATACACCCCGCTGAAGGCCCCCCACAACCAACAGAACAGGGAGGGCCAAGCCCCCCCGACCCTCCCTAATGGAGGGCACCCCCCCTATTAGAGGTTTACCGGGAGGGCGACGGACCCGACCGTGCGAAGAGGCACTCAAGCAACTCAACGCACAGGGTGAGCAGACCGTGGCTTGACCCCACGACTACACACACGCACAACCCGCATGCCACCCGGGAACGAACGGAGGGAAACAACCTCGTTACTGCCCCCAGAATCACGTGGTCAAGGGCAAACCCAACCCCGTGGCAAGGCCGTAGCAGCGGAGCGCGAAGGAAGACCCAGACCCACCAAAAGGACTGAACTCCCTGGAATGGGGGCCCGGAGAAGTCCATGATGCCAGCATCAAGACCCCACCAGGTGGGCACTTAGTGACCCCGCCCCCCACATCGCCAGCGTATTCGGACAAAGGCCCCTCAGCCGAGCGGGCCCTGTCCTCCCCAACAGTACACCGTCTGGCACACTGGCCCTGTAACAGGCAGTCAGCATGGCCGTAAACACACAAAGAGTTAACCAACGGAAGCAGGCAGTGCACCGGGGAAAAAGACCAGGCAACAGGCTGTTAACCCTAGCCTGGAGACTGCGGACGAGACAGGCGCCAGAAAGGACAGCTGAACACAGCCGCCCCGGCGGAAGGGGCGTATGCTGGCGTTGTTGCATGACCAAGCCCCCACAGAGAAGGCTGACACGATTGGCAGACGTCATGAACGTGCAGGGGCACCCTCAACCGGTGAACCCGGGAGTTGACACTGCAGCAACACACCAGAGAACCAACCACCCAGGTGTTACCCTACGCGGTGGTTGGTCCCATAACCCCAAAACACACCTGCGGCACTGCCGCAGCCCGTGTTCCAGTTTCCAACAGGGTTATCCCGGGCCTACGGGTCAACGAAACATTACCCCGGACCGGGCCCGGTGATACGGGGAGCACAGGGTCCCCCGAGGAGGCCAAACCACCCCAAGGCCCCTCTTCGCTACGCGTAAGAGAAGAGCGTAAAAAATGGAAAACCAGCCCCAGCACCCCGCACTTGGTATTCCCAGGAGGTCACCTGGGAGGTGACCAACCGACTCAAGTTTACACATAAATCGGGCGTAGCAGAACCGTGAGCCCTACGCCCTAACTCGACACCTTTAAGACACCGTAACTCATGGAAGGCGTCGCCATAGCAACACCGCTACAACGGGCAGGGAATCCTGCCGGCTCCTGTCTTGTAATAGGAGTTGGCAGGATAACCCTCCCCCCCCCCTTCCAAGACATCCCACCGGCTCGGCCCTGACTGACTCAGCAGAAGAGATAAAAAATCCCCTAAACCAATCAAGTGGGAAAGGAGGGGTTTATTCGACACCCCCTCACGAAAACACACTCCGTTCCCTACACACAGAAAAACAACCGTAGCCATTTTGAAAACCTCCGGTAGAATGCAATGCATAGCATAAGCCAGTGTTTCTCAAAGTGTCTTTTTTTATTTTTATTTTTAATTTTTATTTGGATTACAGAAAATTATCACTAAAGTGCTATCTGTTGCAGCTGCACTGTTCTCCATGAAAATACCATTTCTCAAAATCTGAAAATCATTATTTTATAAAACACAGAAAAGGATCACCAAGTTACTCTGGATAAAAAAAAACTTTACAGACAACATTGAGACAAAGCTTCCTGACACATCTCCATCCAAACTCTTGGAAGAACTCATTGAAATCTCATCTGATACCACCTGGAGAGCTAGTTTCAGAGTGTGGTGCTGAGTACCAAGTATCTCATGATGCAGCAGTTAAGGTGTTGATACCATTCAGCCCCACATACAGTATCTGTGTGAAGCTGGCTTTTCATCCATGACAGCTCTGAAAACAAAATATAGGGCCAAGTTGAGCCTTGAGGATGACATGCATGTTGCCTTGTCAAAGACTGACAGCAATAAAGACTGTTTGCTTATTTCCTATGTTCGCTTTGTAAATTCCCAGTCACTGAGTGAAGATCTGCTGTTTTGCAAATATGTCAAAAACAGAGCGACAGCTGATGAGCTCTTCAAAATGATTGACAGTTACCTGACAGAACATGGACTGAAATGGGAGAACTGTGTGGGCTTTTGCTCTGACGTGCGCAGGCCATGGCAGGGAAAAGGAGGGGGCTACAGGCACTCATCAAGGGGGTCTCGGCCTCGCCAAACGCGCAATGGACGCACTGTAAATTCACAGAGGTGCTAGCGTCAAGACAGCTTAGCCCTGAGCTGAATGAGGTTGTGACAAGTTATAAACGTGGTAAATTTCATCAAAACCCGACCCCTGAAAGCGTGCCTGTTCTCTGCGCTGTGTGAGGAGATGGGAGCTGACCATTCTGCAGTGCTGTTTCACAGCGAGGCAAGGTAGCTCTCGGGAGGGCAGGTGTTGTTTCGCGAGTCTTTGAACTACGAGAGGAGATTCGGGTGTTCTTGGAGGAGAGCATGCAAGAAGCTGCAAGCAAGTTCAATTATGAACAATTTCTGATGAAACTGGCCTATCTCAGCGATGTCTTTGGACAGCTGAATGAATTAAACCTTCAGCTTCAAGGTATGTTGATATTTTTTGTCTTCTAGTATCTGTCAAGTCTACTCTAAACTAGAGTAGACTAGTGTCTGTCTGTTTGTCACTAAATGTAATATGAATTGATTACAAAAGGACCCCAATTGAAGCCATTGGCTTTCTTGGGTTTTTTAATCCTATTTAGTTGACCTTGTACTTACTGTCATGTGATTTTTTTCTGCAAACATCTAAATAAAGTATTCTATTCAATTCAATTCAAGGCAAAGATAAATACCTACCTAAGCTGGCAAACAAGATCACTGCATTCAGTGGAAAGCTGAAGATGTGGGGCAGGCGCCTTGATGAACAACAGACTGATGCCTTTGAGAAGCTGACTGAGTTTGCTGAAAGCAGTGTTTCTCAAGTCACCACAGTGATCCCCTGTCTCAGGCAGCACATCTCTTCAAGTCACCACAGTGATCCCCTGTCTCAGGGCCCGCGTCCACCTAGCGCATATTTAGGACCGCACGCGTCTGTTTTCAATGTATTACAATGGGGAGGGAGCGCATGCGGCCCCATGCGGCCGCCTCTAGGAAGTGCGCTGCCGTCGGCTTCTTTTTTCAGCGCCTTTATGCGGCCGCACAAGCCAGAGAGTTGAAACTGGCTGAACTTTTCTAGAGCGGTGCGCCGAGCGCATATTCAAACAACCAATCACAGCCAGTCATCTACCACTCTGCTTGTAACCTGACACCGGAGCTGCCTGCCTGTCTGGCTGTCTCCACACAGACCATTGAGATTCGCGACAAAACTAATAATAATAACTACACGAATACACTACTAAAAAGCTAATAAAAAGCAAAGGGCGAACTGTGGTGTCAGGCAATAACTATATATATAATTAATATACAATAAAGTTATTCAAATATGCTATAATATGTGCAAAACCGCGGCATGGCTGTAGATTTCTTTCTGTCATCTACAAGATGCGCGTCAAGACAGCTCTGCCGGCGCACTCCCAGCATGTTTCACGGAGAAATATGCGCTAGGTGGACGCAGGCCCTCAGGCAGCACATCTCTTCAAGTCACCACAGTGATCCCCTGTCTCAGGCAGCACATCTCTTCAAGTCACCACAGTGATCCCCTGTCTCAGGCAGCACATCTCTTCAAGTCACCACAGTGATCCCCTGTCTCAGGCAGCACATCTCTTCAAGTCACCACAGTGATCCCCTGTCTCAGGCAGCACATCTCTTCAAGTCACCACAGTGATCCCCTGTCTCAGGCAGCACATCTCTTCAAGTCACCACAGTGATCCCCTGTCTCAGGCAGCACATCTCTTCAAGTCACCACAGTGATCCCCTGTCTCAGGCAGCACATCTCTTCAAGTCACCACAGTGATCCCGTCTCAGGCAGCACATCTCTTCAAGTCACCACAGTGATCCCCTGTCTCAGGCAGCACATCTCTTCAAGTCACCACAGTGATCCCCTGTCTCAGGCAGCACATCTCTTCAAGTCACCACAGTGATCCTCTGTCTCAGGCAGCACATCTCTTCAAGTCACCACAGTGATCCCCTGTCTCAGGCAGCACATCTCTTCAAGTCACCACAGTGATCCCCTGTCTCAGGCAGCACATCTCTTCAAGTCACCACAGTGATCCCCTGTCTCAGGCAGCACATCTCTTCAAGTCACCACAGTGATCCCCTGTCTCAGGCAGAACATCTCTTCAAGTCACCACAGTGATCCCCTGTCTCAGGCAGCACATCTCTTCAAGTCACCACAGTGATCCCCTGTCTCAGGCAGCACATCTCTTCCCTGAGAGGACCCCCCCCCCCCTAACAACAGTGCTCAGTATGACTGGGTGGTGGATCCATTCAATGCAGCAGGTTGGTATTTTATGTTATTGACTGACTAATTATGACATTTGTGCTGTAGGCTACATACATTTTATTTATGTTGTACATTATATAATAATAATAATAATAAATAATAATAATAATAATAATAATAATAATAATAATAATAATAATAATAATAATAATAATAATAATAATAATAATAATAATAATAATAATAATAATAATAATAATAATAATAATAATAATATGCTACTATCTAGCTGGAATGGATTGTTGTAAAACTGAAACGTGTTGTGTTTAATTTGCAATTAATTACAAATAAAGTATCTCTCTATCTACAGCACCTGCTGATTTCAGCTCTGCTGAAGAGGAGCAACTCATGGAGATGACCTCTGACTCCACCCTGAGGCTGAGGTTTACAGCTCAGACACTGAGTGAATTCTGGCTTGGTGTGGAGAGGGAGCATCCACTCATAGGGCAGAGGGCTGTGGGCATCCTTCTTCCCTTCGCCACATCCTATCTCTGTGAGATTGGATTTTCAGCTGTTGCTTCACTGAAGACAAAGCACAGGTCTAAGCTCAACATTGAGCATGACTTGAGAGTGGCAGTATCAAGCCTGCAACCTCGGTTTGAAAAGATGTGCCGTGCAAAACAGGCTCATTGCAGCCACTAATGCTGTGATGACTCACATAATTTACTTACATTTTCTCTTTTTTTGCACAAATTGCAAAGTTCATTCACAAGTTTTTTCACACGTTTTTCACAAAGTTTTCTATCTTTTTTTTTTTTTTTTTTTTAAAGCAGTGTCCTTGAATTGTATTGCAATGTTACAAGATGTCTCTATTTTTGAAAAAGCAGTCTTGAGTGTCCATTGAATTGTATTGCAATGTTACAAGATGTCTCTATTTTTTAAAAACCACAGTCTTTGAGTGTGTATTGGACTGTATTGTTATGTTGTTGCACAATTGCACAGTTGTAAAGTGGTTGCACAATTTGAAAGGTCACGATATTGGTGTTATTTCAATACATTTAAACATGGCCCATTTCATGACTATTTTGTTGGGGCGGGCCCAAAATATTTTGGTCCGCCAAAGGGGGGCCTGACAGAAAAAGTTTGAGAAGCACTGGCATAAGCTAATACAATGCCCGCTACCCACAAAATGTGAACAGGATTTACAACAAAAAACAAGTCGCATGTGTGTGAATCCTACACCCGTTGACTATGTCGTACATAGCAAAAAACGCTGACCGAGAGTAACGGCTAGGCCGTGGAATGTGCGTGTACGAGTATTACTGCAACTAACAACACAGCATTGTGAGACACATATACTTAGTTCAAGCAATGGAATAACACCAGTTTCTACCTGCATGTGGAGCATCAAGCTAATAGAACCTATTACTGAGTGTACGTTGCAGACCTTGCTTAACCTCGTAACACAACACGACTCATCTCACAACGTAAAACTGCAGATTCATATTTACACAACCCCACCATATGAATTGTTGAAGAAACACACAGTTTGTTCGGCCAAAACTAATTTGTAATGTTTTTTTAAGGCACAAAATCATAGAGGGGCCGGGGAGGGTGTAAAAGAGAGGGGATACAGAGGGGAAAAGTCACTCAGCGGCGTCTGCCACCTCGCGCCGCTCGAGTCTTGCCACCCCGAGGAGCCCCGGAGGGACGGTAGGTTACTGTCTGCTGGTCACGACGTTCCCTACCGTCTCCTCCGGTCGTGGATGGGCCGGCGGTGGCCGAAGCGCCGTCTCTTCTCCTGGCCCTCTTGGAAGGGCCAGCAGCGGCGGCGGAGGCAGTGGTAGCGGCGACGGAGACAGCTCGACGTCGCGGAAGCCTTCTGACTCCACCGGCAAGGACGGGAGGCGGAAAATGGGGTTGGAGGATGGATCTCTCCTCTGCCATCTCTCTGCATGTCGAGGTCATCAACCGCAGGGCCTTCCCGAACAGACCAGCGTCGGAGAGGGCGGCCGTCAGAAGAGGGGCTCTCTTCCGTTCCGGCACACAGGCCTGCTCCAGCCAAAGATGACGCTGGCCCAGGGTAGCCAGGGCGCGCACTTTCCCCATGGCTATGGCCAGCACCTGGGAAAGGTGCAGGACAGCTCCTGCAGCCTGGGTGATCTGATCGCATTTTACCTCGTTCAGATCCGTGCCGCCCGTCATGATCCCCGATACAAATCTAGCCAGGTGGGCGATGTTAGACGCCGCAGCCAGCGATTGTGTACCAGCGATAAATGACTGGTCACCCCAATATGCCAATCGCCTAGCCGATTTCCCCTGGAGGACCGGCTTGCATAGGGGTTCCCACACCATATCCGGACAGAGGAGAGCGGCCATCGGACTGTCAAGCCGAGGCACGCCCTCCCCCATACCTTTGACTAACCCCGACACCCGCGTAATTGGTACGTAGGTGGGAGTTAGTCCCATGATGTTGGACACCGCCTGACCCCGACGAACATAGGCCCCCATTGAGGGGAAAAATGGGTAGACAACGTCCACCCCTCTCACTGGGCGACGCTGCCAGGGATGACCTATGAGATCATCAGGGACAGGTGCAGGCAATGGCAGCGGCACGCCGTTTGCGGCGGCGGCTACCGCCATGAGCTCGGGAAACAAAGCCTGCAGTTCCCCCTGCGGACCTTCCTCCACCGACCCCGCATCCCTCACATGCAGCAGGCTGCGACTGGTTAAGGAGCCACAGTCTGATGTGGCCGACAGTAGGGCATCCTGCTGATGAGGCCAAGGTGGTTCCTCGACATCCTCGAACAGGGAGCCCCATGGAGCCATTTCCCCCCCCTCCGGGGTCTCCTGAGGAGGGATACTCTCCTCCACGGGACCATCATACAAGAATCCGTCCGCCTCTTCCATGAAGTCCTCAGTTTCCATCGGAAATCCAGAGCCGGACGCATCCTCGCTGGTCTCCAGCAGTTCCCCAAACCCAGGCCGTTCGCGTCTGCATGCTACCATCTTGCGACGTGAACGGGCAGACGCGAAAAGTTTGCGTCGCAAATCCCCTGGCTCCAAGACAACCCCCCGTTCACCAACGGACGATTCCCCGGAACCAGAAGAACCAGAGTCGAGATCAGGCCATCGCCGGAGCGACGGCACCGACTCCTCGGCTCTTCGGAGAGGCAAACTATCCATCGGCTGTCTCCTGGGCTGGGTCGGCAACCATGAAAGTGGCAACAGCCCAGCACCAAAAACGCACGACGGAGGCGGGAATGGAGAACCGCTGGTGAAGAGTAGGTCTAGCGGGTCTACTCTCCGCGGAATACATTATGACTCAAACTTTTTCTTTACAACAGATATGAGAGAAGAAAAAATTAAGCACAATGTAAACTCGTCACAACTCTTTTCAACTAACAACAAGTCAAGTGGGGTACTACCGAGGCACTTCCTTGTGGTGAAAGCGAGAAGGAGGAGAGCAGGTGACCACACACCTGCTTATGAAGGTAAGCTGATGAGGGGTGTGGTCAGACTAATACTGGTATTAAAGGTACATTTGTGGAATTTATTCAGTGCGCGTGCACGTACGCGAGGGAGTGCATGAGTGATGC
Organism: Notolepis coatsorum; assembly: GCF_963971535.1. Taxonomy (NCBI): domain Eukaryota; kingdom Metazoa; phylum Chordata; class Actinopteri; order Aulopiformes; family Paralepididae; genus Notolepis; species Notolepis coatsorum. The sequence goes on along the minus strand of NC_140169.1, from coordinate 44,282,182 downwards.
CAAGCGGATCCCCTAATGATACAGAACTACATACTGGATCAATACACACCAGGAAACTAGATACTGGATCAATACACACCAGGAAACTAGATACTGGATCAATACACACTAGGAAACTAGATACTGGATCAATACACACCAGGAAACTAGATACTGGATCAATACACACCAGGAAACTAGATACTGGATCAATACACACCAGGAAACTAGATACTGGATCAATACACACCAGGAAACTAGATACTGGATATGGTGCAGCTCAATAAATTAGAATATTGTGGAAACGTTAATTTATTTCAGTGATTAAATTCAAAAAGCGAAACTCTCATAGATTATAGATTCATTACACACAAAGTGAAATATTTCAAGCCTTTATTTGTTTTATTTTTGATGAGTATGGCTTACAGCTCACGAAAACCCCAAATACAGTATCTCAGAACCTTTTTATTATATTACATAAGACCAATAAAAAAAATGTCATATAGAAATGTCAGCTTACTGAAAGGTATGTTCACTCAGTACTTGGTTGGGGCTCCTTTTGCACAAATTACTGCATCAATGCGGCGAAATAAATGGACTTTTCCACGATATTCTAGGTAGGTAGCGTGTGGGTACATTTTGCACATTTCCCAACATTCCACATGTGCCACAGCCACGCAAGGATCTTCTGAATGAGCCCATGGCATGATGAAGGATCTTCTGAATGAGCCCCATGGCATGGTGAAGGATCTTCTGAATGAGCCCCATGGCATGGTGAAGGATCTTCTGAATGAGCCCCATGGCATGGTGAAGGATCTTCTGAATGAGCCCCATGGCATGGTGAAGGATCTTCTGAATGAGCCCATGGCATGGTGAAGGATCTTCTGAATGAGCCCCATGGCATGGTGAAGGATCTTCTGAATGAGCCCCATGGCATGGTGAAGGATCTTCTGAATGAGCCCCATGGCATGGTGAAGGATCTTCTGAATGAGCCCCATGGCATGGTGAAGGATCTTCTGAATGAGCCCCATGGCATGGTGAAGGATCTTCTGAATGAGCCCATGGCATGGTGAAGGATCTTCTGAATGAGCCCCATGGCATGGTGAAGGATCTTCTGAATGAGCCCCATGGCATGGTGAAGGATCTTCTGAATGAGCCCCATGGCATGGTGAATGCACGTTTAGCTTTTGGATATCAACCACCAGAGATGTTTATTTGAGGTCAGGGTTAGTGAGGTTACGGCTGATGTGATATCATCATATTAGGACACAAAAACATTAAGCGTTGACCGTATTTGTCAAAAACAATAACTGTCCCCCACGTGTCCCCTCCCTGTCCCCTCCCTGTCCCCTGTCCCCTCCCTGTCCCCTCCCTGCTCCCTGTCCCCTCCCTGTCCCCTCCCTGTCCCCTGTCCCCTCCCTGTCCCCTCCCTGTCCCCTCCCTGCTCCCTGTCCCCTCCCTGTCCCCTCCCTGCTCCCTGTCCCCTCCCTGTCCCCAGTGGACTGAAAGCTACCTGCGGTCCAGTTCGTCGTCAGAGAGGTGGCCTTTGTCCCGTCTATGCCGGCGCCCGCGGGCAGGTGGCGCCACCCTGATCACCGATTGGTCGCCAAGGTCTGGGATGGGCGGGAGCGCCTGCAATTGGACGGTCCGATAGTTCTGCCTGAAGTCGTCCCCTCCCCCGTCGTGGAGAGAGCTCAACTCTGATAGGCTGCTGGCTGCTGGGACAACACATCATTATGAAGAGAGCTCAACTCTGATAGGCTGCTGGGACAACACATCATTATGAAGAGAGCTCAACTCTGATAGGCTGCTGGGACAACACATCATTATGAAGAGAGCTCAACTCTGATAGGCTGCTGGGACGTACACACGTGAACTGGTGATTTAGTTTCTTCTATTTTTGTCCGTGCCTGTCTTTATATTGTATGTTTTTATGAAATTACCTGTTTTCTTTTTTGTTTTTAAAATGAAAACGGCTGGACGTTGGCAATATTTATATTTTTTTATCCACTTTTTCTCCTTATTTTCATCCCAATTTCGTATCACCAATTCTCCCCTTCAATTCTCCCCTCCCCTGTCTTGAACGTTGCTAGACTATGCCCGCCACTGGCCGGCTGTAGTGAGGATAGAAGCCTTGCATCACGTGTCCCCTCCCGTACACGAGGAGGCAGCCTGTCGCATCTTTTCACCAGACTGTGCGGACTCTCAGTGGCGAGGAGTAACGCGTGGGAGGCTCACGCTGCCCCCGATACTTCCTGTCTCTGCTGTGCAGGCGTCTCCCAACCGACCTGTAGGAGTCGCTGTCCACAACGTCCAATCCCCACCCATCGACTTTCCACCCGCTACCTCTGCCAATTGAGATAGTATGATGACTGGCCCAAGCCGCAGGCAATGCTGACTCGGGGAGTCGAGACCGGAGTCTCTTGCATTGGTGACGAGCGCAATCTCCGCTATGCCACCCAGCCGCCCGGACGTTGGCAATATTTCTTAAATGGAAGAATGCCGTCTTGGTCACTTTATTTATGTTTTAAAACTTAAATCAAAGCCATTTTTAACCCAAGAGGAGGCAGATAAGCTGGTTTATGGTTTTATTGCAAGCAGATTAGATTATTGTAATGCTCTTTTAACTGGTCTCCCTAAAATAGATAGAGAATAGAGAAACTACAGTTAATCCAAAACTCTGCTGCTAGACGTTTAACAAAAACAAGAACAAGAGCATATTACACCTGTTTTAGCTACATTGCACTGGCTTCCTAATATCCTTTAAACATTTTGGCGGGCCCAAAATAAATGTTGTTTACATGTTGCACCTATCGCCTCCCAACACAGTCTCATCAAATATTTAAAATAAAGCACTAATTGACAACAGGAAAAAAGGTACATAATGTACAGCATGTTATGTTATAGCCATAATTAATATATTTAATTACATACACAATTTACATTCCGTATCTGCAAAAGTCCAAAACATACAGCGCGACCAGGAGTCGAACTAACAATGATAGTCATCGTGGGTGAGGGCTCTCACCACTTGTTTTAACGGTTATGGTTAAGATAGAAAGTTATGGCTATGGTTATGGTTATGGTAACAGTGTGGTGGTAGGTGGGGAGGTAAAGCCCCAGGTTTGTTGCCCAGCAAGGGAACTCAAATGTTTTCTGAAATCATCGAAAGTTAAAATAAATTGTAATATAATGTAATGTAATTATGTACTGTAAATATGTAAATATATCAATATATTCCTTATTTGAAGTGTGTACACATTGTACAATTTTGTAAATATGTCAATATATTACTTATTATGGCTATAACACAATGTACAATATGTACCTTTTTCTATATGTACTGTGGTCAATAAGTATTTTATTTACATTTTAATAAGCGAGATCCCGCTGGAATGCACCTGATTGGATAAATGACATGCTGTGTGCTCTAGGGCGACATCTAGTGGCTGAATGTTATCTATAGCACCTTTAACCCTTTCACTGCCACACGACAGAAGGTTAACCCTTTTCTATCACACAACCGACGGCGATGCTCCAGCATTAGCATCATTAGCTCCGCAGATTGTGATAGTAAAGGGCTAACCTTCTGTATTGTCACAGTGAAAGGGTTAACCGGCTGTCGTGTGGCAGTGAAAGGGGTATCATGGTAATCTACAGGGAAACAAAAAAGAGAGTGACATTTACAAACACACACACAGACACACACACACAGAGACACACTGAGACACACAGACACACACACCCTGTGACACAGAGTGCAGTGTGCCTACTAATCGGTACAGGCTTACATTGGAGAGCGGCCATCTTGGCAGAGGGTAACTGAGCCAACTCCTTCTCTACGTAGTAAACAACCCTCATTGAGTCTGGACCCTCATTGGCCAGGAGGGGGCGACACCCACTGTGCACTGTAGATGAGGACATTCACACACATGCACGCACACACAGACACACATGCACACAGACACAGACACACACGCGCACACACACAGACACACACGCGCACACACACAGACACACACGCACACACACATGCACACACACACACAGACACATGCACACAGACACACACGCGCACACACACACACACAGACACACACACACCACACACACACACACACACACACACACACACACACACACACACACACACACACACACACACACACACAGGACATTAACATTGGACAGACACCATACACAAAGTTAAAGACAAATGAGACATAAGACATAATAATTACACACATGTGCAAAACACACACGTCTCTCATTGGATGGCATTCAGGTTAGAGACAAATATAGAGTGTGATTAATAACAACATGAGTTAGTTAGTTTCTGTTTAGTGGACATGATGGAACATGGTCAGTATGGCTCACCTCCAGGCAGGGTGTTGTCCCCTGAGGGGAGAGAGATCTTGGGGGGCTCCACGTGGGCCGTGGGGGCGAAGGGGACCATGGGGACCCCAGGGATGTAGGAGATGGGGAACATCGGCATCTGGGGAGGCAGGCCGCGCTTTGCCATCTTCCCTGCCTCGTACACTGGGGTGGTGGGACAACAACAACAACAACAACACAGCTACTGTAAGCCTAATATTACAGCTAACACCCCTGATGTATTTGTTGTAAATGAACACCTTAGGGAGGTGTCCATTCTTGAGGTTGGCTGTACTTTTGATTACAGCTTAGAAGAAGCCTTTCTAACCAAAATGCTGAAATACCAACAGCTACAGCAGACCATCTCACAGCTAGGCTACAGATGTAAACTCCTAGTTTTTATCTCTGGCAGCCTAGGGCATCATGTGCACAAGTTGGTTGTGAGGGGCCTACAAATAGCCGGTCTCCCCAAAAGGAAGGCCAAGCAGTTAGCCAGGTACTGCTCAGTATCAGGAAGCCGCTCAATTTGGAGGAGGCGCTGTTACCTTTACCCATGATTCCTGTCCGATGTGTCCGACAGGTAGTTCAGCCATACTGTATGTAACAGCATTCTGCCGTCCATGCACTTTGTACCTGGCTGTTCTTTCATACTTTCTGACTGCACTGGCAGCGTTTATGTCCTTTGTATGAGGCTTCCTTGTACTTCTGTTCATTTGGACATAAATAAACATTTCAAATGTGTGTGTGTGTGTGTAATTTTTTATACTAATTGCTGTGGTGCACTCTGGACTGAGAGTACTATGTAGATAGCTATTAATATTTATTATTGTTATATTGTAGAAATGTGTGCATTGAAATGTCTGTAAAGTCTCGACTACATTGAAAATGAGGGTGACCTCCATTGTAATTTCGAGAATAAATAAAGGTTGATGATGTTGATGATGATGATGATGATGATGATGATGATGATGATGATGATGATGATGATGATGGTGTGTGTGTGTCAAGGCCAGATTAAGAATTCAGAGGCCTCTGGGCCAGACTCTTGTGGAGGCCCCCACACACACACACACGTGCACGCACGCACAGTGGCGTTTTTATATGTAAAACATTGGTGGGGCAGCCACCAACCAAGGCTACATACCAGGCAAACTACAGTAATCAAAATGACAGTAATCCTGCTACTCATGCGTTTTTAACACATCAACAAACAGCTATCCACCGAGAGAGAGAAAGTATAGTTGAGGACTTTTTTTTAAGTATTGAAAATTAATTATATTCCCTGTCTGCCAAAGTTATTGACAGGGTACCACACAATATATATTTAAGCATTACATCACGCGCAGGAGTGGTTTGTGAACAATAAACCATGCCTAGGGGTGGTCGTTAGACCCCCCTAGGCATGGTTTATTGTTCACAAATCACGACTGCAAGTGGTGTAATGCTTTTATACAACTGCCACATTCATCCAACCTTATTGCTATACAATAAACACACATTAATCGAAGATTTATTGAAAAAACCATCCGCCAGAAAAAGTAGTTCCCACAACTACAAAAAAGACAAGTTGCCTCCATGTGGAAGCAGCTCGGAAGTGCATCCAACCAACTAACACATCCAACTGTGTGTTATTGGAAGCAGCTTGAAGTGCATCCAACCAACTAACACATCCAACTGTGTGTTATTGGAACTAACGCATCCAACTGCCTTTCAACTAAGGCATCCAACCAACTAACACATCCAACTGCCTTTCAACTAAGACATCGAACCAACTAACACATCCAACTGCCTTTCAACTAAGACATCCAACCAACTAACACATCCAACTTTTCTTTAGTTTTTAATTATGAAGTTAGTGGTTATTGGAATGATTGATTGATTGATTGAAAATTGTATTACCAGATGCAGAATGGGTACAATACAGTACGGCTCAATACACACAATTGTTAAGGGGATGCAGACCTACTTTCTATAGAACTTCATTCTTAGATGCTTCTATAGAAAGTAGGTAAACATTTTTTTTAAGTTTTCTTTGCCCTATAAGAAAAAAAAGTTTTCTTCGCCCTATTTTAATTTTTTTAGCCTAAACTTAACCAGTTGGAAACCAGGCGTACAGTAATAAAATTAGCAATCAACCAATCAATCAATCAATTCAATAGACCATGCTCACTTAAAACAGCGCTGCTTCTCTCTCAGTCTGTCTCCCCCGCTGTTGCAGACAGGAGTGTATGTGTGTGTGTGTGTGTGTGTGTGTGTGTGTGTGTGTGTGTGTGTGTGTGTGTGTGTGTTTGTGGGTATGCCAGCGTCGGACAGTGTGAGAGTGAACGCTGCAGTCAGTGGGAAGGAAGTAGACATTTAAAATAAAATTGCAAATAATCAATCAATCAATCCGCGATTTTTCTTTTGTTCTAAAATGACTCATGACCCATCAATTACATCATCCAACATTGTTTAAATGACTAAGACATTCGCCTTGACAGAATCGCTTTATATTTAGTCGTTATGACGCTATGCAACATATCCATTTGTTAAAGATTATTGTCCGCCATCTTGTTTTTGCCGACAGAGTGATCCTGGCGGAGTGATGTGATTCGGTTGTGGGCGGGTCCTGGGACCAGAAGCGTAGAATGGTCCCAATACATACGTGTAAATGGACTGTTTCAGCCAATCAGAATCGAGAAATTTGCATGCCGTTGTATAATATACTTTATTGTTCAGCTAAAAACAAGCCTACAAACATCACAAAACAAACTACTGCTTGACCTTACCCCTAGAACCCCTGCCCATTTTGACAACCTAGGATGGCTTAGAGTAGATGACAGAGTACAGCAACTTGCAATGGGCCTGGTCTACAAGATACATTACACCACTAAGATACCCAGGTACATGTCGAAATACTTCCCAAAGGTCAGTAATACCACGACCACAACAACAACACCAGAGGGAGCTCCACAAATCATGTTCAACCCAGATTCGGCTCAAACAAGGGACTAAACACGTTTAGCAATTATGCCACAACAATGTGGAACGCCCTATACAATGTGAATCCCTACCCTCCTTCAAAACCGCTCTCAAAGAGCACCTATGGGTGGCTGCAATTAAAAACTGGCCCCTGTAAATGTCCAAACCCCCTCCCCCACCCAACCCCCTCCAATGTACAGTTTCTTCCCATTCGAATGTATATATTTCTGTTTCTCATGATCTATGTCTCTTATACAGTACTGTATACTTGTATGTCTTGTATGCAGTGTTGGGACTAACGACAGTAACGCCGTTACTTTTGGCGGTAACTAGTACTCTAACGCATTACTTTTTAAATTCAGTAACGCCGTTACCGTTACTGAATGGTTCGTTACTGCGTTATTTGTATGTAGATTGATAGCGAGCGATAGTGATCCAGCGCAGTCCTCCTGACTCCTGTCTGTGTCACTCACCTGTGGGCTGCGGGGAGCAGCAAGCCAAGTTACTTACTGCTCTTTGTGCAGCAAAATGTTGAACGAAGTTGGAAGTTGTTGCGTCTCCATGTGTGATTTCCACCCGCACGTTTTGCGTACTGCAATTCGTTTTTTGTTGACCACCACATCGTTTTTATAAGCAAACGAAGCAATCTTTGGTATAATTTCCCACTGGATCCGTCATTCTGAATCATTGTAATGTTACTTCTTCTCTCACGCAAATTGATGGTTAATCCGGGCTTGGTGTGTGTGTGTGTGTGTGTGTGTGTGTGTGTGTGTGTGTGTGTGTGTGTGTGTGTGACTCACGGTGCCGTGGGCAGCAGCAGCTCTCAGGGCAGCAGCAGCAGCGGAGGTAACAGCAGCAGGAATGTGGGCAACACTGGCACCAGCAGAGCCCCAACAACAGCAGGAGCAAGACACTGCCCAGGACCACACACCCTACAAACAGCCACTCTGTAACACACACACACACACACACACACACACACACACACACACACACACACACACACACACACACACACACACACACACACACACACACACACACACACACACACACACACACACACACACACACACACACACACACACACACACACACACACACACTGAAGATAAACAATGACGTCCTCCAAAAATCACAAGCACTCGCTCTACCAGGAAAGTTAAGTTACTTCATTGGTCATGTTACACAAAGTAATAATTGGAATATGCTCATTTGCATGTCCTGGGCCCTCATTGATCAATGCTGCGTACGCACAGATATGTGCGTAAACCGTGCGTACGATCATTTCTGAGCAAAGTGTGGGATCTATGTGCTTGAGATTGTGCGTACATCTACGCACAGCTCAGACCGTGGCGCTAGAATAAAAAAACTGCAACAGATGGAATAAGCCTCCATGCGTTAGTTTCAACACCGACGTGTTCGGCATGACTCATAATTAATTATAGTTAATTGTAAAATAGAGACATTATTGTGTAATTATTGTCAAACCCTATCAATAGGTCTTTCCGAATGAATGCAGCATGGTTTATCTTGTATGAAAGATGCTATACAAATAAAGTTATTATTATCTTGCGTTATCGGTAGACTTGTCACGGGGTGCGCTCCGCGGGGAGCTGTTTTCAGAGATAGGAGTCTATTTGCAGAGCGAACATAATATTAACTAGAGTCCGCTACCCGAGACACATTCTCCACAATTTGTACCACAATTTGGGACCCAAATTGGAGTGTGGAACAAAACGCACGAATGCCATCCCCATTCAAGTCCTCTCCACCCTGGGATTTTTGGCCACCGGCACGGTCCAACGTGAGATTGGAGATGGATCGGGCATTTCCCAACCCTCCAATTACATACAATACCCATATATCAATAATAACAGCAGGCCGAGGCCAAGAGAGGATCGTACGCCAGGTTACCCAACATCATCGGAGCAATAGACTGTACCCGTGTAGCTGTCAAAGCTCCATCAATAAACAAATCCAGTTATGTGAATAGAAAGGGTCAATGTACCAATAATCTGCGATGCGCATTTGGCTGATAAATGTTGTTGCCGGTGGCCGGGAGGAACGCACGACTCATTCAGGCCTAATTGTATTTAATTCAATTGTAATGTTATTACTGGGGTATCTGTAATTAAAATATCACTTAAATGCAGGTGATCGGGGTTATCCACTGAAGCCATGGTTAATGACTCTGACCCAACATGAGTGCAGTTATAGCGGGCTCACGTGCACAAGAGCCATGTAGAGCACAGCTGGTGCTGAAAGTCTGGTGGCTGTGCTGGTTTGACACGGGGGGCAGACGCAGAACACCCACCTCCAAACGCCACAGCAATTCAGTCAAGAGGATCATACAGCAGTTTTAAGTAAGTCTACCCTTGCAAGGTCTTAATCTAACTTTCAAAAACGAAAAAAGGGCATTTATTTTATTATCATATAAATTTAATTTTACAATAATAAAATATATGGTTATCACCGCAAACGCAAGCGCAAGCGCAAAATAGTGGTTACGAGTTTGTATTCTCCATTGGGTTGCACGGGTAGCAGTGTGCTTCAGTGACTCCTTCAGTCATTAGTTACAGTGCAAATGTCGGGTCAGCTTGTCATTTATTTCTGTTACCCTTTCACTGCCACACGACAGAAGGTTAACCCTTTACTATCACACAACCGACGGCGATGCTCCATCATTAGCATCATTAGCTCCGCGGACTTAAAATCATGGTTGAGAGAGTGTGCGACCATTTTAACTGAGGGGTTGTATTTTAATGTATTTATTTGTATGTATTTTAGTGTATTGTAACCTATACATTACTGATTCCTACTGTGTTTTAATTACTGTACTATGTTTTTTAACTGAGGGGTTGTATTTTAATGTATTTCTTTGTATGTATTTTAGTGTATTGTAACCTATACTGATTCCTACTGTGTTTTAATTATTGTACTGTGTTTTAATTATTGTTGTGCTCATGTCACCTCCCCCAGAGACTACAGTTGAAAATTAGCCAACTTGGCTAAACTGGCATATTTACAGTCAAATGTTCCTTAATATGCACTGTCTCTGTATTTTAAACCAATAAATACAAAAATACAAATACAAAGGGCTAACCTTCTGTATTGTCACAGTGAAAGGGTTAACCGGCTGTCGTGTGGCAGTGAAAGGGTTCTGAAGGGTCAGGGTTCTGGAGGGTCAGGGTTCTGGAGGGTCAGGGTTCTGGAGGGTCAGGGTTCTGGAGGGTCAGGGGTCAGGAGGGTCAGGGTTCTGGAGGGTCAGGGTTCTGGAGGGTCAGGGTTCTGGAGGGTCAGGGTTCTGGAGGGTCAGCGGTCAGTCTCGGCTCCCGGCGCGCCGAAGAGTTGTCTGTGAAATTGACAACTTCATTGGATTTATTTATTTATTCTCAAAACATATTTTAAATCATACAATTAAATATTGTTTAAAATAAAAAGCTGGATATTATTTTGTGTGTCATGTTTCCAAATATGATTGTTGCTTCAATGTGTTGGTTAGATGACCTCCGTGACCAACGTCGCTCTCAGCTCGCTTTAGTTCGCTTAGACATTATTCCACATTCCACAAACATAATGCATATATCGGTATCGGTTGATATCGGTATCGGAAATTAAGAGTTGGACAATATCGGTATATCGGATATCGGTAAAAAAGACAATATCGAGCATCCCTACTCCTGAGTCTTAACTACACCACCTTCCAGAAGACAGAGCTGCTGAGTCTTAACTACACCACCTTCCAGAAGACAGAGCTGCTGAGTCTTAACTACACCACCTTCCAGAAGACAGAGCTGCTGAGTCTTAACTACACCACCTTCCAGAAGAGAAGACAGAGCTGCTGAGTCTTAACTACACCACCTTCCAGAAGACAGAGCTGCTGAGTCTTAACTACACCACCTTCCAGAAGACAGAGCTGCTGAGTCTTAACTACACCACCTTCCAGAAGACAGAGCTGCTGAGTCTTAACTACACCACCTTCCAGAAGAGAAGACAGAGCTGCTGAGTCTTAACTACACCACCTTCCAGAAGACAGAGCTGCTGAGTCTTAACTACGCCACCTTCCAGAAGACAGAGCTGCTGAGTCTTAACTACACCACCTTCCAGAAGACAGAGCTGCTGAGTCTTAACTACACCACCTTCCAGAAGAGAAGACAGAGCTGCTGAGTCTTAACTACACCACCTTCCAGAAGACAGAGCTGCTGAGTCTTAACTACACCACCTTCCAGAAGAGAGAGCTGCTGAGTCTTAACTACACCACCTTCCAGAAGAGAAGACAGAGCTGCTGAGTCTTAACTACACCACCTTCCAGAAGACAGAGCTGCTGAGTCTTAACTACACCACCTTCCAGAAGACAGAGCTCCTGAGTCTTAACTACACCACCTTCCAGAAGAGAAGACAGAGCTGCTGAGTCTTAACTACACCACCTTCCAGAAGACAGAGCTGCTGAGTCTTAACTACACCACCTTCCAGAAGACAGAGCTGCTGAGTCTTAACTACACCACCTTCCAGAAGACAGAGCTGCTGAGTCTTAACTACACCACCTTCCAGAAGAGAAGACAGAGCTGCTGAGTCTTAACTACACCACCTTCCAGAAGACAGAGCTGCTGAGTCTTAACTACACCACCTTCCAGAAGACAGAGCTGCTGAGTCTTAACTACACCACCTTCCAGAAGAGAAGACAGAGCTCCTGAGTCATAACTACACCACCTTCCAGAAGAGAGAGCTGCTGAGTCTTAACTACACCACCTTCCAGAAGACAGAGCTCCTGAGTCTTAACTACACCACCTTCCAAAAGACAGAGCTGCTGAGTCTTAACTACACCACCTTCCAGAAGACAGAGCTCCTGAGTCTTAACTACACCACCTTCCAGAAGACAGAGCTGCTGAGTCTTAACTACACCACCTTCCAGAAGACAGAGCTGCTGAGTCTTAACTACACCACCTTCCAGAAGACAGAGCTGCTGAGTCTTAACTACACCACCTTCTAGAAGACAGAGCTGCTGAGTCTTAACTACACCACCTTCTAGAAGAGAAGACAGAGCTGCTGAGTCTTAACTACACCACCTTCCAGAAGAGAGAGCTGCTGAGTCTTAACTACACCACCTTCCAGAAGAGAAGACAGAGCTGCTGAGTCTTAACTACACCACCTTCCAGAAGACAGAGCTGCTGAGTCTTAACTACACCACCTTCCAGAAGACAGAGCTGCTGAGTCTTAACTACACCACCTTCCAGAAGACAGAGCTGCTGAGTCTTAACTACACCACCTTCCAGAAGACAGAGCTGCTGAGTCTTAACTACACCACCTTCCAGAAGACAGAGCTCCTGAGTCTTAACTACACCACCTTCCAGAAGACAGAGCTGCTGAGTCTTAACTACACCACCTTCCAGAAGACAGAGCTGCTGAGTCTTAACTACACCACCTTCCAGAAGACAGAGCTGCTGAGTCTTAACTACACCACCTTCCAGAAGACAGAGCTGCTGAGTCTTAACTACACCACCTTCCAGAAGACAGAGCTGCTGAGTCTTAACTACACCACCTTCCAGAAGACAGAGCTGCTGAGTCTTAACTACACCACCTTCCAGAAGAGAGAGCTGCTGAGTCTTAACTACACCACCGTCCAGAAGAGAAGACAGAGCTGCTGAGTCTTAACTACACCACCTTCCAGAAGACAGAGCTGCTGAGTCTTAACTACACCACCTTCCAGAAGACAGAGCTGCTGAGTCTTAACTACACCACCTTCCAGAAGACAGAGCTGCTGAGTCTTAACTACACCACCTTCCAGAAGAGAAGACAGAGCTGCTGAGTCTTAACTACACCACCTTCCAGAAGACAGAGCTGCTGAGTCTTAACTACACCACCTTCCAGAAGACAGAGCTGCTGAGTCTTAACTACACCACCTTCCAGAAGACAGAGCTGCTGAGTCTTAACTACACCACCTTCCAGAAGACAGAGCTGCTGAGTCTTAACTACACCACCTTCCAGAAGAGAATACAGAGCTGCTGAGTCTTAACTACACCACCTTCCAGAAGACAGAGCTGCTGAGTCTTAACTACACCACCTTCCAGAAGACAGAGCTGCTGAGTCTTAACTACACCACCTTCCAGAAGACAGAGCTGCTGAGTCTTAACTACACCACCTTCCAGAAGACAGAGCTCCTGAGTCTTAACTACACCACCTTCCAGAAGACAGAGCTGCTGAGTCTTAACTACACCACCTTCCAGAAGACAGAGCTGCTGAGTCTTAACTACACCACCTTCTAGAAGACAGAGCTGCTGAGTCTTAACTACACCACCTTCTAGAAGAGAAGACAGAGCTGCTGAGTCTTAACTACACCACCTTCCAGAAGAGAGAGCTGCTGAGTCTTAACTACACCACCTTCCAGAAGAGAAGACAGAGCTGCTGAGTCTTAACTACACCACCTTCCAGAAGACAGAGCTCCTGAGTCTTAACTACACCACCTTCCAGAAGACAGAGCTGCTGAGTCTTAACTACACCACCTTCCAGAAGACAGAGCTGCTGAGTCTTAACTACACCACCTTCCAGAAGACAGAGCTGCTGAGTCTTAACTACACCACCTTCCAGAAGAGAAGACAGAGCTGCTGAGTCTTAACTACACCACCTTCCAGAAGACAGAGCTGCTGAGTCTTAACTACACCACCTTCCAGAAGAGAAGACAGAGCTGATGAGTCTTAACTACACCACCTTCCAGAAGAGAAGACAGAGCTGCTGAGTCTTAACTACACCACCTTCTAGAAGACAGAGCTCCTGAGTCTTAACTACACCACCTTCCAGAAGAGAAGACAGAGCTGCTGAGTCTTAACTACACCACCTTCCAGAAGACAGAGCTCCTGAGTCTTAACTACACCACCTTCCAGAAGACAGAGCTGCTGAGTCTTAACTACACCACCTTCCAGAAGACAGAGCTGCTGAGTCTTAACTACACCACCTTCTAGAAGACAGAGCTCCTGAGTCTTAACTACACCACCTTCCAGAAGACAGAGCTGCTGAGTCTTAACTACACCACCTTCCAGAAGACAGAGCTGCTGAGTCTTAACTACACCACCTTCCAGAAGAGAAGACAGAGCTCCTGAGTCTTAACTACACCACCTTCCAGAAGACAGAGCTGCTGAGTCTTAACTACACCACCTTCCAGAAGACAGAGCTGCTGAGTCTTAACTACACCACCTTCCAGAAGAGAAGACAGAGCTGCTGAGTCTTAACTACACCACCTTCCAGAAGACAGAGCTGCTGAGTCTTAACTACACCACCTTCCAGAAGAGAAGACAGAGCTGCTGAGTCTTAACTACACCACCTTCCAGAAGACAGAGCTGCTGAGTCTTAACTACACCACCTTCCAGAAGAGAAGACAGAGCTCCTGAGTCTTAACTACACCACCTTCCAGAAGACAGAGCTGCTGAGTCTTAACTACACCACCTTCCAGAAGAGAAGACAGAGCTGCTGAGTCTTAACTACACCACCTTCCAGAAGACAGAGCTCCTGAGTCTTAACTACACCACCTTCCAGAAGACAGAGCTGCTGAGTCTTAACTACACCACCTTCCAGAAGACAGAGCTGCTGAGTCTTAACTACACCACCATCCAGAAGAGAAGACAGAGCTGCTGAGTCTTAACTACACCACCTTCTAGAAGACAGAGCTCCTGAGTCTTAACTACACCACCTTCCAGAAGACAGAGCTGCTGAGTCTTAATTACACCACCTTCCAGAAGACAGAGCTGCTGAGTCTTAACTACACCACCTTCCAGAAGACAGAGCTGCTGAGTCTTAACTACACCACCTTCCAGAAGAGAAGACAGAGCTGCTGAGTCTTAACTACACTACCTTCCAGAAGACAGAGCTGCTGAGTCTTAACTACACCACCTTCCAGAAGAGAAGACAGAGCTCCTGAGTCTTAACTACACCACCTTCTAGAAGACAGAGCTGCTGAGTCTTAACTACACCACCTTCCAGAAGACAGAGCTGATGAGTCTTAACTACACCACCTTCCAGAAGAGAAGACAGAGCTGCTGAGTCTTAACTACACCACCTTCCAGAAGACAGAGCTGCTGAGTCTTAACTACACCACCTTCCAGAAGACAGAGCTGCTGAGTCTTAACTACACCACCTTCCAGAAGACAGAGCTGCTGAGTCTTAACTACACCACCTACCAGAAGAGAAGACAGAGCTGCTGAGTCTTAACTACACCACCTTCCAGAAGACAGAGCTGCTGAGTCTTAACTACACCACCTTCCAGAAGAGAAGACAGAGCTGATGAGTCTTAACTACACCACCTTCCAGAAGAGAAGACAGAGCTGCTGAGTCTTAACTACACCACCTTCTAGAAGACAGAGCTCCTGAGTCTTAACTACACCACCTTCCAGAAGAGAAGACAGAGCTGCTGAGTCTTAACTACACCACCTTCCAGAAGACAGAGCTCCTGAGTCTTAACTACACCACCTTCCAGAAGACAGAGCTGCTGAGTCTTAACTACACCACCTTCCAGAAGACAGAGCTGCTGAGTCTTAACTACACCACCTTCTAGAAGACAGAGCTCCTGAGTCTTAACTACACCACCTTCCAGAAGACAGAGCTGCTGAGTCTTAACTACACCACCTTCCAGAAGACAGAGCTGCTGAGTCTTAACTACACCACCTTCCAGAAGAGAAGACAGAGCTCCTGAGTCTTAACTACACCACCTTCCAGAAGACAGAGCTGCTGAGTCTTAACTACACCACCTTCCAGAAGACAGAGCTGCTGAGTCTTAACTACACCACCTTCCAGAAGAGAAGACAGAGCTGCTGAGTCTTAACTACACCACCTTCCAGAAGACAGAGCTGCTGAGTCTTAACTACACCACCTTCCAGAAGAGAAGACAGAGCTGCTGAGTCTTAACTACACCACCTTCCAGAAGACAGAGCTGCTGAGTCTTAACTACACCACCTTCCAGAAGAGAAGACAGAGCTCCTGAGTCTTAACTACACCACCTTCCAGAAGACAGAGTTGCTGAGTCTTAACTACACCACCTTCCAGAAGAGAAGACAGAGCTGCTGAGTCTTAACTACACCACCTTCCAGAAGACAGAGCTCCTGAGTCTTAACTACACCACCTTCCAGAAGACAGAGCTGCTGAGTCTTAACTACACCACCTTCCAGAAGACAGAGCTGCTGAGTCTTAACTACACCACCTTCCAGAAGAGAAGACAGAGCTGCTGAGTCTTAACTACACCACCTTCTAGAAGACAGAGCTCCTGAGTCTTAACTACACCACCTTCCAGAAGACAGAGCTGCTGAGTCTTAATTACACCACCTTCCAGAAGACAGAGCTGCTGAGTCTTAACTACACCACCTTCCAGAAGACAGAGCTGCTGAGTCTTAACTACACCACCTTCCAGAAGAGAAGACAGAGCTGCTGAGTCTTAACTACACTACCTTCCAGAAGACAGAGCTGCTGAGTCTTAACTACACCACCTTCCAGAAGAGAAGACAGAGCTCCTGAGTCTTAACTACACCACCTTCTAGAAGACAGAGCTGCTGAGTCTTAACTACACCACCTTCCAGAAGACAGAGCTGATGAGTCTTAACTACACCACCTTCCAGAAGAGAAGACAGAGCTGCTGAGTCTTAACTACACCACCTTCCAGAAGACAGAGCTGCTGAGTCTTAACTACACCACCTTCTAGAAGACAGAGCTGCTGAGTCTTAACTACACCACCTTCTAGAAGACAGAGCTGCTGAGTCTTAACTACACCACCTTCCAGAAGAGAAGACAGAGCTGCTGAGTCTTAACTACACCACCTTCCAGAAGACAGAGCTGCTGAGTCTTAACTACACCACCTTCTAGAAGACAGAGCTGCTGAGTCTTAACTACACCACCTTCTAGAAGACAGAGCTGCTGAGTCTTAACTACACCACCTTCCAGAAGACAGAGCTGCTGAGTCTTAACTACACCACCTTCCAGAAGAGAAGACATAGCTGCTGAGTCTTAACTACACCACCTTCCAGAAGAGAAGACAGAGCTGCTGAGTCTTAACTACACCACCTTCCAGAAGACAGAGCTGCTGAGTCTTAACTACACCACCTTCCAGAAGAGAAGACAGAGCTGCTGAGTCTTAACTACACCACCTTCTAGAAGAGAAGACAGAGCTGCTGAGTCTTAACTACACCACCTTCTAGAAGAGAAGACAGAGCTGCTGAGTCTTAACTACACCACCTTCCAGAAGACAGAGCTCCTGAGTCTTAACTACACCACCTTCCAGAAGACAGAGCTGCTGAGTCTTAACTACACCACCTTCCAGAAGACAGAGCTGCTGAGTCTTAACTACACCACCTTCCAGAAGAGAAGACAGAGCTGCTGAGTCTTAACTACACCACCTTCCAGAAGACAGAGCTGCTGAGTCTTAACTACACCACCTTCCAGAAGACAGAGCTGCTGAGTCTTAACTACACCACCTTCCAGAAGAGAAGACAGAGCTGCTGAGTCTTAACTACACCACCTTCTAGAAGAGAAGACAGAGCTCCTGAGTCTTAACTACACCACCTTCCAGAAGAGAAGACAGAGCTGCTGAGTCTTAACTACACCACCTTCCAGAAGACAGAGCTGATGAGTCTTAACTACACCACCTTCTAGAAGAGAAGACAGAGCTGCTGAGTCTTAACTACACCACCTTCCAGAAGACAGAGCTGCTGAGTCTTAACTACACCACCTTCTAGAAGACAGAGCTGCTGAGTCTTAACTACACCACCTTCCAGAAGAGAAGACAGAGCTGCTGAGTCTTAACTACACCACCTTCCAGAAGAGAAGACAGAGCTGCTGAGTCTTAACTACACCACCTTCCAGAAGACAGATCTGATGAGTCTTAACTACACCACCTTCCAGAAGACAGAGCTCCTGAGTCTTAACTACACCACCTTCCAGAAGAGAAGACAGAGCTGCTGAGTCTTAACTACACCACCTTCCAGAAGACAGAGCTGCTGAGTCTTAACTACACCACCTTCCAGAAGAGAAGACAGAGCTCCTGAGTCTTAACTACACCACCTTCCAGAAGACAGAGCTGCTGAGTCTTAACTACACCACCTTCCAGAAGACAGAGCTGCTGAGTCTTAACTACACCACCTTCCAGAAGACAGAGCTGCTGAGTCTTAACTACACCACCTTCTAGAAGACAGAGCTGCTGAGTCTTAACTACACCACCTTCCAGAAGAGAAGACAGAGCTGCTGAGTCTTAACTACACCACCTTCCAGAAGACAGAGCTGCTGAGTCTTAACTACACCACCTTCCAGAAGACAGAGCTGCTGAGTCTTAACTACACCACCTTCCAGAAGACAGAGCTGCTGAGTCTTAACTACACCACCTTCCAGAAGACAGAGCTGCTGAGTCTTAACTACACCACCTTCCAGAAGACAGAGCTGCTGAGTCTTAACTACACCACCTTCCAGAAGAGAAGACAGAGCTGCTGAGTCTTAACTACACCACCTTCCAGAAGACAGAGCTGCTGAGTCTTAACTACACCACCTTCCAGAAGAGAAGACAGAGCTCCTGAGTCTTAACTACACCACCTTCCAGAAGAAAAGACAGAGCTGCTGAGTCTTAACTACACCACCTTCCAGAAGACAGAGCTGCTGAGTCTTAACTACACCACCTTCCAGAAGAGAAGACAGAGCTGCTGAGTCTTAACTACACCACCTTCCAGAAGAGAAGACAGAGCTGCTGAGTCTTAACTACACCACCTTCCAGAAGACAGAGCTGCTGAGTCTTAACTACACCACCTTCTAGAAGACAGAGCTGCTGAGTCTTAACTACACCACCTTCCAGAAGAGAAGACAGAGCTCCTGAGTCTTAACTACACCACCTTCTAGAAGACAGAGCTGCTGAGTCTTAACTACACCACCTTCCAGAAGACAGAGCTGCTGAGTCTTAACTACACCACCTTCCAGAAGACAGAGCTGCTGAGTCTTAACTACACCACCTTCCAGAAGAGAAGACAGAGCTGCTGAGTCTTAACTACACCACCTTCCAGAAGAGAAGACAGAGCTGCTGAGTCTTAACTACACCACCTTCCAGAAGACAGAGCTGCTGAGTCTTAACTACACCACCTTCCAGAAGACAGAGCTGCTGAGTCTTAACTACACCACCTTCCAGAAGAGAAGACAGAGCTGCTGAGTCTTAACTACACCACCTTCCAGAAGAGAAGACAGAGCTGCTGAGTCTTAACTACACCACCTTCCAGAAGACAGAGCTGCTAAGTCTTAACTACACCACCTTCCAGAAGACAGAGCTCCTGAGTCTTAACTACACCACCTTCCAGAAGACAGAGCTGCTGAGTCTTAACTACACCACCTTCCAGAAGACAGAGCTGCTGAGTCTTAACTACACCACCTTCCAGAAGACAGAGCTGCTGAGTCTTAACTACACCACCTTCCAGAAGACAGAGCTGCTGAGTCTTAACTACACCACCTTCCAGAAGACAGAGCTGCTGAGTCTTAACTACACCACCTTCCAGAAGACAGAGCTCCTGAGTCTTAACTACACCACCTTCCAGAAGAGAAGACAGAGCTGCTGAGTCTTAACTACACCACCTTCCAGAAGAGAAGACAGAGCTGCTGAGTCTTAACTACACCACCTTCCAGAAGACAGAGCTGCTGAGTCTTAACTACACCACCTTCCAGAAGACAGAGCTGCTGAGTCTTAACTACACCACCTTCCAGAAGACAGAGCTCCTGAGTCTTAACTACACCACCTTCCAGAAGAGAAGACAGAGCTGCTGAGTCTTAACTACACCACCTTCCAGAAGAGAAGACAGAGCTGCTGAGTCTTAACTACACCACCTTCCAGAAGACAGATCTGCTGAGTCTTAACTACACCACCTTCCAGAAGACAGAGCTGCTGAGTCTTAACTACACCACCTTCCAGAAGACAGAGCTGCTGAGTCTTAACTACACCACCTTCCAGAAGACAGAGCTGCTGAGTCTTAAACTACACCACCTTCCAGAAGAGAAGACAGAGCTGCTGAGTCTTAACTACACCACCTTCCAGAAGACAGAGCAGCTGAGTCTTAACTACACCACCTTCCAGAAGAGAAGACAGAGCTGCTGAGTCTTAACTACACCACCTTCCAGAAGAGAAGACAGAGCTGCTGAGTCTTAACTACACCACCTTCCAGAAGACAGAGCTGCTGAGTCTTAACTACACCACCTTCCAGAAGACAGAGCTGCTGAGTCTTAACTACACCACCTTCCAGAAGACAGAGCTGCTGAGTCTTAACTACACCACCTTCCAGAAGACAGAGCTGCTGAGTCTTAACTACACCACCTTCCAGAAGAGAAGACAGAGCTGCTGAGTCTTAACTACACCACCTTCCAGAAGACAGAGCTGCTGAGTCTTAACTACACCACCTTCCAGAAGAGAGAGCTGCTGAGTCTTAACTACACCACCGTCCAGAAGAGAAGACAGAGCTGCTGAGTCTTAACTACACCACCTTCCAGAAGACAGAGCTGCTGAGTCTTAACTACACCACCTTCCAGAAGACAGAGCTGCTGAGTCTGAACTACACCACCTTCCAGAAGACAGAGCTGCTGAGTCTTAACTACACCACCTTCCAGAAGAGAAGACAGAGCTGCTGAGTCTTAACTACACCACCTTCCAGAAGACAGAGCTGCTGAGTCTTAACTACACCACCTTCCAGAAGACAGAGCTGCTGAGTCTTAACTACACCACCTTCCAGAAGACAGAGCTGCTGAGTCTTAACTACACCACCTTCCAGAAGACAGAGCTGCTGAGTCTTAACTACACCACCTTCCAGAAGAGAATACAGAGCTGCTGAGTCTTAACTACACCACCTTCCAGAAGACAGAGCTGCTGAGTCTTAACTACACCACCTTCCAGAAGACAGAGCTGCTGAGTCTTAACTACACCACCTTCCAGAAGACAGAGCTGCTGAGTCTTAACTACACCACCTTCCAGAAGACAGAGCTCCTGAGTCTTAACTACACCACCTTCCAGAAGACAGAGCTGCTGAGTCTTAACTACACCACCTTCCAGAAGACAGAGCTGCTGAGTCTTAACTACACCACCTTCTAGAAGACAGAGCTGCTGAGTCTTAACTACACCACCTTCTAGAAGAGAAGACAGAGCTGCTGAGTCTTAACTACACCACCTTCCAGAAGAGAGAGCTGCTGAGTCTTAACTACACCACCTTCCAGAAGAGAAGACAGAGCTGCTGAGTCTTAACTACACCACCTTCCAGAAGACAGAGCTCCTGAGTCTTAACTACACCACCTTCCAGAAGACAGAGCTGCTGAGTCTTAACTACACCACCTTCCAGAAGACAGAGCTGCTGAGTCTTAACTACACCACCTTCCAGAAGACAGAGCTGCTGAGTCTTAACTACACCACCTTCCAGAAGAGAAGACAGAGCTGCTGAGTCTTAACTACACCACCTTCCAGAAGACAGAGCTGCTGAGTCTTAACTACACCACCTTCCAGAAGAGAAGACAGAGCTGATGAGTCTTAACTACACCACCTTCCAGAAGAGAAGACAGAGCTGCTGAGTCTTAACTACACCACCTTCTAGAAGACAGAGCTCCTGAGTCTTAACTACACCACCTTCCAGAAGAGAAGACAGAGCTGCTGAGTCTTAACTACACCACCTTCCAGAAGACAGAGCTCCTGAGTCTTAACTACACCACCTTCCAGAAGACAGAGCTGCTGAGTCTTAACTACACCACCTTCCAGAAGACAGAGCTGCTGAGTCTTAACTACACCACCTTCTAGAAGACAGAGCTCCTGAGTCTTAACTACACCACCTTCCAGAAGACAGAGCTGCTGAGTCTTAACTACACCACCTTCCAGAAGACAGAGCTGCTGAGTCTTAACTACACCACCTTCCAGAAGAGAAGACAGAGCTCCTGAGTCTTAACTACACCACCTTCCAGAAGACAGAGCTGCTGAGTCTTAACTACACCACCTTCCAGAAGACAGAGCTGCTGAGTCTTAACTACACCACCTTCCAGAAGAGAAGACAGAGCTGCTGAGTCTTAACTACACCACCTTCCAGAAGACAGAGCTGCTGAGTCTTAACTACACCACCTTCCAGAAGAGAAGACAGAGCTGCTGAGTCTTAACTACACCACCTTCCAGAAGACAGAGCTGCTGAGTCTTAACTACACCACCTTCCAGAAGACAGAGCTGCTGAGTCTTAACTACACCACCTTCCAGAAGACAGAGCTGCTGAGTCTTAACTACACCACCTTCCAGAAGAGAAGACAGAGCTGCTGAGTCTTAACTACACCACCTTCCAGAAGACAGAGCTGCTGAGTCTTAACTACACCACCTTCCAGAAGAGAGAGCTGCTGAGTCTTAACTACACCACCGTCCAGAAGAGAAGACAGAGCTGCTGAGTCTTAACTACACCACCTTCCAGAAGACAGAGCTGCTGAGTCTTAACTACACCACCTTCCAGAAGACAGAGCTGCTGAGTCTTAACTACACCACCTTCCAGAAGACAGAGCTGCTGAGTCTTAACTACACCACCTTCCAGAAGAGAAGACAGAGCTGCTGAGTCTTAACTACACCACCTTCCAGAAGACAGAGCTGCTGAGTCTTAACTACACCACCTTCCAGAAGACAGAGCTGCTGAGTCTTAACTACACCACCTTCCAGAAGACAGAGCTGCTGAGTCTTAACTACACCACCTTCCAGAAGACAGAGCTGCTGAGTCTTAACTACACCACCTTCCAGAAGAGAATACAGAGCTGCTGAGTCTTAACTACACCACCTTCCAGAAGACAGAGCTGCTGAGTCTTAACTACACCACCTTCCAGAAGACAGAGCTGCTGAGTCTTAACTACACCACCTTCCAGAAGACAGAGCTGCTGAGTCTTAACTACACCACCTTCCAGAAGACAGAGCTCCTGAGTCTTAACTACACCACCTTCCAGAAGACAGAGCTGCTGAGTCTTAACTACACCACCTTCCAGAAGACAGAGCTGCTGAGTCTTAACTACACCACCTTCTAGAAGAGAAGACAGAGCTGCTGAGTCTTAACTACACCACCTTCTAGAAGAGAAGACAGAGCTGCTGAGTCTTAACTACACCACCTTCCAGAAGAGAGAGCTGCTGAGTCTTAACTACACCACCTTCCAGAAGAGAAGACAGAGCTGCTGAGTCTTAACTACACCACCTTCCAGAAGACAGAGCTCCTGAGTCTTAACTACACCACCTTCCAGAAGACAGAGCTGCTGAGTCTTAACTACACCACCTTCCAGAAGACAGAGCTGCTGAGTCTTAACTACACCACCTTCCAGAAGACAGAGCTGCTGAGTCTTAACTACACCACCTTCCAGAAGAGAAGACAGAGCTGCTGAGTCTTAACTACACCACCTTCCAGAAGACAGAGCTGCTGAGTCTTAACTACACCACCTTCCAGAAGAGAAGACAGAGCTGATGAGTCTTAACTACACCACCTTCCAGAAGAGAAGACAGAGCTGCTGAGTCTTAACTACACCACCTTCTAGAAGACAGAGCTCCTGAGTCTTAACTACACCACCTTCCAGAAGAGAAGACAGAGCTGCTGAGTCTTAACTACACCACCTTCCAGAAGACAGAGCTCCTGAGTCTTAACTACACCACCTTCCATAAGACAGAGCTGCTGAGTCTTAACTACACCACCTTCCAGAAGACAGAGCTGCTGAGTCTTAACTACACCACCTTCTAGAAGACAGAGCTCCTGAGTCTTAACTACACCACCTTCCAGAAGACAGAGCTGCTGAGTCTTAACTACACCACCTTCCAGAAGACAGAGCTGCTGAGTCTTAACTACACCACCTTCCAGAAGAGAAGACAGAGCTCCTGAGTCTTAACTACACCACCTTCCAGAAGACAGAGCTGCTGAGTCTTAACTACACCACCTTCCAGAAGACAGAGCTGCTGAGTCTTAACTACACCACCTTCCAGAAGAGAAGACAGAGCTGCTGAGTCTTAACTACACCACCTTCCAGAAGACAGAGCTGCTGAGTCTTAACTACACCACCTTCCAGAAGAGAAGACAGAGCTGCTGAGTCTTAACTACACCACCTTCCAGAAGACAGAGCTGCTGAGTCTTAACTACACCACCTTCCAGAAGAGAAGACAGAGCTCCTGAGTCTTAACTACACCACCTTCCAGAAGACAGAGCTGCTGAGTCTTAACTACACCACCTTCCAGAAGAGAAGACAGAGCTGCTGAGTCTTAACTACACCACCTTCCAGAAGACAGAGCTCCTGAGTCTTAACTACACCACCTTCCAGAAGACAGAGCTGCTGAGTCTTAACTACACCACCTTCCAGAAGACAGAGCTGCTGAGTCTTAACTACACCACCTTCCAGAAGAGAAGACAGAGCTGCTGAGTCTTAACTACACCACCTTCTAGAAGACAGAGCTCCTGAGTCTTAACTACACCACCTTCCAGAAGACAGAGCTGCTGAGTCTTAATTACACCACCTTCCAGAAGACAGAGCTGCTGAGTCTTAACTACACCACCTTCCAGAAGACAGAGCTGCTGAGTCTTAACTACACCACCTTCCAGAAGAGAAGACAGAGCTGCTGAGTCTTAACTACACTACCTTCCAGAAGACAGAGCTGCTGAGTCTTAACTACACCACCTTCCAGAAGAGAAGACAGAGCTCCTGAGTCTTAACTACACCACCTTCTAGAAGACAGAGCTGCTGAGTCTTAACTACACCACCTTCCAGAAGACAGAGCTGATGAGTCTTAACTACACCACCTTCCAGAAGAGAAGACAGAGCTGCTGAGTCTTAACTACACCACCTTCCAGAAGACAGAGCTGCTGAGTCTTAACTACACCACCTTCCAGAAGACAGAGCTGCTGAGTCTTAACTACACCACCTTCCAGAAGACAGAGCTGCTGAGTCTTAACTACACCACCTACCAGAAGAGAAGACAGAGCTGCTGAGTCTTAACTACACCACCTTCCAGAAGACAGAGCTGCTGAGTCTTAACTACACCACCTTCCAGAAGAGAAGACAGAGCTGATGAGTCTTAACTACACCACCTTCCAGAAGAGAAGACAGAGCTGCTGAGTCTTAACTACACCACCTTCTAGAAGACAGAGCTCCTGAGTCTTAACTACACCACCTTCCAGAAGAGAAGACAGAGCTGCTGAGTCTTAACTACACCACCTTCCAGAAGACAGAGCTCCTGAGTCTTAACTACACCACCTTCCAGAAGACAGAGCTGCTGAGTCTTAACTACACCACCTTCCAGAAGACAGAGCTGCTGAGTCTTAACTACACCACCTTCTAGAAGACAGAGCTCCTGAGTCTTAACTACACCACCTTCCAGAAGACATAGCTGCTGAGTCTTAACTACACCACCTTCCAGAAGACAGAGCTGCTGAGTCTTAACTACACCACCTTCCAGAAGACAGAGCTGCTGAGTCTTAACTACACCACCTTCCAGAAGAGAAGACAGAGCTGCTGAGTCTTAACTACACCACCTTCCAGAAGACAGAGCTGCTGAGTCTTAACTACACCACCTTCCAGAAGAGAAGACAGAGCTGCTGAGTCTTAACTACACCACCTTCCAGAAGACAGAGCTGCTGAGTCTTAACTACACCACCTTCCAGAAGAGAAGACAGAGCTCCTGAGTCTTAACTACACCACCTTCCAGAAGACAGAGCTGCTGAGTCTTAACTACACCACCTTCCAGAAGAGAAGACAGAGCTGCTGAGTCTTAACTACACCACCTTCCAGAAGACAGAGCTCCTGAGTCTTAACTACACCACCTTCCAGAAGACAGAGCTGCTGAGTCTTAACTACACCACCTTCCAGAAGACAGAGCTGCTGAGTCTTAACTACACCACCTTCCAGAAGAGAAGACAGAGCTGCTGAGTCTTAACTACACCACCTTCTAGAAGACAGAGCTCCTGAGTCTTAACTACACCACCTTCCAGAAGACAGAGCTGCTGAGTCTTAATTACACCACCTTCCAGAAGACAGAGCTGCTGAGTCTTAACTACACCACCTTCCAGACGACAGAGCTGCTGAGTCTTAACTACACCACCTTCCAGAAGAGAAGACAGAGCTGCTGAGTCTTAACTACACTACCTTCCAGAAGACAGAGCTGCTGAGTCTTAACTACACCACCTTCCAGAAGAGAAGACAGAGCTCCTGAGTCTTAACTACACCACCTTCTAGAAGACAGAGCTGCTGAGTCTTAACTACACCACCTTCCAGAAGACAGAGCTGATGAGTCTTAACTACACCACCTTCCAGAAGAGAAGACAGAGCTGCTGAGTCTTAACTACACCACCTTCCAGAAGACAGAGCTGCTGAGTCTTAACTACACCACCTTCTAGAAGACAGAGCTGCTGAGTCTTAACTACACCACCTTCTAGAAGACAGAGCTGCTGAGTCTTAACTACACCACCTTCCAGAAGAGAAGACAGAGCTGCTGAGTCTTAACTACACCACCTTCCAGAAGACAGAGCTGCTGAGTCTTAACTACACCACCTTCTAGAAGACAGAGCTGCTGAGTCTTAACTACACCACCTTCTAGAAGACAGAGCTGCTGAGTCTTAACTACACCACCTTCCAGAAGACAGAGCTGCTGAGTCTTAACTACACCACCTTCCAGAAGAGAAGACATAGCTGCTGAGTCTTAACTACACCACCTTCCAGAAGAGAAGACAGAGCTGCTGAGTCTTAACTACACCACCTTCCAGAAGACAGAGCTGCTGAGTCTTAACTACACCACCTTCCAGAAGAGAAGACAGAGCTGCTGAGTCTTAACTACACCACCTTCTAGAAGAGAAGACAGAGCTGCTGAGTCTTAACTACACCACCTTCTAGAAGAGAAGACAGAGCTGCTGAGTCTTAACTACACCACCTTCCAGAAGACAGAGCTCCTGAGTCTTAACTACACCACCTTCCAGAAGACAGAGCTGCTGAGTCTTAACTACACCACCTTCCAGAAGACAGAGCTGCTGAGTCTTAACTACACCACCTTCCAGAAGAGAAGACAGAGCTGCTGAGTCTTAACTACACCACCTTCCAGAAGACAGAGCTGCTGAGTCTTAACTACACCACCTTCCAGAAGACAGAGCTGCTGAGTCTTAACTACACCACCTTCCAGAAGAGAAGACAGAGCTGCTGAGTCTTAACTACACCACCTTCTAGAAGAGAAGACAGAGCTGCTGAGTCTTAACTACACCACCTTCCAGAAGACAGAGCTGCTGAGTCTTAACTACACCACCTTCTAGAAGACAGAGCTGCTGAGTCTTAACTACACCACCTTCCAGAAGAGAAGACAGAGCTGCTGAGTCTTAACTACACCACCTTCCAGAAGAGAAGACAGAGCTGCTGAGTCTTAACTACACCACCTTCCAGAAGACAGAGCTGATGAGTCTTAACTACACCACCTTCCAGAAGACAGAGCTCCTGAGTCTTAACTACACCACCTTCCAGAAGAGAAGACAGAGCTGCTGAGTCTTAACTACACCACCTTCCAGAAGACAGAGCTGCTGAGTCTTAACTACACCACCTTCCAGAAGAGAAGACAGAGCTCCTGAGTCTTAACTACACCACCTTCCAGAAGACAGAGCTGATGAGTCTTAACTACACCACCTTCCAGAAGAGAAGACAGAGCTGCTGAGTCTTAACTACACCACCTTCTAGAAGACAGAGCTCCTGAGTCTTAACTACACCACCTTCCAGAAGAGAAGACAGAGCTGCTGAGTCTTAACTACACCACCTTCCAGAAGACAGAGCTCCTGAGTCTTAACTACACCACCTTCCAGAAGACAGAGCTGCTGAGTCTTAACTACACCACCTTCCAGAAGACAGAGCTGCTGAGTCTTAACTACACCACCTTCTAGAAGACAGAGCTCCTGAGTCTTAACTACACCACCTTCCAGAAGACAGAGCTGCTGAGTCTTAACTACACCACCTTCCAGAAGACAGAGCTGCTGAGTCTTAACTACACCACCTTCCAGAAGAGAAGACAGAGCTGCTGAGTCTTAACTACACCACCTTCCAGAAGACAGAGCTGCTGAGTCTTAACTACACCACCTTCCAGAAGACAGAGCTGCTGAGTCTTAACTACACCACCTTCCAGAAGAGAAGACAGAGCTGCTGAGTCTTAACTACACCACCTTCCAGAAGACAGAGCTGCTGAGTCTTAACTACACCACCTTCCAGAAGACAGAGCTGCTGAGTCTTAACTACACCACCTTCCAGAAGACAGAGCTGCTGAGTCTTAACTACACCACCTTCCAGAAGAGAAGACAGAGCTGCTGAGTCTTAACTACACCACCTTCCAGAAGACAGAGCTGCTGAGTCTTAACTACACCACCTTCCAGAAGACAGAGCTGCTGAGTCTTAACTACACCACCTTCCAGAAGAGAAGACAGAGCTGCTGAGTCTTAACTACACCACCTTCCAGAAGACAGAGCTGCTGAGTCTTAACTACACCACCTTCCAGAAGACAGAGCTGCTGAGTCTTAACTACACCACCTTCCAGAAGAGAAGACAGAGCTGCTGAGTCTTAACTACACCACCTTCCAGAAGACAGAGCTGCTGAGTCTTAACTACACCACCTTCCAGAAGACAGAGCTGCTGAGTCTTAACTACACCACCTTCCAGAAGAGAAGACAGAGCTGCTGAGTCTTAACTAAACCACCTTCCAGAAGACAGAGCTGCTGAGTCTTAACTACACCACCTTCCAGAAGAGAAGACAGAGCTGCTGAGTCTTAACTACACCACCTTCTAGAAGAGAGAGCTGCTGAGTCTTAACTACACCACCTTCCAGAAGAGAAGACAGAGCTGCTGAGTCTTAACTACACCACCTTCCAGAAGACAGAGCTGCTGAGTCTTAACTACACCACCTTCCAGAAGACAGAGCTGCTGAGTCTTAACTACACCACCTTCCAGAAGACAGAGCTGCTGAGTCTTAACTACACCACCTTCCAGAAGACAGAGCTGCTGAGTCTTAACTACACCACCTTCCAGAAGAGAAGACAGAGCTGCCGAGTCTTAACTACACCACCTTCCAGAAGACAGAGCTGCTGAGTCTTAACTACACCACCTTCCAGAAGAGAAGACAGAGCTGCTGAGTCTTAACTACACCACCTTCCAGAAGACAGAGCTGCTGAGTCTTAAAGGGGAATTACACCAAAAAAACAATGCTGATTCATTTTGCACATAATCTCACACACGTCCAAAATCTCTAAACAGTTTTGCACACATTCATTTATTTTGACAGTTACATGATAGTGAGTGAGTTTGAATATGGCCCCCAGCGATCGGGACATTGAGTCCTTGTGTTGCGTTAATTACAGCTTAATGAAGTTATAAGGTAACAGTCCCTATAAGACAAGGTGTTAATTACAGCTCAGTGAAGTTATAAGATAGCAGTCCCTATAAGACAAGGTGTTGTGTTAATTACAGCTCAGTGAAGTTATAAGGTAGCAGTCCCTATAAGACAAGGTGTTAATTACAGCTCAGTGGAGTTATAAGGTAGCAGTCCCTATAAGACAAGGTGTTGTGTTAATTACAGCTCAGTGAAGTTATAAGGTAGCAGTCCCTATAAGACAAGGTGTTAATTACAGCTCAGTGAAGTTATAAGGTAGCAGTCCCTATAAGACAAGGTGTTAATTACAGCTCAGTGAAGTTATAAGGTAGCAGTCCCTATAAGACAAGGTGTTAATTACAGCTCAGTGGAGTTATAAGGTAGCAGTCCCTATAAGACAAGGTGTTAATTACAGCTCAGTGGAGTTATAAGGTAGCAGTCCCTATAAGACAAGGTTTTAATTACAGCTCAGTGAAGTTATAAGGTAGCAGTCCCTATAAGACAAGGTGTTAATTACAGCTCAGTGAAGTTATAAGGTAGCAGTCCCTATAAGACAAGGTGTTAATTACAGCTCAGTGAAGTTATAAGGTAGCAGTCCCTATAAGACAAGGTGTTAATTACAGCTCAGTGAAGTTATAAGGTAGCAGTCTCTATAAGACAAGGTGTTAATTACAGCTCAGTGGAGTTATAAGGTAACAGTCTCTATAAGACAAGGTGTTAATTACAGCTCAGTGGAGTTATAAGGTAGCAGTCCCTATAAGACAAGGTGTTAATTACAGCTCAGTGAAGTTATAAGGTAGCAGTCTCTATAAGACAAGGTGTTAATTACAGCTCAGTGGAGTTATAAGGTAACAGTCTCTATAAGACAAGGTGTTAATTACAGCTCAGTGGAGTTATAAGATAGCAGTCCCTATAAGACAAGGTGTTAATTACAGCTTAATGAAGTTATAAGGTAGCAGTCCCTATAAGACAAGGTGTTAATTACAGCTCAGTGAAGTTATAAGGTAGCAGTCCCTATAAGACAAGGTGTTAATTACAGCTCAGTGAAGTTATAAGGTAACAGTCTCTATAAGACAAGGTTTTAATTACAGCTCAGTGGAGTTATAAGGTAGCAGTCTCTATAAGACAAGGTGTTAATTACAGCTCAGTGAAGTTATAAGGTAACAGTCTCTATAAGACAAGGTTTTAATTACAGCTCAGTGGAGT
This sequence comes from Notolepis coatsorum, assembly GCF_963971535.1. Taxonomy (NCBI): domain Eukaryota; kingdom Metazoa; phylum Chordata; class Actinopteri; order Aulopiformes; family Paralepididae; genus Notolepis; species Notolepis coatsorum. Next base: position 44,251,317 of record NC_140169.1, on the reverse strand, counting down.
TATAAGGTAACAGTCCCTATAAGACAAGGTTTTAATTACAGCTCAGTGGAGTTATAAGGTAGCAGTCTCTATAAGACAAGGTGTTAATTACAGCTCAGTGAAGTTATAAGGTAGCAGTCTCTATAAGACAAGGTGTTAATTACAGCTCAGTGAAGTTATAAGGTAGCAGTCCCTATAAGACAAGGTGTTGTGTTAATTACAGCTCAGTGAAGTTATAAGGTAGCAGTCCCTATAAGACAAGGTTTTAATTACAGCTCAGTGAAGTTATAAGGTAACAGTCTCTATAAGACAAGGTGTTGTGTTAATTACAGCTCAGTGAAGTTATAAGGTAGCAGTCCCTATAAGACAAGGTGTTGTGTTAATTACAGCTCAGTGAAGTTATAAGGTAGCAGTCTCTATAAGACAAGGTGTTAATTACAGCTCAGTGAAGTTATAAGGTAGCAGTCTCTATAAGACAAGGTGTTAATTACAGCTCAGTGAAGTTATAAGGTAGCAGTCTCTATAAGACAAGGTGTTAATTACAGCTCAGTGAAGTTATAAGGTAGCAGTCTCTATAAGACAAGGTGTTAATTACAGCTCAGTGAAGTTATAAGGTAACAGTCCCTATAAGACAAGGTGTTAATTACAGCTTAATGAAGTTATAAGGTAGCAGTCCCTATAAGACAAGGTGTTAATTACAGCTCAGTGAAGTTATAAGGTAGCAGTCCCTATAAGACAAGGTGTTAATTACAGCTCAGTGGAGTTATAAGGTAACAGTCCCTATAAGACAAGGTTTTAATTACAGCTCAGTGAAGTTATAAGGTAACAGTCCCTATAAGACAAGGTTTTAATTACAGCTCAGTGAAGTTATAAGGTAACAGTCCCTATAAGACAAGGTGTTGTGTTAATTACAGCTCAGTGAAGTTATAAGGTAGCAGTCCCTATAAGACAAGGTGTTAATTACAGCTCAGTGAAGTTATAAGGTAGCAGTCCCTATAAGACAAGGTGTTGATATATTTTCATCTACATCAATTCATTGAGCTGTTCGTTTGACAATTGATCAGAATTCTGGGAACCAGGAAACACTCTTTTTCCACCTTAAATGATTCACACACAAAAATATATATAAATAGTTTCTTAGAAATACTTCCTTGGGAATATTCAATAAATATATTGAGAAATTGAAATATATCCCTATTGAAAATGCAAAGAGAGGAGGGAGGTGTGGCCGAAGACTGTCTGAGATGCTGGCGCTCTAGTGACACCTGGTGGCTGAGTCTGGAATATAGCACCTTTAAATGACAGTTACACATGGGGAACGCTATTGTAACTTTGAGCAGGGAACGTATTTTTGCTTGGTGGACCCTTCAACACATATCTAGTGTATCTTGTGAGAAGCACATCGATTGAGTGGCCAGTGTCCGACAACATACAGTATGTTACATGAGAATATCAGTTAAAATTCCATTGAAACCATATAAAGCTTCTACCAAATTATTTTGCATGTTGTACATTATAGTTTCGTATATTGTATATTTTGTATAGCGTTTGGTCTCTTTTACCTTTTTACTGTATGAAGTACAATCTCAGGGGGTCATGTCACTGTAATGTACATGTAATAATAATAATAATACAAACTTAGTTTTATATAGCGCCTTTCAAAAGACCCAAGGTCGCTTTACATAGGGGGGGGAATAACAACGATACTACTACTCTTATCGATACTGCTTAGCGGTTCGGTACTTTACTTTATCTTATCGGTTCTTTTTGATTATTTTGCAAGAAAAAAATACTATTAATTAAGAACAGAATCGACATTGCTTTATTATTCCTATAATCAACAACAAATTTAAGATAAAAAAAATTTAATAAATAATTTAAACTATTTGTTTTACAGAAGTTCAAACAAACAGTTGCATGGCAACAAATAAAATAATAATAATAAAATCACTAAATAAAATATTAAATAAATAGGCTACACGTCTCTCTTTTTGTGTTACAAATTGTGCTCACTGATATGAACATAGGCCTCTTTACTTACTTAAAAAAAGGAAACATCAAGAAATATGTTTATCGTATTCCACCATGCCATGTGTGTTTTATTTTATGATTATTGCTGAAGTCTGAGTCATACAATACTCACTGGCTTTCATAACCTAACTTGGCTTGTTCAAGACTTGTTTATGAGTTTGCAATGCATGTCAGGTAGGTAGACCACAACAGAACAATTTTGATTGACAGTCGATTCTGCCAATTACGTCACACCGCTTGCACCCACCTCTGCTGTTCTTACCACCAATCGGAAGATCTTATTCGGTTTTTTACTTCCGGAATGTCCACCATTACCCTACTCGAGACACTCGACTACTGGAGCTTACGCTAACAACAACGTTAGCTCCCTGCCGGCCACATTGACGAGTACCAGTGCTTATACATTACTGGCAAATGTTTTGTTGCACTTGTGGCAACGAGCATTGTCGGCATCGACTTTAGTAAAATATACCCAGACTTTCTAACGTTTCATTCTGTCCGCCATGATGAGAGCAGAGCTGTCTGTAGCCTACAACTCGAGAGTTGTTCTGAAGCACCGATAGCAGAACCGATAACGTCGGATCTTATCAATACTAATCTTATTTAGAACCGGTTCCCGTTTAGAACTGGGTTTCGGGGGGCATCCCTAGTGGACAGACACAACATAAAAAGTGAGAAATTAGGGGTTAAAGGCCAAGTTGAAGAGGTGGGTTTTGAGGAGTTTTTTTAATGAGTCCAGAGTTGGGGCGGTGCGGAGTTCTGCGGAGAGGGAGTTCCAGAGGGTGGGAGCTGCCACACTGAAAGCTCTGTCCCCGAAGGTCCGCAGTCTGGTTCAGGGGATGGAGAGCTGACCAGTGTCCGTGGATCGCAGGGACCGTGACTGAGTGTAGGGGTGGAGGAGGTCAGTGAGGTACTGAGGTGCCAGAGCGTGGAGGGACTTGTACGTGAGCAGGAGGGTTTGTAGGTGATACAGGATTTGATGGGGAGCCAGTGGAGGGGGATGAGGGTGGGGGTGATGTGCTGCCAGGGTTTGGTGCGGGTGAGAACCCTGGCAGCTGAGTTTTGAACATACTGGAGCCTGTCCAGGGTTTTGCTTGGGACCCCGGACAGGACCCCGTTGCAGTAGTCCAGGCGGGAGGTGACGAAGGCATGGATGAGGGTCTCAGCTGTGGAGTCAGAAAGTGATGGTCGGTACCTTACCTTACCATATGTACCTTATATGTGACAAATAAAAACAAAACTTGAACTTGAAACTTGAAACCATCTATAGCTTTCAGTGGGTAGCAGGGGTGTGGTTGTGTGTGGGGGGGATTTTAAAATGATAGGCCAAATGTAGGCTGTTAACACTGTAATCATAGTCACACAGGTCGGTACGCTCTCCCCGTCTTCCAGAAGTAGCACTACAACGCTACTACTGACACACTACTGAGGACATCACCTGTGGACTGTTCAGGTATCATATTCTCCATCTCTGTCCACCTGGGAGCACACAGGAGGGGGGGGGGGAGTCTGCCCTCTGCATTCATTAGTATAAAGTATTCTGATTGGACAGAGAGAGAGAGAGAGAGAGAGAGAGAGAGAGAGAGAGAGAGAGAGAGAGAGAGAGAGAGAGAGAGAGAGAGAGAGAGAGAGAGAGAGAGAGAGAGAGAGAGAGAGAGTAGAAAGTGAGGCGTTAGCTAAGCCGGAAGGTGTCAGGGAGGAAGGGAGAAGTGGGGGTGCCATACCTGGCATGATCTCCACATCAAACTCAGGCAGGAGATCGTCCAGTTCCCCTCTCTTGCCTGCAGGAGGAGGAAGAGCAGAGGTGAGGGGGCGGGGCAAAGGAAGCAGGAAGCAAGAAAGTCAGAGGAAAAGGCAAATCAGGCAGTTTTGTTGGTCAGAGAACCTGCTGTTGTGTGGCAGTGAAAGGGTTAACATTCTGTGTATTGTCGCAATTAAAGGGTTAACCGTTTGGTAGTGCGGCAGTGAAAGGGTTAATGGCCCATGCATGACTGAGGAGTCAAGCAGACTAACTTGTTATACCATCGATATGTATAACTTGTTTTAGTTTTGAAGAGGAGAATGGCATATTTGTATATAATACGTATAGCCTATTTATACTGTAAATGCTGTATATTTTAATGTGTCTGAAAAAAAATTTCTTCAATTTGAAAAATCTGTTTCCTGCGACAATCTCAACTGTGCTTCCATGGTCTCATAAACATCTCGTTTTGATCCTGTGAGACAAGAAGTGAGACACTACACTAAGCTCAATGTGCTCTTTGATAATTATACGAGACACTTTAGTAACAACAACATGTTCCTATGATGATGATGATGATGATGATGATGATATTGTTGTTTATTACCTAGGATCGAGGCCTCTGCCAAGAATCTTCGCAAACTGCATGCTACCATGTTCTCCCTCCTCACTCCCCCCCCACCCCCTCCTCCCTCATCTTTCTCTCCCGAAGACTTTGCGATCTTCTTTGAGGAAAAAGTGGAGAACATCCGCAGCTCCTTCTCCCAACCCCCACCCATTCCAAATGCTGAATCGAGAACCTCATCCTTCACTCTGTCATCTTTCACTCCCATTACAGAAGCCGAGACCCTGACACTGGTAACGTCGAACCGTCCGACTACTTGCCAGCTGGACCAGCTACCCTCCCCACTCCTCCAGACCATAGCACCAGACATCCTCCCATTCCTAACTGCAACCATCAACTTCTCACTCAACTCGGGGGTGGTCCCCACCTCCCTAAAACAAGCCAGAGTCACGCCGCTCATAAAAAAACCAACCCTGAACCCCACCGTCATAGGCAACTATCGTCCTGTCTCTCTTCTCTCCTTCCTTTCTAAAACACTTGAACGTGCTGTATCCAACCAACTTACTGCTTATCTCTTACAGAATGACCTCCTAGACCCTAATCAGTCAGGCTTCAGGACTGGTCACTCCACAGAGACAGCCCTCATTGCGGTCACAGAGGCACTTCACTTAGCAAAAGCGAAAGGCCTCTCCTCTGTCCTGATCCTCCTAGATCTATCTGCAGCCTTCGACACAGTCAACCACCAGATCCTCCTTGCGGCCCTCGCAGGAATGGGAGTGGCTGGCTCTGCGCTGACATGGCTGTCATCATACCTCAATGACCGCTCCTACCAAGTGCCATGGAGAGGGACCCTGTCATGGAGAGGGTGTCCCCCAGGGCTCGGTTTTAGGATCCCTTCTCTTCTCCCTCTACACTAAATCACTGGGTAACATTATCACGTCTCATGGCTTCTCCTACCATTGTTACGCCGACGATACTCAACTCTTCCTCTCCTTCCCTCCCTCAGATATCCACGTCTCTGAGCGGATTTCGGCCTGTCTGTCCGACATCTCCGCCTGGATGACGACCAACCACCTCAAACTGAACCTAAGCAAAACAGAATTGCTCCACCTGCCGGCCAAATCCTCCCCACTAACCGACCTTTCAATCACAGTCGAGAATGCAGCTGTGACTGCGTCCCCGACCGCCAAGAACCTTGGTGTTGTCCTTGACGACCAGTTGAACTTCTCTGCTCACATCGCAGCGACGACCAGAACCTGCCGATTCCTCCTGAGCAACGTCAGAAGGATCCGCCCCTTCCTGACAAAAGAAGCCACCCAACTCCTCGTCCAATCAACAGTCATCTCCCGCCTCGACTACTGCAATGCACTGCTCGCTGGCCTCCCGGCCACTGCCACTAAGCCTCTTCAACTCATTCAGAACGCAGCGGCCCGCCTGATCTCAAACCTACCGAAGTCGGCCCATGTCACCCCACTTCTTAGGGACCTGCACTGGCTCCCCATTGCTGCACGAATCTGCTTCAAGGCCCTCGACCTAGCATACTGTGCGGCAAAGGGAACCACTCCCACCTACCTCCGGTCAATGGTCTCTAACTACACACCCTCAAGACCCCTACACTCTGCATCTTCTGGCCGCCTCAGACCTACTCCTATCCAAGCTCCGGGAGGGTCATCAAAGAGAAGTCGCCTATTCTCAGTCCTTGCCCCACAATGGTGGAATGAACTACCCACCCCAGTTAGGACAGCCGAATCACGTCCAATCTTTCGCTGTCGACTAAAGACGCACTTCTTCAACCATTATCTGAATAAAAAAAGAAAATAAAAAAAGAAAATTATAAAAAAAAAGAAAAAGATAATCTAACCCTAACTAACCTTACTGTCATGCACTTGTCCTAATAAACTAACATACACTGTAGCACTCAACACTTTGATGAACATTGTTGCTCAGCTGATAGAGTTGTGCCCTTCCTGATGGCTTGTCGTACAGAACTTGTAAGTCGCTTTGGATAAAAGCGTTCAGCTAAATGACTAAATGTAAATGTAAATGTAGACTATCACTAACCCACAATCTTAACCAGTCCTCTGTCAAAAGTCTCTGATGTAGTAAACATGTAACATGTACCTCACTGATGTTAAACACGTACCCAGGACGCACATGGAGACAAACACAAATTCATATTCATGTATACACACACACACACACACACACACACACACACACACACACACACACACACACACACACGCTCACATGCACACACACACAAATATGTCAGTGTCAGAGATTTTATTTGCCATGTATGGACGAATCCACATTGGAATACAGGTACAGAGCAACACTGTGTGTCTACAACTAATCCAATACAGGAGCAGAGTAGAAACAGTACAAAACAATTAAATAAAAACACAGACAGTATAAAAGGACAAATGCTAAGGTTGATATCAACATCCCCTAAAGTGCATATCATAGTATAGCATAATGCATAGAGGCACAATTTACAGTAAAAGTGCATATAATCAAAGTGTGTGATGCACAGACACACAGAAACAGCTATTCCACAACCTGACTAAATAACACACCAAAATAAAATAGGATAATATACAAATCTAGCCGAGTTATTCAGGCTGCGCACAGCACTGGGGAAGAAACTCCTAGTAAACCAAGAGGTAGAGCATGTGATAGAGCGGTAGCTTCTGCCCGAGGGGAGGGGGACAAAGAGGCCTGCGGCTGGGTGACCAGAGGGGTCGTTGATGATGCCAGAGGCACGGGAAATCAGCCTGGCACCATAGATCTCTTCTAGAGCTGGCAGGCTAACCCCGATTGTCTTGCGTGCGAGACGCACAATTCTGTTCAGAGATTTCCTCTCCTGGTCTGTGATGTTACCAAACCATACAGTACAGGAGGAAGTAAGAACGCTCTCGATCACACAGCGATGGAAGTTGTGAGCTCCAGAGCTGTAGAGAGCATCTTGACTGGAAACATCACTGCCTGGTATGGAAACACGGGTATTGTACTACCACCCCTGCTACGGGTATTGCACTACCACCCCTGCAGGTCCTATATAACAAGAGGTGCAAATCCAGAGCCTGCAGAATAATGAAAGACCCCCACCACCGCAACAACAGCCTGTTCAAGCTGCTGCGGTCAGGCAAACACCTGCGAACACCAGCAACTAGGACAGAGAGACTTCGGCTCAGCTTCTTCCCCCAGGCCATCAGAGCCTTGAACACTGAACTCTCCACACACAAGCACACATGAACACACACACAACACACACACTGTACACGCTCACACACTAGCTGTCACTTTAACATGAACACAGACACTCATGCTGCACACGCTCACACTTATGGTCACTTTACAAAATGAAAGGTCACTTTAAAAAATAGTATAGTATAACTTGAGATTGTATAATATAGCATTGTATAGCAGTGTACATAAAGACCCAGTGCCTCATCCGTAGCTAACAGTGTATTGCACTATCGCAGGACCTAGCATGTCTTACCATGCTCTTGTAAAAACTCATGTACATATACCTGATATGCCCTACTTTGATTACTTGTATTATTGCACAAATGTCGAATTCTCATCCTATTGGATTCTTATTATTGTATTATTGTATTATGCACAATCATTGCGGGCAAGACCCCCCGCATTTCACTGTATACTTGTATGCCGTGACAAATAAAACTTGACTTGACTTGACTTGAATCACCCTGTTGTGAACTCTTTCAGTTTCCTAAGAAAGAAAAGACGTTGCTGGGACTTTTTAACAATGGTTCTGGTATTGGAGTGCCAGCTCAGGTCATTTGAAATAGTGACCCCAAGAAATTTTAAACTGTCCCGATCACGTGATCGGGATCCGGGCCGATCACGTGATTTTCCAAAGATCGGGATCGGCAAAAAAAAAATCAGATTTTTTTTTACAATTTCTTTTATTCAACAAACATGACCATGTTCACGTCTTAAACTCATACTGAGGCCTTAGTTTTGGTTTTAATTTGCTTATCATCATTCATTTATTTATTGTCACAGAGCAGAAGAATTTTGCCAAAACAAACCAATAGTATCCAGCTGCAGAACGGCAGACCAGCCACACTCTCAGACCCAAATTTTTATTTTAATTTTTTTAATCCCAATTTCTCACATTACATTCACCCTGAATGTTGACGTTATCCAGGTGAAAAGTTAACTTCATAAATCATTTGATGTATAATTAAATCAAATGAAATGCGTTTGGGTCTGAGAGTGTGGCTGGTCTGCCGTTCTGCAGCTGGATACTATTGGTTTGTTTTGGCAAAATTCTTCTGCTCTGTGTGACAATAAATAAATGAATGATGATATGCAATTTAAAACCAAAACTAAGGCCTCAGTATGAGTTTAAGACGTGAACATGGTCATGTTTGTTGAATAAAAAAATAAATAAAAATGTATATATATATTATTTTTTTTTTTTTTTATCGGATCGGGAAATATCGGTATCGGTAGATACTCAAAATCACATGATCGGGATCGGATCGGGAGCAAAAAACGTGATCGGGACATCCCTACTGCTCACCATCTCCACCTCTGAGCCATTTGAGCCATCGATGACTAGCTCCTTCGTTTTGGAAGCATTCAGGGTGAGGTTATTGGTCTCACTCCACCTAACTAGGTTCTGCACCTCTGATCTGTAGTGACTCGTCGTTTGAGTTTATACGCCCAATGACAGTAGTATCATCAGCATACTTTACTATCAGACTGTTATCATAGGAAGCAGTACAGTCATGAGTGCAGAGAGAGAACAGTAAAGGGCTGAGAATGCAGCCTTGTGGAGAACCAGTACTTAAAACAGTTTCATCAGACATATTGTTTCCAATCCTGACTCTTTGAGGTCTCAAAATAAAAAAAACTAAGAATCCATTCACAGATAGCGTCACATAGACCCAGACACTGACGTTTGTGGATCAGATTAGATGGAATAAGTGTATTAAAAACAGAGCTATAATCGATAAAAAGCATTCTAACATAGGAGTTTCTCTTATCTAAGTGTTCATACACAGGATTAAGAGCTAAGGAAATAGCATCATCTACTGATCTTTTTTTCTTGTATGCGAACTGCCAGGGATCAAGACAGGTAGGAATCTGACCTTTTATATAATTCAGCACTAGCTGCTCTAAACATTTAATTAAAACTGAGGTTAGAGGGGGCGGTACTTAGTACTGGACAGGACCTTGCACACCTCATGTTCTGTGACAGTCAGCCCAGACAAGTCACTGGAGTTGGAAGGAATAAAAACAGGACGCTCTGTGTTGCTTTCATCAAATCTGGAGTAAAAGTTATTCAGTCTACCGGGAAGCGAGTGACCACCTTCAGCGGAGGCGAGGCCCCTGGGCTTGTAGGAGGTGATAGTGTTCAGTCCCTGCCACATCCGACGGGGGTCACTGCCAGTAACATGTCCTTCAATACGTTCTCCATAGGAGCGCTTGGCGGCTCTTATTGACCGCTCCAGCGAGTATCTAGCCAGTTTATAACTGGTTGCATCCCCAGATTTAAAAGCAGTAGCTGGTTCAGTAAGTTTGAGTCTAACATCAGAGTTAAGCCACGTTTTTGGTTTGAGTATTGCTTAACCACCTTGCGGGGAATGCACAAGTCAATACAAAAGTTGATATATCCAATGACAGTGTCACAGTATTGGTTAAGGTCCTCACCTCTAAAGACAGACCAGTCTGTGGCGTCGAGACACCCTTAGAAGTGTTTCAGCATCTTTAGTCCAACATTGAGTCGGTTTGATTTGTCTATTTTTCGGAGTATATGACGGTAGAAGAAGAATCGACTGATGATCGGATTTACCAAAAGCTGGCCTTGGGAGAGACCTGTAAGCAGCTTTTATGTTGCTATAGCAATGATCCAAGAAGAAGAAGAAGATTTAAAAGAACAACGATTCAAATGGCCAGCTGCAATAAACACGGCCTCCGGGTGGGAGGTCTCATATTTATGTCTAATGTTGGGCCAGTTCATTGAGAGCAGTCTCGGCGTCAGCCCGAGGGTGTATATTATAAACAGCAATAAGAAAGATAGCTGGGAATTCTCTGGGGAGATAAAAGGTGCAGCATTTAACCCTTTCACTGCCACACGACAGAAGGTTAGCCCTTTACTATCACACAACCGACGGCGATGCTCCATCATTAGCATCATTAGCTCCGCATCCTCTGTATTGTCACAGTGAAAGGGTTGATGGCGGCTGTCGTGTGGCAGTGAAAGGGTTAATGACTAGGCCTTCAAGACTAGTATTGCAGGTCTTGTTCATGACCGTAGTATCGGTACTTTGGTGTTTCCGGTGTGCACTCCTTCAGTCGGTCGTGTTGCCGTCCAGCCGCGTCTCCGTGAGACGGTACGCGGAGCAGAGTCTCTTGCCTCCCGCTGGAGCTGAACTCGGCTCTGCATGTTCCCCGCTGGAGCTGAACCCAGCTCTGCATGTTCCCCGCTGGAGCTGAACCCGGCTCTGCATGTTCCCCGCTGGAGCTGAACCCGGCTCTGCATGTTCCCCGCTGGAGCTGAACCCGGCTCTGCATGTTCCCCGCTGGAGCTGAACCCGGCTCTGCATGTTCCCCGCTGGAGCTGAACCCGGCTCTGCATGTTCCCCGCTGGAGCTGAACCCGGCTCTGCATGTTCCCCGCTGGAGCTGAACCCGGTTCTGCATGTTCCCCGCTGGAGCTGAACCCGGTTCTGCATGTTCCCCGCTGGAGCTGAACCCGGCTCTGCATGTTCCCCGCTGGAGCTGAACCCGGCTCTGCATGTTCCCCGCTGGAGCTGAACCCGGCTCTGTATGTTCCCCGCTGGAGCTGAACTCGGCTCTGCATGTTCCCCGCTGGAGCTGAACCCGGCTCTGCATGTTCCCCGCTGGAGCTGAACCCGGCTCTGCATGTTCGCCAGGTAGACGGACGGCAGTGAAGGCCTGGTGGACATGCACGCCGCCTCGCTCGCCCCGGTGTCTGCATCACCTGACCTGCAGTGAAGTCCTTGGTGTCTGGTCACCTGACCTGCAGTGAAGTCCTTGGTGTCTGGTCACCTGACCTGCAGTGAAGTCCTTGGTGTCTGGTCACCTGACCTGCAGTGAAGTCCTTGGTGTCTGGTCACCTGACCTGCAGTGAAGTCCTTGGTGTCTGGTCACCTGACCTGCAGTGAAGTCCTTGGTGTCTGGTCACCTGACCTGCAGTGAAGTCCTTGGTGTCTGGTCACCTGACCTGCAGTGAAGTCCTTGGTGTCTGGTCACCTGACCTGCAGTGAAGTCCTTGGTGTCTGGTCACCTGACCTGCAGTGAAGTCCTTGGTGTCTGGTCACCTGACCTGCAGTGAAGTCCTTGGTGTCTGGTCACCTGACCTGCAGTGAAGTCCTTGGTGTCTGCATCACCTGACCTGCAGTGAAGTCCTTGGTGTCTGGTCACCTGACCTGCAGTGAAGTCCTTGGTGTCTGGTCACC